>NW_027252668.1:9085692-9400380 GCF_044704955.1 Pristiophorus japonicus | reverse complement strand
CGCCCCATCCACCAGTCTAAGTTCCCGCCCCATTCACCAGTCTAAGTTCCCGCCCCGTTCACCATTCCAAGTTCTTGCCCCATCCATCTTTCCAAGTTTCCCCACATCCACCAGTCCAAGTTCCAGCCACATCCACCAGTCTTTATTTCCGCCCCATCGACCAGTCCAAGTTCCCGCCCCATCCACCAGTCGAAGTTCCCGGCCAATCCACCAGTCCAAGTTCCCGCCGCAATCACCAGTCCAAGTTCCACGCCATCCACCAGTCCAAGTTCCCCCCCCATCCACCAATCCAAGTTCCCGCCCCATCCATCAGTCCAAGTTCCCGCCCTATCCACCAGTCCAAGTTTCCGCCGCATCCACCAGTCCAAGTTCCCCCCCATCTACCAATCCAAGTTCACGCCCCATCCATCAGTCCAAGTTCCCGCCCTATCCACCAGTCCAAGTTCCCGCCCTATCCACCAGTCCAAGTTCCCGCCCTATCCACCAGTCCACGTTCACGCCCCATCCACCAGTCCAAGTTCCCGCCACATCCACCAGTCCAAGTTCCCGCAGATCCACCAGTCCAAGTTCCCCCCCATCCACCAATCCAAGTTCCACGACATCCACTAGTCCAAGTTTCCGCCCCATCCACCAGTCGAAGTTCCACGCCATCCACCAGTCCAAGTTCCCGCCCCATCCACCAGTCTAAGTTCCCGCCCCATCCACCATTCCATGTTCCTGCCCCATCCACCAGTCCAAGTTCTCCCCATCCACCAGTCCATATTCCCGCCCCATCCACCAGTCCAAGTTTCTGCCCCATCGAACAATCCAAGTTCCGGCCTCATCCACCAGTCCAAGTTCCACGCCATCCATCAGTCCAAGTTCCCGCCCCATCCACCAGTCCACGTTCCCGCCCCATCGAACAGTTCAAGTTCCCGCTCCATCCACCAGTCCACGTTCCTCTCCATCTACCAATACAAGTTCACGCACCATTGACCAGTCCACGTTCCCGCCCCATCCACCAGTCCAAGTTCACGACCCATCAACCAGTCTATGTTCCCGCCCCATCCATCAATCCAAGTTTCTCCACCATCTATCAACCCATGTTTCCACCGCATCCAACAGTCCAGGTTCCCGCCCATCCACCAGTCCAAGTTCCTGCCCCATTCACCTGTCTAAGTTCCTGCCACCTCCATCAGTTCAAGTTCCCGGCCCATCCACCAGTCCAAGTTCCCGCCCCATCCACCTGTCCAAGTTCCCGCCCCATCCAATAGTTCAAGTTCCCGCCCCATCCACCAGTCCAAATTCCAGCCCCATCCACCAGTCCAAGTTCCCGACCGATCCTCTAGTCCAAGTTCCTGCCCCATCCACCAGTCCAAGTTCCAGCCCCATCCACCAGTCCAAGTCCTCGCCCCATCCACCAATCCAAGTTTCTGCCCCATCTATCAATCCAAGTTTAAGCCCCATTACACCAGTCCAAGTTCGCCCCCATCCAGCAGTCCAAGTTCCTGCCTCAACCACCAGTCCAAGTTTCTGCCACATCCATCAGTCCACTTCCCGCCCCATCCAGCAGTCCAAGTTTCTGCCCCATCCATCAGTCCAAGTTTCCGCCCCATCCACCAATTTAAATTTCTGCCCCATCCACCAGTCAAAGTTCCCGCCCCATCCACCAGTTCAATTTCCCGCCCATACCGCCAGTCTAAGTTCCCGACCATACCGCCAGTGCAAGTTCCCACCCCATCCACCAGTCCAAGTTTCTGCCCCATCCACCAATCCAAGTTTCTTCCCCACTCCACCAGTCCAAGTTTCTGCCCCATCCACCAATCGAAATTTCTGTCCCATCCACCAGTCCTAGTTTCCGCCCCATTTACCAGTCCAAGCTCCCGCCGCATCCACCTGTCCAAGTTTCTGCCCCATCCACCTCTTCAAGTTCAAGCCCCATCCACCAGTCCAAGTTCCCGCCCCATCCACCAGTCCAAGTTATCGCCCCATCCAACAGTCCAAGTTCACGCCCCATTCACCAGTCCATGTTATCGCCCCATCCACCAGTCCAAGTTCCCGCCCCATCCACCAGTCCAAGTTATCGTCCCATCCACCGTCCAAGTTCCGGCCCCAGCCTCCAGTCCAAGTTATCGACCCACCACCAGTCCAAGTTCACGCCCCATTCACCAGTCCAAGTTCCCGCCCCATGCGCCAGTCCAAGTTTCCGCTGCAACCTCCAGTCAAGTTCCTGGCCCATCAACATGTCGAAGTTTCTGCCCCATTCTCCAGTCCAAATTCCCGGCCCATCCACCAGTCCAAGTTTCCGCCCCATCCACCATTCCAAGTTCCTGCCCCATCCACCATTCCAAGTTCCTGCCCAATCCAACAGTCCAAGTTCCCGGACCATGCACCAGTCCAAGTTCCTGCCCAATTCAGCAGTGCAAGTTCACGCCTCATCCACCAGTCCAACTTCCTGCCCCATCCACCATTCCAAGTTCCTGCCCAATCCACCAGTCCAAGTTTCCGCCCCATTCATCAGTCCAAGTTCCCGCCCCATCCACCAGTCCAATTTCCTGCCGCATCCACCAGTCCAAGTTCCCGCCCCATCCACCAATCCAAGTTCCCGGCGCATCCACCAGTCCAAGTTCCAGCCCCATGCACCAGTCCAAGTTCCCGCCCCATCCACCAGTCCAAGTTCCTGCCGCATCCACCAGTCCAAGTTCCCGCCCCATCCACCAGTCCAAGTTCCCGGCGCATCCACCAGTCCAAGTTCCAGCCCCATGCACCAGTCCATGTTTCTGCCCCATCCACCAATCCAAGTTTCTTCCCCAATCCACCAGTCCAAGTTTCTGCCCCATCCACCAATCAAAATTTCTGTCCCATCCACCAGTCCTAGTTTCCGCCCCATTTACCAGTCCAAGCTCCCGCCGCATCCACCTGTCCAAGTTTCTGCCCCATCCACCTCTCCAAGTTCAAGCCCCATCCACCAGTCCAAGTTCCCGCCCCATCCACCAGTCCAAGTTATCGCCCCATCCAACAGTCCAAGTTCACGCCCCATTCACCAGTCCATGTTATCGCCCCATCCACCAGTCCTAGTTTCCGCCCCATTTACCAGTCCAAGCTCCCGCCGCATCCACCTGTCCAAGTTTCTGCCCCATCCACCTCTCCAAGTTCAAGCCCCATCCACCAGTCCAAGTTCCGGCCCCAGCCACCAGTCCAAGTTATCGACCCACCACCAGTCCAAGTTCACGCCCCATTCACCAGTCCAAGTTCCCGCCCCATGCGCCAGTCCAAGTTTCCGCTGCAACCTCCAGTCAAGTTCCTGGACCATCAACCTGTCGAAGTTTCTGCCCCATTCTGCAGTACAAATTCCCGGCCCATCCACCAGTCCAAGTTCCCGCCCCATCCACCAATCCAAGTTCCCGGCGCATCCACCAGTCCAAGTTCCAGCCCCATGCACCAGTCCAAGTTCCCGCCCCATCCACCAGTCCAAGTTCCTGCCGCATCCACCAGTCCAAGTTCCCGCCCCATCCACCAGTCCAAGTTCCCGGCGCATCCACCAGTCCAAGTTCCAGACCCATGCACCAGTCCATGTTTCTGCCCCATCCACCAATCCAAGTTTCTTCCCCAATCCACCAGTCCAAGTTTCTGCCCCATCCACCAATCAAAATTTCTGTCCCATCCACCAGTCCTAGTTTCCGCCCCATTTACCAGTCCAAGCTCCCGCCGCATCCACCTGTCCAAGTTTCTGCCCCATCCACCTCTCCAAGTTCAAGCCCCATCCACCAGTCCAAGTTCCCGCCCCATCCACCAGTCCAAGTTATCGCCCCATCCAACAGTCCAAGTTCACGCCCCATTCACCAGTCCATGTTATCGCCCCATCCACCAGTCCGAGTTCCCGCCCCATCCACCAGTCCAAGTTATCGTCCCATCCACCGTCCAAGTTCCGGCCCCAGCCACCAGTCCAAGTTATCGACCCACCACCAGTCCAAGTTCACGCCCCATTCACCAGTCCAAGTTCCCGCCCCATGCGCCAGTCCAAGTTTCCGCTGCAACCTCCAGTCAAGTTCCTGGACCATCAACCTGTCGAAGTTTCTGCCCCATTCTGCAGTACAAATTCCCGGCCCATCCACCAGTCCAAGTTTCCGCCCCATCCACCATTCCAAGATCCTGCCCCATCCACCATTCCAAGTTCCTGCCCAATCCAACAGTCCAAGTTCCCGGACCATGCACCAGTCCAAGTTCCTGCCCAATTCAGCAGTGCAAGTTCACGCCCCATCCACCAGTCCAACTTCCTGCCCCATCCACCATTCCAAGTTCCTGCCCAATCCACCAGTCCAAGTTTCCGCCCCATCCACCAGTCCAAGTTCCCGCCCCATCCACCAGTCCAATTTCCTGCCGCATCCACCAGTCCAAGTTCCCGCCCCATCCACCAATCCAAGTTCCCGGCGCATCCACCAGTCCAAGTTCCAGCCCCATGCACCAGTCCAAGTTCACGCCCCATCCACCAGTCCAAGTTCCTGCCGCATCCACCAGTCCAAGTTCCTGCCCCATCCACCAGTCCAAGTTCCCGGCGCATCCACCAGTCCAAGTTCCAGCCCCATGCACCAGTCCAAGTTCCTGCCGCATCCACCAGTCCAATTTCCTGCCGCATCCACCAGTCCAAGTTCCTGCCCCATCCACCAGTCCAAGTTCCCGCGAATCCACCAGTCCAAGTTCCAGCCCCATTCACCAGTCCAAGTTCCGGCACCATTGACCAGTCCGACGTTCCCGCCCCATCCACCAGTCCACGTTCCCGCACCATCGCCAAGTCCAAGTTCTCGCCAATTCACCAGTCCAAGTTCGCGCCCCATCCACCAGTGCAAGTTCCCACCTCATCCACCAGTCTAATTCCCGTCCCATCCACCAATCCAAGTTTCCGCCCCATCCACCAGTCGAAGTTCCCGCCCCATCCACCAGTCCAAGTTCCCGCCCCATCCACCAGTCCAAGTTCCCGCCCCATCCACCAGTCCAAGTTCACGGCGCATCCACCAGTCAAAGTTCCAGTCCCATGCACCAGTCCAAGTTCCCGCCCCATCCACCAGTCCAAGTTCCAGCCCATTCACCAGTCAAAGTTCCCGCCCCATTCACCAGTCCAAGTTCCCGCCCCATTCACCAGTCCAAGTTCCCGCACCATTGACCAGTCCAACGTTCCCGCCCCATCCACCAGTCCACGGTCCCGCACCATCGCCAAGTCCAAGTTCCCGCCCATTCACCAGTCCAAGTTCGCGCCCCATCCACCAGTCCACGTTCCCGCCCCATCCACAAGTCTAATTCACGCCCCATCCACCAATCCAAGTTTCTGCCCCATCCACCAGTCCAAGTTCCCGCCCCATCCACCAGTCCATGTTCCCGCCCCATCCACCAGTCCAAGTTTCCCCCCATTCACCAGTCCAAGTTCCCCACCATCCACCAATCCAAGTTCCCGCCCCATCCACCAGTCCAAGTTCCCCCCCATCCATCAATCCAAGCTTCTGCCGCATCCACCAGTCCATGTTCCCGCCCCATCCACCATTCTAAGTTCCCGCACCATCCACCAATCCAAGTTCCAGGCCATCCACCAGTCCATTTTTCCACCCCATCCACCAGGCCAGTTTCTGCCCGTCCACCTGTCCATGTTCCTGCCGCATGCACCAGTCCAAGTTCATACCCCATCCACTAGTCCAAGTTCCCGCCCCATCCACCAGTCCAAGTTCCCGCCCCATCCACCAGTCTAAGTACCCGCCCCATCCACCAGTCTAAGTTCCCGCCCCGTTCACCAGTCCAAGTTCTTGCCCCATCCATCTTTCCAAGTTCCCCCACATCCACCAGTCCAAGTTCCCGCACCATGCACCATTCCAAGTCCCTGCCCCTCCCACCATTCCAAGTTCCCGCTCCATTCACCAGTCCAAGTTCCAGCCCATTCACCAGTCCAAGTTCGCGCCCCATTGACCAGTCCGACTTTCCCGCCCCATCCACCAGTCCACGTTCCCGCACCATCGCCAAGTCCAAGTTCCCGCCCATTCACCAGTCCAAGTTGGCGCCCCATCCACCAGTCCACGTTCCCGCCCCATCCACCAGTCTAAGTTCCCGCCCCATCCACCAGTCCAAGTTCCCCCCCATCCACCATTCCAAGTTCCATGCCATCCAACTGTCCATTTTTCCACCCCATCCACCAGGCCAGTTTCTGCCCCGTCCACCTGTCCAAGTTCCTGCCGCATGCACCAGTCCAAGTTCATACCCCATCCACTAGTCCAAGTTCCCGCCCCATCCACCAGTCCAAGTTCCCGCCCCATCCACCAGTCTAAGTTCCCGCCCCATCCACCAGTCTAAGTTCCCGGCACATCCACCAGTCCAAGTTCCCGCCCCAATCACCAGTCCAAGTTCCACGCCATCCACCAGTCCAAGTTCCCCCCCCATCCACCAATGCAAGTTCCCGCCCCATCCATCAGTCCAAGTTCCCGCCCTATCCACCAGTCCAAGTTTCCGCCGCATCCACCTGTCCAAGTTCCCCCCCATCCACCAATCCAAGTTCCCGCCCCATCAATCAGTCCAAGTTCCCGCGCTATCCACCAGTCCAAGTTCCCGCCCTATCCACCAGTCCAAGTTCACGCCCCATCCACCAGTCCAAGGTCTCGCCACATCCACCAGTCCAAGTTCCCGCAGATCCACCAGTCCAAGTTCCCCCCCATCCACCAATCCAAGTTCCACGACATCCACTAGTCCAAGTTCCCGCCCCATCCACCAGTCCAAGTTCCACCCCATCCACCAGTCCAAGTTCCCGCCCCATCCACCAGTCTAAGTTCCCGCCCAATCCAACAGTCCAAGTTACACGCCATCCACCAGTCCAAGTTCCCGCCCCATCCACCAGTCCATGTTCCTGCCCCATCCACCAGTCCAAGTTCTCCCCATCCACCAGTCGATATTCCCGCCCCATCCACCAGTCCAAGTTTCTGCCCCATCGAACAATCCAAGTTTCCGCCTCATCCACCAGTCCAAGTTCCACGCCATCCATCAGTCCAAGTTCCCGCCCCATCCACCAGTCCACGTTCCCGCCCCATCCAACAGTTCAAGTTCCCGCCCCATCCACCAGTCCAAGTTTCTGCCACATCCACCAGTCAAGTTCCCGCAGATCCACCAGTCCAAGTTCCCCTCATCTACCAATACAAGTTCCCGCACCATTGACCAGTCCACGTTCCCGCCCCATCCACCAGTCCAAGTTCACGACACATCAACCAGTCTATGTTCCCGCCCCATCCACCAATCCAAGTTTCTCCACCATCTATCAATCCATGTTACCGCCGCATCCCCAACATTCCAGGTTCCCGCACATCCACCAGTCCAAGTTCCTGCCCCATTCACCTGTCCAAGTTCCTGCCACCTCCATCAGTTCAAGTTCCCGGCCCATCCACCAGTCCAAGTTCCCGCCCCATCCACCTGTCCAAGTTCCCGCCCCATCCAATAGTTCAAGTTCCCGCCCCATCCAACAGTCCAAATTCCAGCCCCATCCACCAGTCCTAGTTCCCGACCGATCCTCTAGTCCAAGTTCCTGCCCCATCCACCAGTCCAAGTTCCAGCCCCATCCACCAGTCCAAGTCCTCGCCCCATCCACCAGTCCAAGTTTCTGCCCCATCTATCCATCCAAGTTTAAGCCCCATTCCACCAGTCCAAGTTCGCCCCCATCCACCAGTCCAAGTTCCAGCCCCATCCACCAGTCCAAGTCCTCGCCCCATCCACCAGTCCAAGTTTCTGCCCCATCTATCAATCCAAGTTCCCGCCCCATCCACCAGTCCAAGTTTCCCCCCATCCACCATTCCAAGTTCCATGCCATCCACCAGTCCATTTTACCACCCCATCCACCAGGCCAGTTTCTGCCCCGTCCACCTGTACTATTTCCTGCCGCATGCAACAGTCCAAGTTCATACCCCATCCACTAGTCCAAGTTCCCGCCCCATCCACCAGTCCAATTTCCCGCCCCATCCACCAGTCCAAGTTCCCGCCCCATCCACCAGTCTAAGTTCCGGCCCCGTTCACCAGTCCAAGCTCTTGCCCCATCCATCTTTCCAAGTTCCCCCACATCCACCAGTCCAAGTTCCAGCCACATCCACCAGTCTTTATTTCCGCCCCATCGACCAGTCCAAGTTCCCGCCCCATCCACCAGTCGAAGTTCCCGGCCCATCCACCAGTCCAAGTTTCTGCCCCAATCACCAGTCCAAGTTCCACGTCATCCACCAGTCCAAGTTCCCCCCCATCCACCAATCCAAGTTCCCGCCCCATCCATCAGTCCAAGTTCCCGCCCTATCCACCAGTCCAAGTTTCCGCTGCATCCACCAGTCCAAGTTCCCCCCATCCACCAATCCAAGTTCCCGCCCCATCCATCAGTCCAAGTTCCAGCCCTATCCACCAGTCCAAGTTCCCGCCCTATCCACCAGTCCAAGTTCACGCCCCATCCACCAGTCCAAGTTCCCGCCACATCCACCAGTCCAAGTTCCCGCAGATCCACCAGTCCAAGTTCCCCCCCATCCACCAATCCAAGTTCCACGACATCCACAAGTCCAAGTTCCCGCCCCATCCACCAGTCCAAGTTCCACGCCATCCAACAGTCCAAGTTCCCGCCCCATCCACCAGTCTAAGTACCCGCCCCATCCACCAGTCTAAGTTCCACGCCATTCACCAGTCCAAGTTCCCGCCCCATCCACCAGTCCATGTTCCTGCCCCATCCACCAGTCCAAGTCCTCCCCATCCACCAGTCCATATTCCCGCCCAATCCACCAGTCCAAGTTTCTGCCCCATCGAACAATCCAAGTTCCTGCCTCATCCACCAGTCCAAGTTCCACGCCATCCATCAGTCCAAGTTCCCGCCCCATCCACCAGTCCACGTTCCCGCCCCATCCAACAGTTCAAGTTCCCGCTCCATCCACCAGTCCAAGTTTCTGCCACATCCACCAGTCCAAGTTCCCGCATATCCACCAGTCCAAGTTCCCCCCCATCTATCAATACAAGTTCCCGCACCATTGAGCAGTCCACGTTCCCGCCCCATCCACCAGTCCAAGTTCACGACCCATCAACCAGTCTATGTTCCCGCCCCATCCAACAATCCAAGTTTCACCACCATCTATCAACCCATGGTTCCCGCCCATCCACCAGTCCAAGTTCCTGCCCCATTCACCTGTCCAAGTTCCTGCCACCTCCATCAGTTCAAGTTCCCGGCCCATCCACCAGTGCAAGTTCCCGCTCCATCCACCTGTCCAAGTTCCCGCCCCATCCAATAGTTCATGTTCCCGCCCCATCCACCAGTCCAAATTCCAGCCCCATCCACCAGTCCAAGTTCCCGACCGATCCTCTAGTCCAAGTTCTTGCCCCATCCACCAGTCCAATTTCCAGCCCCATCCACCAGTCCAAGTCCTCGCCCCATCCACCAGTCCAAGTTTCTGCCCCATCTATCAATCCAAGTTTAAGCCCCATTCCACCAGTCCAAGTTCGCCCCCATCCACCAGTCCAAGTTCCTGCCTCAACCACCAGTCCAAGTTTCTGCCCCATCCATCAGTCCAAGTTCCCGCCCCATCCAGCAGTCCAAGTTTCTGCCCCATCCATCAGTCCAAGTTTCCACCCCATCCACCAATTTAAGTTTCTGCCCCATCCACCAGTCAAAGTTCCCGCCCCATCCACCAGTTCAATTTCCCGCCCATACCGCCAGTCTAAGTTCCCGACCATACCGCCAGTCCACGTTCCCACCCCATCCACCAGTCCACGTTTCTGACCCATCCACCAATCCAAGTTTCTGCCCCATCCACCAGTCCAAGTTTCTGCCCGATCCACCAATCGAAATTACTGTCCCATCCACCAGTCCTAGTTTCCGCCCCATTTACCAGTCCAAGCTCCCGCCCCATCCACCTGTCCAAGTTTCTGCCCAATCCACCTCTCCAAGTTCAAGCCCCATCCACCAGTCCAAGTTCCCGCCCCATCCACCAGTCCAAGTTATCGCCCCATCCAACAGTCCAAGTTCACGCCCCATTCACCAGTCCATGTTATCGCCCCATCCACCGTCCAAGTTCCCGCCCCAGCCACCAGTCCAAGTTATCGACCCACCACCAGTCCAAGTTCATGCCCCATCCACCAGTCTAAGTTACCGCCCCGTTCACCAGTCCAAGCTCTTGTCCCATCCATCTTTCCAAGTTCGCCCACATCCACCAGTCCAAGTTCCAGCCACATCCACCAGTCTTTATTTCCGCCCCATCGACCAGTCCAAGTTCCCGCCCCATCCACCAGTCCAAGTTCCCCCCCCATCCACCAATCCAAGTTCCCGCCCCATCCACTAGTCCAAGTTCCCGCCCCATCCACCAGTCCAAGTTCACCCCCATCCACCAATCCAAGATCCCGCCCCATCCATCAGTCCAAGTTTCCGCCCCATCCACCAGTCCAAGTTCCCCCCCCATCCACCAGTCCAAATTCCAGCCCCATCCACCAGTCCAATTTACCGACCGATCCTCTAGTCCAAGTTCCTGCCCCATCCACCAATCCAAGTTCCAGCCCCATCCACCAGTCCAAAGTTGTTGCCAATCACAAGAAAAAAGTGAGGGGTCGTGAAAGTGAACAATAGGGTGTACACTTGATGGTGTCTATTATATTTTTTGTTAGCGGTAATAGAGGTAGATGTCCTTAATTGAAGTAATAGAGGTAGATGTCCTTAATTCCCGCCCCAATCACCAGTCCAAGTTCCACCCCATCCACCAGTCCAAGTTTCTGCCCCATCTATCAATCCAAGTTTAAGACCCATTCCACCAGTCCAAGTTCGCCCCCATCCACAAGTCCAAGTCCTCGCCCCATCCACCAGTCCAAGTTCCCGCCCCATCCACCAGTCCAAGTTCCCCCCCAACCACCATTCCAAGTTCCATGCCATCCACCAGTCAATTTTTCCACCCCATCCACCAGGCCAGTTTCTGCCCCGTCCACCTGTCCAAGTTCCTGCCGCATGCACCAGTCCAAGTTCATACCCCATCCACTAGTCCAAGTTCCCGCCCCATCCACCAGTCCAAGTTCCCGCCCCATCCACCAGTCTAAATTCCCGCCCCATCCACAAGTCTAAGTTCCCGCCCCGTTCACCAGTCCAAGCTCTTGCCCCATCCATCTTTCCAAGTTCCCCCACATCCACCAGTCCAAGTTCCAGCCACATCCACCAGTCTTTATTTCCGCCCCATCGACCAGTCCAAGTTCCCGACCCATCCACCAGTCGAAGTTCCCGGCCCATCCACCAATCCAAGTTCCCGCCCCATCCATCAGTCCAAGTTCCCGCCCTATCCACCAGTCCAAGTTTCCGCCGCATCCACCAGTCCAAGTTCCCCCCCCATCCACCAATCCAAGTTCCAGCCCCATCCATCAGTCCAAGTTGCCGCCCTATCCACCAGACCAAGTTCCCGCCCTATCCACCAGTCCAAGTTCACGCCCCATCCACCAGTCCAAGATCCCGCCACATCCACCAGTCCAAGTTCCCGCAGATCCACCAGTCCAAGTTCCCCCCCATCCACCAATCCAAGTTCCACGACATCCACAAGTCCAAGTTCCCGCCCCATCCACCAGTCCAAGTTCCAGCCCATCCACCAGTCCAAGTTCCCGCCCCATCCACCAGTCTAAGTTCCCGCCTCATCCACCAGTCTAAGTTCCACGCCATTCACCAGTCCAAGTTCCCGCCCCATCCACCAGTCCATGTTCCTGCCCCATCCACCAGTCCAAGTCATCCCCATCCACCAGTCCATATTCCCGCCCAATCCACCAGTCCAAGTTTCTGCCCCATCGAACAATCCAAGTTCCCGCCTCATCCACCAGTCTATGTTTCCGCCCCATCCAACAATCCAAATTTCACCACCATCTATCAACCCATGTTTCCGCCGTATCCAACAGTCCAGGTTCCCGCCCATCAACCAGTCCAAGTTCCTGCCCCATTCACCTGTCCAAGTTCCTGCCACCTCCATCAGTTCAAGTTCCCGGCCCATCCACCAGTCAAAGTTCCCGCCCCATCCACCTGTCCAAGTTCCCGCCCCATCCAATAGTTCAAGTTCCCGCCCCATCCACCAGTCCAAATTCCAGCCCCATCCACCAGTCCAAGTTCCCGACCGATCCTCTAGTCCAAGTTTCTGCCCCATCCACCCGTCTAATTTCCAGCCCCATCCACCAGTCCAAGTCCTCGCCCCATCCACCAGTCCAGGTTTCTGCCCCATCTATCAATCCAAGTTTAAGCCCCATTCCACCAGTCCAAGTTCGCCCCCATCCACCAGTCCAAGTTCCTTCCTCAACCACCAGTCCAAGTTTCTGCCCCATCCATCAGTCCAAGTTCCCGGCCCATCCAGCAGTCCAAGTTTCTGCCCCATCCATCAGTCCAAGTTTCCGCCCCATCCACCAATTTAAGTTTCTGCCCCATCCACCAGTCAAAGTTCCCGCCCCATCCACCAGTTCAATTTCCCGCCCATACCGCCAGTCTAAGTTCCCGACCATACCGCCAGTCCAAGTTCCCACCCCATCCACCAGTCCAAGTTTCTGCCCCATCCACCAATCGAAATTTCTGTCCCATCCACCAGTCCTAGTTTCCGCCCCATTTACCAGTCCAAGCTCCCGCCCCATCCACCTGTCCAAGTTTCTGCCCCATCCACCTCTCCAAGTTCAAGCCCCATCCACCAGTCCACGTTCCCGCCCCATCCACCAGTCCAAGTTATCGCCCCATCCAACAGTCCAAGTTCACTCCCCATTCACCAGTCCATGTTATCGCCCCATCCACCAGTCCAAGTTCCCGCCCCATCCACCAGTCCAAGTTATCGACCCATCCACCGTCCAAGTTCCCGCCCCAGCCACCAGTCCAAGTTATCGACCCACCGCCAGTCCAAGTTCACGCCCCATCCACCAGTCCAAGTTCGCCCCCATCCTCCATTCCAAGTTCCATGCCATCCACCAGTCCATTTTTCCACCCCATCCACCAGACCAGTTTCTGCCCCGTCCACCTGTCCAAGTTCCTACCGCATGCACCAGTCCAAGTTCATACCCCATCCACTAGTCCAAGTTCGCGCCCCATCCACCAGTCCAAGTTCCCGCCCCATCCACCAGTCTAAGTTCCCGCCATTTCCACCAGTCTAAGTTACCGCCCCGTTCACCAGTCCAAGCTCTTGCCCCATCCATCTTTCCAAGTTCATTCACATCCACCAGTCCAAGTTCCAGCCACATCCACCAGTCTTTATTTCCGCCCCATCGACCAGTCCAAGTCCCCGTCCCATCCACCAGTCGAAGTTCCCGGCCCATCCACCAGTCCAAGTTCCCGCCCCAATCACCAGTCCAAGTTCCACGCCCCAATCACCAGTCCAAGTTCCACGCCATCCACCAGTCCAAGTTCCCCCCCCCATCCACCAATCCAAGTTCCCGCCCCATCCATCAGTCCAAGTTCCCGCCCTATCGACCAGTCCAAGTTTCCGCCGCATCCACCAGTCCAAGTTCCCCCCCATTCACCAATCCAAGTTCCCGCCCCATCCATCAGTCCAAGTTCCCGCCCTATCCACCAGTCCAATTTCCCGCCCTATCCACCAGTCCAAGTTCACGCCCCATCCACCAGTCCAAGTTCCCGCAGATCCACCAGTCCAAGTTCCCCCCCCATCCACAAGTCCAAGTTCCCGCCCCATCCACCAGTCTAAGTTCCACGCCATCCACCAGTCCAAGTTCCCGCCCCATCCACCAGTCCATGTTCCTGCCCCATTCACCAGTCCAAGTCCTCCCCATCCACCAGTCCATATTCCCGCCCAATCCACCAGTCCAAATTTCTGCCCCATCGAACAATCCAAGTTCCCGCCTCATCCACCAGTCCAAGTTCCCCCCCCATCCACCAATCCAAGTTCCCGCGCCATCCATCAGTCCAAGTTCCCGCCCTATCCACCAGTCCAAGTGTCCGCCGCATCCACCAGTCCAAGTTCCCACCCATTCACCAATCCAAGTTCCCGCCCTATCCACCAGTCCAATTTCCCGCCCTATCCACCAGTCCAAGTTCACGCCCCATCCACCAGTCCAAGTTCCCGCAGATCCACCAGTCCAAGTCCCCCCCCATCCACCAGTCCATGTTCCTGCCCCATTCACCAGTCCAAGTCCTCCCCATCCACCAGTCCATATTCCCGACCAATCCACCAGTCCAAGTTTCTGCCACATCGAACAATCCAAGTTCCACGCCATCCATCAGTCCAAGTTCCCGCCCCATCCACCAATCCACGTACCCGCCCCATCCAACAGTTCAAGTTCCCGCCCCATCCACCAGTCCAAGTTTCTGCCACATCCACCAGTCCAAGTTCCCGCAGATCCACCAGTCCAAGTTCCCCCCCATCTACCAATACAAGTTCCCGCATCATTGACCAGTCCACGTTCCCGCCCCATCCACCAGTCCAAGTTCACGACCCATCAACCAGTCCATGTTCCTGCCCCATTCACCAGTCCAAGTCCTCCCCATCCACCAGTCCATATTCCCGACCAATCCACCAGTTCAAGTTTCTGCCCCATCGAACAATCCAAGTTCCACGCCATCCATCAGTCCAAGTTCCCGCCCCATCCACCAGTCCACGTACCCGCCCCATCCAACAGTTCAAGTTCCCGCCCCATCCACCAGTCCAAGTTTCTGCCACATCCACCAGTCCAAGTTCCCGCAGATCCACCAGTCCAAGTTCCCCCCCATCTACCAATACAAGTTCCCGCACCATTGACCAGTCCACGTTCCCGCCCCATCTACCAGTCCAAGTTCACGACCCATCAACCAGTCTATGTTCCCGCCCCATCCAACAATCCAAGTTTCTCCACCATCTATCAACCCATGTTTCCGCCGCATCCAACAGTCCAGGTTCCCGCACATCCACCAGTCCAAGTTCCTGCCCCATTCACCTGTCCAAGTTCCTGCCACCTCCATCAGTTCAAGTTCCTGGCCCATCCACCAGTCCAAGTTCCCGCCCCATCCACCTGTCCAAGTTCCCGCAACCATCCAATAGTTCAAGTTCCCGCCCCATCCACCAGTCCAAGTTCCCGCCGCATCCACCAGTCCAATTTCCTGCCGCATCCACCAGTCCAAGTTCCCGCCCCATCCACCAGTCCAAGTTCCCGGCGCATCCACCAGTCCAAGTTCCAGCCCCATGCACCAGTCCAAGTTCCCGCCTCATCCACCAGTCAAAGTTCCTGCCGCATCCACCAGTCCAAGTTCCCGCCCCATGCACCAGTCCAAGTCCCCGCCCCTTCCACCAGTCCAAGTTCCCGCCCCATTCACCAGTCCAAGTTCCAGCCCATTCACCAGTCCAAGTTCCCGCCCCATTCACCAGTCCAAGTTCCCGCACCATTGACCAGTCCGACGTTCCCGCCCCATCCACCAGTCCACGGTCCCGCACCATCGCCAAGTCCAAGTTCCCGCCCATTCACCAGTCCAAGTTCGCGCCCCATCCACCAGTCCACGTTCCCGCCCCATCCACCAGTCTAATTCCCGACCCATGCACCAATCCAAGATCCCGCCCCATCCACCAGTCCAAGTTTCCGCCCCATCCACCAGTCCAAGTTCCCGCACCATCCATCAATCCAAGTTTCTGCCCCATCCACCAGTCCAAGTTCCCGCCTCATCCACCAGTCCAAGTTCCCCCCCATCCACCAATCCAAGCTTCTGCCCCATCCACCAGTCCACGTTCCCGCCCCATCCACCAGTCTAAGTTCCCGCACCATCCACCAATCCAAGTTCCAGGCCATCCACCAGTCCATTTTTCCACCCCATCCACCAGGCCAGTTTCTGCCCGTCCACCTGTCCATGTTCCTGCCGCATGCACCAGTCAAAGTTCATAACTCATCCACTAGTCCAAGTTCCCGCCCCATCCAACAGTCCAAGTTCACTCCCCATTCACCAGTCCATGTTATCGCCCCATCCACCAGTCCAAGTTCCCGGCCCATCCACCAGTCCAAGTTATCGTCCCATCCACCGTCCAAGTTCCCGCCCCAGCCACCAGTCCAAGTTATCGACCCACCACCAGTCCAAGTTCACGCCCCATCCACCAGTCCAAGTTCGCCCCCATCCTCCATTCCAAGTTCCATGCCATCCACCAGTCCATTTTTCCACCCCATCCACCAGGCCAGTTTCTGCTCCGTCCACCTGTCCAAGTTCCTACCGCATGCACCAGTCCAAGTTCATACTCCATCCACTAGTCCAAGTTCCCGCCCCATCCACCAGTCCAAGTTCCCGCCCCATCCACCAGTCTAAGTTCCCGCCATTTCCACCAGTCTAAGTTACCGCCCCGTTCACCAGTCCAAGCTCTTGCCCCATCCATCTTTCCAAGTTCATTCACATCCACCAGTCCAAGTTCCAGCCACATCCACCAGTCTTTATTTCCGCCCCATCGACCAGTCCAAGTCCCCGTCCCATCCACCAGTCGAAGTTCCCGGCCCATCCACCAGTCCAAGTTCCCGCCCCAATCACCAGTCCAAGTTCCATGCCATCCACCAGTCCAAGTTCCCCCCCCCATCCACCAATCCAAGTTCCCGCCCCATCCATCAGTCCAAGTTCCCGCCCTATCGACCAGTCCAAGTTTCCACCGCATCCACCAGTCCAAGTTCCGGCCCCATCCACCTGTCCAAGTTCCCGCCCCATCCAATAGTTCAAGTTCCCGCCCCATCCACCAGTCCAAGTTCCCGCCCCATCCACCAGTCCAATTTCCTGCCGCATCCACCATTCCAAGTTCCCGCCCCATCCACCAGTCCAAGTTCCCGGCGCATCCACCAGTCCAAGTTCCAGCCCCATGCACCAGTACAAGTTCCCGTCCCATCCACCAGTCCAAGTTCCTGCCGCATCCACCAGTCCAAGTTCCCGCACCATGCACCAGTCCAAGTCCCCGCCCCTTCCACCAGTCCAAGTTCCCGCCCCATTCACCAGTCCAAGTTCCAGCCCATTCGCCAGTCCAAGTTCCCGCCCCATTCACCAGTCCAAGTTCCCGCACCATTGACCAGTCCGACGTTCCCGCCCCATCCACCAATCCACGCTCCCGCACCATCGCCAAGTCCAAGTTCCCGCCAATTCACCAGTCCAAGTTCGCGCCCCATCCACCAGTCCACGTTCTCACCAAATCCACCAGTCTAATTCCCGCCCCATCCACCAATCCAAGTTTCCGCCCCATCCACCAGTCCAAGTTCCCTCCCCATCCACCAGTCCAATTTCCTGCCGCATCCACCAGTCCAAGTTCCCGCCCCATCCACCAGTCCAAGTTCCAGCCCCATGCACCAGTCCAAGTTCCCGCCCCATCCACCAGTCCAAGTTACTGCCGAATCCACCATTCCAATTCCCGCCCCATGCACCAGTCCAAGTCCCAGCCCCTTTCACCAGTCCAAGTTCCCGCCCCATTCACCAGTCCAAGTTCCAGCCCATTCAGCAGTCCAAGTTCCCGCCCCATTCACCAGTCCAAGTTCCCGCACCATTGACCAGTCCGACGTTCCTGCCCCATCCACCAGTCCACGGTCCCGCACCATCGCCAAGTCCAAGTTCCCGCCCATTCACCAGTCCAAGTTCGCGCCCCATCCACCAGTCCACGTTCCCGCCCCATCCACCAGTCTAATTCCCGACCCATGCACCAATCCAAGTTCCCGCCCCATCCACCAGTCCAAGTTCCCGCCCCATCCACCAGTCCAAGTTCCCGCACCATCCACCAATCCAAGTTTCTGCCCCATCCACCAGTCCAAGTTCCCGCCCCATCCACCAGTCCAAGTTCCCCCCCATCCACCAATCCAAGCTTCTGCCCCATCCACCAGTCCACGTTCCCGCCCCATCCACCAGTCTAAGTTCCCGCACCATCCACCAATCCAAGTTCCAGGCCATCCACAAGTCGATTTTTCCACCCCATCCACCAGGCCAGTTTCTGCCCGTCCACCTGTCCATGTTCCTGCCGCATGCACCAGTCCAAGTTCATAACCCATCCACTAGTCCAAGTTCCCGCCCCATCCAACAGTCCAAGTTCCCGCCCCATCCACCAGTCTAAGTTCCCGCCCCATCCACCAGTCCAAGTTCCCGCCCCATCCACCAGTCCAATTTCCTGCCGCATCCACCATTCCAAGTTCCCGCCCCATCCACCAGTCCAAGTTCCCGGCGCATCCACCAGTCCAAGTTCCAGCCCCATGCACCAGTACAAGTTCCCGTCCCATCCACCAGTCCAAGTTCCTGCCGCATCCACCAGTCCAAGTTCCCGCACCATGCACCAGTCCAAGTCCCCGCCCCTTCCACCAGTCCAAGTTCCCGCCCCATTCACCAGTCCAAGTTCCAGCCCATTCGCCAGTCCAAGTTCCCGCCCCATTCACCAGTCCAAGTTCCCGCACCATTGACCAGTCCGACGTTCCCACCCCATCCACCAATCCACGCTCCCGCACCATCGCCAAGTCCAAGTTCCCGCCAATTCACCAGTCCAAGTTCGCGCCCCATCCACCAGTCCACGTTCTCACCAAATCCACCAGTCTAATTCCCGCCCCATCCACCAATCCAAGTTTCCGCCCCATCCACCAGTCCAAGTTCCCTCCCCATCCACCAGTCCAATTTCCTGCCGCATCCACCAGTCCAAGTTCCCGCCCCATCCACCAGTCCAAGTTCCAGCCCCATGCACCAGTCCAAGTTCCCGCCCCATCCACCAGTCCAAGTTACTGCCGAATCCACCATTCCAATTCCCGCCCCATGCACCAGTCCAAGTCCCAGCCCCTTTCACCAGTCCAAGTTCCCGCCCCATTCACCAGTCCAAGTTCCAGCCCATTCAGCAGTCCAAGTTCCCGCCCCATTCACCAGTCCAAGTTCCCGCACCATTGACCAGTCCGACGTTCCTGCCCCATCCACCAGTCCACGGTCCCGCACCATCGCCAAGTCCAAGTTCCCGCCCATTCACCAGTCCCAGTTCGCGCCCCATCCACCAGTCCACGTTCCCGCCCCATCCACCAGTCTAATTCCCGACCCATGCACCAATCCAAGTTCCCGCCCCATCCACCAGTCCAAGTTCCCGCCCCATCCACCAGTCCAAGTTCCCGCACCATCCACCAATCCAAGTTTCTGCCCCATCCACCAGTCCAAGTTCCCGCCCCATCCACCAGTCCAAGTTCCCCCCCATCCACCAATCCAAGCTTCTGCCCCATCCACCAGTCCACGTTCCCGCCCCATCCACCAGTCCAAGTTCCCGCACCATCCACCAATCCAAGTTCCAGGCCATCCACAAGTCGATTTTTCCACCCCATCCACCAGGCCAGTTTCTGCCCGTCCACCTGTCCATGTTCCTGCCGCATGCACCAGTCCAAGTTCATAACCCATCCACTAGTCCAAGTTCCCGCCCCATCCAACAGTCCAAGTTCCCGCCCCATCCACCAGTCTAAGTTCCCGCCCCATCCACCAGTCTAAGTTCCCGCCCCGTTCACCAGTCCAAGTTCTTGCCCCATCCATCTTTCCAAGTTCCCCCACATCCACCAGTCCAAGTTCCTGCACTATGCACCATTCCAATTCCCTGCCCCTCCCACCAATCCAAGTTCCCGCCCCATTCAACAGTCCAAGTACCAGCCCATTCACCAGTCCAAGTTCCCGCCCCATTCACCAGTCCAAGTTCCCGCACCATTGACCAGTCCGACGTTCGCGCCCCATCCACCAGTCCAGGATCCCGCACCATCGCGAAGTCCAAGTTCCCGCCAATTCACCAGTCCAAGTTCGCGCCCCATCCACCAGTCCACGTTCCCGCCCCATCCACCAGTCTAAGTTCCCGCCCCATCCACCAATCCAAGTTTCTGCCCCATCCACCAGTCCAAGTTCCCGCCCCATCCACCAGTCCAAGTTCCCGACCCATCCACCATTCCAAGTTCCATGCCATCCACCAGTCCATTCTCCCACCCCATCCACCAGGCCAGTTTCTGCCCCGTCCACCTGTCCAAGTTCCCGCCCCAACCACGAGTCCAAGTTCCCGCCCCATCCACCAGTCCAAGTTCCCACCCCATCCACCAGTCTAAGTTCCCGCCCCATCCTCCAGTCTAAGTTCCCGCCCCGTTCACCAGTCCAAGTTCTTGCCCCATCCATCTTTCCAAGTTCCCCCACATCCACCAGTCCAAGTTCCAGCCACATCCACCAATCGAAATTTCTGTCCCATCCACCAGTCCTAGTTTCCGCCCCATTTACCAGTCCAAGTTCCCGCCCCATCCACATGTCCAAGTTCCCGCTCCATCCACCAGTCCAAGTTCCCGCCCCATCCACCAGTCCAATTTCCTGCCGCATCCACCAGTCCAAGTTCCCGCCCCATCCACCAGTCGAAGTTCCCGGCGCATCCACCAGTCCAAGTTCCAGCCCCATGCACCAGTCCAAGTTCCCGCCCCATCCCCCAGTCCAAGTTACTGCCGAATCCACCATTCCAAGTTCCCGCCCCATGCACCAGTCCAAGTCCCCGCCCCTTTCACCAGTCCAAGTTCCCGCCCCAATCACCAGTCCAAGTTCCCGCGCCATTGACCAGTCCGACGTTCCCGCCCCATCCACCAGTCCACGGTCCCGCACCATCGCCAAGTCCAAGTTCCCGCCCATTCACCAGTCCAAGTTGCGCCCCATCCACCAGTCTACGTTCCCGCCCCATCCACCAGTCTAATTCCCGCCCCATCCACCAATCCAAGTTTCTGCCCCATCCACCAGTCCAAGTTCCCGCCCCATCCACCAGTCCAAGTTCCCGCCCCATCCACCAGTCCAAGTTCCCCCCCATTCACCAGTCCAAGTTCCCCACCATCCACCAATCCAAGTTTCTGCCCCATCCACCAGTCCAAGTTCCCGCCCCATCCACCAGTCCAAGTTCCCCCCCATCCACCAATCCAAGCTTCTGCCACATCCACCAGTCCACGTTCCCGCCCCATCCACCAGTCTAAGTTCCCGCACCATCCACCAATCCAAGTTCCAGGCCATCCACCAGTCCATTTTTCCACCCCATCCACCAGGCCAGTTTCTGCCCGTCCACCTGTCCATGTTCCTGCCGCATGCACCAGTCCAAGTTCATACCCCATCCACTAGTCCAAGTTCCCGCCCCATCCACCAGTCCAAGTTCCCGCCCCATCCACAAGTCCAAGTTTCTGCCCCATCCACCAATCGAAATTTCTGTCCCATCCACCAGTCCTAGTTTCCGCCCCATTTACCAGTCCAAGCTCCCGCCCCATCCACCTATCCAAGTTTCTGCCCCATCCACCTTTCCAAGTTCAAGCTCCATCCACCAGTCCAAGTTCCCGCCCCATCCACCAGTCCAAGTTATCGCCCCATCCAACAGTCCAAGTTCACTCCCCATTCACCAGTCCATGTTATCGCCCCATCCACCAGTCCAAGTTCCCGCCCCATCCACCAGTCCAAGTTATCGTCCCATCCACCGTCCAAGTTCCCGCCCCATCCACCAGTCTAAGTTACCGCCCCGTTCACCAGTCCAAGCTCTTGCCCCATCCATCTTTCCAAGTTCCCGCACATCCACCAGTCCATTTTCCAGCCACATCCACCAGTCTTTATTTCCGCCCCTTCGACCAGTCCAAGTTCCCGTCCCATCCACCAGTCCAAGTTCCCGGCCCATCCACCAGTCCAAGTTCCCGCCCCAATCACCAGTCCAAGTTCCACGCCATCCACCAGTCCAAGTTCCCCCCCCATCCACTAATCCAAGTTCCCGCCCCATCCATCAGTCCAAGTTCCCGCCCTATCCACCAGTCCAAGTTCCCGCCCCATCCACCAGTCCAAGTTCCCGCCCCATTCACCAGTCTAAGTTCCCGCCCCATCCACGAGTCTAAGTTCCCGCCCCGTTCACCAGTCCAAGTTCTTGCCCCATCCATCTTTCCAAGTTCCCCCACATCCACCAGTCCAAGTTCCAGCCACATCCACCAATCGAAATTTCTGTCCCATCCACCAGTCCTAGTTTCCGCCCCATTTACCAGTCCAAGCTCCCGCCCCATCCACCTGTCCAACTTTCTGCCCCATCCACCTCTCCAAGTTCAAGCCCCATCCACCAGTCCAAGTTCCCGCCCCATCCACCAGTCCAAGTTATCGCCCCATCCAACAGTCCAAGTTCACTCCCCTTTCACCAGTCCATGTTATCGCCCCATCCACCAGTCCAAGTTCCCGCCCCATCCACCAGTCCAAGTTATCGTCCCATCCACCGTCCAAGGTCCCGCCCCAGCCACCAGTCCAAGTTATCGACCCACCACCAGTCCAAGTTCACGCCCCATCCACCAGTCCAAGTTCCCCCCCATCCACCATTCCAAGTTCCATGCCATCCACCAGTCCATTTTTCCACCCCATCCACCAGGCCAGTTTCTGCCCCGTCCACCTGTCCAAGTTCCTGCCGCATGCACCAGTCCAAGTTCATACCCCATCCACTAGTCCAAGTTCCCGCCCCATCCACCAGTCCAAGTTCCCGCCCCATCCACCAGTCGAAGTTCCCGCCCCATCCACCAGTCTAAGTTACCGCCCCGTTCACCAGTCCAAGCTCTTGCCCCATCTATCTTTCCAAGTTCCCCCACATCCACCAGTCCAAGTTCCAGCCACATCCACCAGTCTTTATTTCCGCCCCATCGACCAGTCCAAGTTCCCGTCCCATCCACCAGTCGAAGTTCCCGGCCCATCCACCAGTCCAAGTTCCCGCCCCAATCACCAGTCCAAGTTCCACGCCATCCACCAGTCCAAGTTCCCCCCCCCATCCACCAATCCAAGTTCCCGCCCCATCCATCAGTCCAAGTTCCCGCCCTATCCACCAGTCCAAGTGTCCGCCGCATCCACCAGTCCAAGTTCCCCCCCATTCACCAATCCAAGTTCCCGCCCTATCCACCAGTCCAATTTCCCGCCCTATCCACCAGTCCAAGTTCACGCCCCATCCACCAGTCCAAGTTCCCGCAGATCCACCAGTCCAAGTTCCCCCCCATCCACCAGTCCAAGTTCCCGCACCATCCACCAGTCTAAGTTCCACGCCATCCACCAGTCCAAGTTCCCGCCCCATCCACCAGTCCATGTTCCTGCCCCATTCACCAGTCCAAGTCCTCCCCATCCACCAGTCCATATTCCCGACCAATCCACCAGTCCAAGTTTCTGCCACATCGAACAATCCAAGTTCCACGCCATCCATCAGTCCAAGTTCCCGCCCCATCCACAAATCCACGTACCCGCCCCATCCAACAGTTCAAGTTCCCGCCCCATCCACCAGTCAAAGTTCCTGCCGCATCCACCAGTCCAAGTTCCCGCCCCATGCACCAGTCCAAGTCCCCGCCCCTTCCACCAGTCCAAGTTCCCGCCCCATTCACCAGTCCAAGTTCCAGCCCATTCACCAGTCCAAGTTACCGCCCCATTCACCAGTCCAAGTTCCCGCACCATTGACCAGTCCGACGTTCCCGCCCCATCCACCAGTCCACGGTCCCGCACCATCGCCAAGTCCAAGTTCCCGCCCATTCACCAGTCCAAGTTCGCGCCCCATCCACCAGTCCACGTTCCCGCCCCATCCACCAGTCTAATTCCCGACCCATGCACCAATCCAAGATCCCGCCCCATCCACCAGTCCAAGTTTCCGCCCCATCCACCAGTCCAAGTTCCCACACCATCCATCAATCCAAGTTTCTGCCCCATCCACCAGTCCAAGTTCCCGCCCCATCCACCAGTCCAAGTTCCCCCCCATCCACCAATCCAAGCTTCTGCCCCATCCACCAGTCCACGTTCCCGCCCCATCCACCAGTCTAAGTTCCCGCACCATCCACCAATCCAAGTTCCAGGCCATCCACCAGTCCATTTTTCCACCCCATCCACCAGGCCAGTTTCTGCCCGTCCACCTGTCCATGTTCCTGCCGCATGCACCAGTCAAAGTTCATAACTCATCCACTAGTCCAAGTTCCCGCCCCATTCAACAGTCCAAGTCCCCGCCCCATTCACCCGTCTAAGTTCCCGCCCCATCCACCAGTCTAAGTTCCAGCCCATTCACCAGTCCAAGTTCCCGCCCCATTCACCAGTCCAAGTTCCCGCACCATTGACAAGTCCGACGTTCCGCCCTATCCACCAGTCCAGGATCCCGCATCATCGCGAAGTCCAAGTTCCCGCCAATTCACCAGTCCAAGTTCGTGCCCCATCCACCAGTCCACGTTCCCGCCCCATCCACCAGTCTAAGTTCCCGCCCCATCCACCAATACAAGTTTCTGCCCCATCCACCAGTCCAAGTTCCCGCCCCATCCACCAGTCCAAGTTCCCGACCCATCCACCAGTCCAAGTTTCCCCCCATCCACCATCCAAGTTCCATGCCATCCACCAGTCCATTTTCCCACCCCATCCACCAGGCCAGTTTCTGCCCCGTGCACCTGTCCAAGTTCCTGCCGCATTCACCAGTCCAAGTTCATACCCCAACCACGAGTCCAAGTTCCCGCCCCATCCACCAGTCCAAGTTCCCGCCCCATCCACCAGTCTAAGTTCCCGCCCCATTCACCAGTCTAAGTTCCCGCCCCGTTCACCAGTCCAAGTTCTTGCCCCATCCATCTTTCCAAGTTCCCCCACATCCACCAGTCCAAGTTCCAGCCACATCCACCAGTCTTTATTTCCGCCGCATCGACCAGTCCAAGTTCCCGCCCCATCCACCAGTCGAAGTTCCCGGCCCATCCACCAATCCAAGTTCCCGCCCCATCCATCAGTCCAAGTTCCCGCCCTATCCACCAGTCCATGTTTCCGCCGCATCCACCAGTCCAAGTTCCCGCCCCATCCACCAGTCCAATTTCCTGCCGCATCCACCAGTCGAAGTTCCCGCCCCATCCACCAGTCCAAGTTCCCGGCGCATCCACCAGTCCAAGTTCCAGCCCCATGCACCAGTCCAAGTTCCCGCCCCATCCACCAGTCGAAGTTCCTGCCGCATCCACCAGTCCAAGTTCCCGCCCCATGCACCAGTCCAAGTCCCCGCCCATTCCACCAGTCCAAGTTCCCGCCCCATTCACCAGTCCAAGTTCCAGCCCATTCACCAGTCCAAGTTCCCGCCCCATTCACCAGTCCAAGTTCCCGCACCATTGACCAGTCCGACGTTCCCGCCCCATCCACCAATCCACGCTCCTGCACCATCGCCAAGTCCAAGTTCCCGCCAATTCACCAGTCCAAGTTCGCGCCCCATCCACCAGTCCACGTTCCCACCACATCCACCAGTCTAATTCCCGCCCCATCCACCAATCCAAGTTTCCGCCCCATCCACCAGTCCAAGTCCCCGCCCCATCCACCAGTCCAATTTCCTGCTGCATCCACCAGTCCAAGTTCCCGCCCCATCCACCAGTCCAAGTTCCAGCCCCATGCACCAGTCCAAGTTCCCGCCCCATCCGCCAGTCCAAGTTACTGCCGAATACACCATTCCAAGTTCCCGCCCCATGCACCAGTGCAAGTCCCCGCCCCTTTCACCAGTCCAAGTTCCCGCCCCATTCACCAGTCCAAGTTCCAGCCCATTCACCAGTCCAAGTTCCCGCCCCATTCACCAGTCCAAGTTCCCGCACCATTGACCAGTCCGACGTTCCCGCCCCATCCACCAATCCACGCTCCTGCACCATCGCCAAGTCCAAGTTCCCGCCAATTCACCAGTCCAAGTTCGCGCCCCATCCACCAGTCCACGTTCCCACCACATCCACCAGTCTAATTCCCGCCCCATCCACCAATCCAAGTTTCCGCCCCATCCACCAGTCCAAGTCCCCGCCCCATCCACCAGTCCAATTTCCTGCTGCATCCACCAGTCCAAGTTCCCGCCCCATCCACCAGTCCAAGTTCCAGCCCCATGCACCAGTCCAAGTTCCCGCCCCATCCACCAGTCCAAGTTACTGCCGAATCCACCATTCCAAGTTCCCGCCCCATGCACCAGTCCAAGTCCCCGCCCCTTTCACCAGTCCAAGTTCCCGCCCCATGCACCAATCCAAGTTCCCGCCCCATCCACCAGTCCAAGTTTCCGCCCCATCCACCAGTCCAGGTTCCCGCACCATCCATCAATCCAAGTTTCTGCCCCATCCACCAGTCCAAGTTCCCGCCCCATCCACCAGTCCAAGTTTCCCCCCATCCACCAATCCAAGCTTCTGCCCCATCCACCAGTCCACGTTCCCGCCCCATCCACCAGTCTAAGTTCCCTCAACCATCCACCAATCCAAGTTCCAGGCCATCCACCAGTCCATTTTTCCACCCCATCCACCAGGCCAGTTTCTGCCCGTCCACCTGTCCATGTTCCTGCCGCATGCACCAGTCAAAGTTCATAACTCATCCACTGATCCAAGTTCCCGCCCCATCCAACAGTCCAAGTTCCCGCCCCATCCACCAGTCTAAGTTCCCGCCCCGTTCACCAGTCCAAGTTCTTGCCCCATCCATCTTTCCAAATTCCCCCACATCCACCAGTCCAAGTTCCCGCACCATGCACCATTCCAATTCCCTGCCCCTCCCACCAATCCAAGTTCCCGCCCCATTCAACAGTCCAAGTTCCAGCCCATTCACCAGTCCACGGTCCCGCACCATCGCCAAGTCCAAGTTCCCGCCCATTCACCAGTCCAAGTTCGCGCCCCATCCACCAGTCCACGTTCCCGCCCCATTCAACAGTCCAAGTTCCAGCCCATTCACCAGTCCAAGTTCCCGCCCCATTCACCAGTCCAAGTTCCCGCACCATTGACCAGTCCGACGTTCCCGCCCCATCCACCAGTCCAGGATCCCGCACCATCGCGAAGTCCAAGTTCCCGCCAATTCACCAGTCCAAGTTCGCGCCCCATCCACCAGTCCACGTTCCCGCCCCATCCACCAGTCTAAGTTCCAGCCCCATCCACCAATCCAAGTTTCTGCCCCATCCACCAGTCCAAGTTCCTGCCCCATCCACCAGTCCAAGTTCCCGACCCATCCACCAGTCCAAGTTCCCCCCCATCCACCATCCAAGTTTCATGCCATCCACCAGTCCATTTTCCCACCCCATCCACCAGGCCAGTTTCTGCCCTGTCCACCTGTCCAATTTCCTGCCGCATTCACCAGTCCAAGTTCATACCCCAACCACGAGTCCAAGTTCCCGCCCCATCCACCAGTCCAAGTTCCCGCCCCATCCACCAGTCTAAGTTCCCGCCCCATTCACCAGTCTAAGTTCCCGCCCCGTTCACCAGTCCAAGTTCTTGCCCCATCCATCTTTCCAAGTTCCCCCACATCCACCAGTCCAAGTTCCAGCCACATCCACCAGTCTTTATTTCCGCCCCATCGACCAGTCCAAGTTCCCGCCCCATCCACCAGTCGAAGTTCCCGGCCCATCCACCAATCCAAGTTCACGCCCCATCCATCAGTCCAAGTTCCCGCCCTATCCACCAGTCCATGTTTCCGCCGCATCCACCAGTCCAAGTTCCCCCCCCTTCCACCAATCCAATTTCCCGCCCCATCCATCAGTCCAAGTTCCCGCCCTATCCACCAGTCCAAGTTCCCGCCCTATCCACCAGTCCAAGTTCACGCCCCATCCACCAGTCCAAGTTCCCGCCACATCCACCAGTCCAAGTTCCCGCAGATCCACCAGTCCAAGTTCCCCCCCATCCAACAATCCAAGTTCCACGACATCCACTAGTCCAAGTTCCCGCCCCATCCACAAGTCCAAGTTCCACGCCATCCACCAGTCCAAGTTCCCGCCCCATCCACCAGTCTAAGTTCCCGCCCCATCCACCAGTCCAAGTTCCACGCCATCTACCAGTCCAAGTTCCCGCCCCATCCACCAGTCCAAGTTCCACGCCATCCACCAGTCCAAGATCTCGCCCCATCCACCAGTCTAAGTTCCCGCCCCATTCACCAGTCCAAGTTCCCGCACCATTGACCAGTCCGACGTTCCCGCCCCATCCACCAGTCCACGGTCCCGCACCATCGCCAAGTCCAAGTTCCCGCCCATTCACCAGTCCAAGTTCGCGCCCCATCCACCAGTCCACGTTCCCGCCCCATTCACCAGTCTAATTCCCGACCCATGCACCAATCCAAGTTCCCGCCCCATCCACCAGTCCAAGTTTCCGCCCCATCCACCAGTCCAAGTTCCCGCACCATCCATCAATCCAAGTTTCTGCCCCATCCACCAGTCCAAGTTCCCGCCCCATCCACCAGTCCAAGTTCCCCCCCATCCACCAATCCAAGCTTCTGCCCCATCCACCAGTCCACGTTCCCGCCCCATCCACCAGTCTAAGTTCCCGCACCATCCACCAATCCAAGTTCCAGGCCATCCACCAGTCCATTTTTCCACCCCATCCACCAGGCCAGTTTCTGCCCGTCCACCTGTCCATGTTCCTGCCGCATGCACCAGTCAAAGTTCATAACTCATCCACTAGTCCAAGTTCCCGCCCCATCCAACAGTCCAAGTTCCCGCCCCATCCACCAGTCTAAGTTCCCGCCCCATCCACCAGTCTAAGTTCCCGCCCCGTTCACCAGTCCAAGTTCTTGCCCCATCCATCTTTCCAAGTTCCCCCACATCCACCAGTCCAAGTTCCCGCACCATGCACCATTCCAATTCCCTGCCCCTCCCACCAATCCAAGTTCCCGCCCCATTCAACAGTCCAAGTTCCAGCCCATTCACCAGTCCAAGTTCCCGCCTCATTCACCAGTCCAAGTTCCCGCACCATTGACCAGTCCGACGTTCCCGCCCCATCCACCAGTCCAGGATCCCGCACCATCGCGAAGTCCAAGTTCCCGCCAATTCACCAGTCCAAGTTCGCGCCCCATCCACCAGTCCACGTTCCCGCCCCATCCACCAGTCTAAGTTCCCGCCCCATCCACCAATCCAAGTTTCTGCCCCATCCACCAGTCCAAGTTTCCGCCCCATCCACCAGTCCAAGTTCCCGACCCATCCACCAGTCCAAGTTCCCCCCCATCCAACAATCCAAGTTCCACGACATCCACTAGTCCAAGTTCCCGCCCCATCCACCAGTCTAAGTTCCCGCCCCATCCACCAGTCCAAGTTCCACGCCATCTACCAGTCCAAGTTCCCGCCCCATCCACCAGTCCATGTTCCTGCCCCATCCACCAGTCCAAGTTTCTGCCCCATCGAACAATCCAAGTTCCCACCTCATCCACCAGTCCAAGTTCCACGCCATCCATCAGTCCAAGTTCCCGCCCCATCCACCAGTCCACGTTCCCGCCCCATCCAACAGTTCAAGTTCCCGCCCCATCCACCAGTCCAAGTTTCTGCCACATCCACCAGTCCAAGTTCCCGCAGGTCCACCAGTCCAAGTTCCCCCCCATCTTCCAATACAAGTTCCCGCACCATTGACCAGTCCACGTTCCCGCCCCATCCACCAGCCCAAGTTCACGACCCATCAACCAGTCTATGTTCCCGCCCCATCCACCAATCCAAGTTTCTCCACCATCTATCAACCCATGTTTCCGCCGCAACCAACAGTCCAGGTTCCCGCCCATCCACCAGTCCAAGTTCCTGCCCCATTCACCTATCCAAGTTCCTGCCACCTCCATCAGTTCAAGTTCCCGCACCATCCAATAGTTCAAGGTCCCGCCCCATCCACCAGTCCAAATTCCAGCCCCATCCACCAGTCCAAGTTCCCGACCGAACCTCTAGTCCAAGTTCCTGCCTCATCCACCAGTCCAATTTCCAGCCCCATCCACCAGTCCAAGTCCTCGCCCCATCCACCAGTCCAAGTTTCTGCCCCATCTATCAATCCAAGTTTAAGCCCCATTCCACCAGTCCAAGTTCGCCTCAATCCACCAGTCCAAGTTCCTGCCTCAACCACTAGTCCAAGTTTCTGCCCCATCCATCAGTCCAAGTTCCCGCCCCATCCAGCAGTCCAAGTTTCTGCCCCATCCATCAGTCCAAGTTTCCGCCCCATCCACCAATTTAAGTTTCTGCCCCATCCACCAGTCAAAGTTCCCGCCCCATCCACCAGTTCAATTTCCCGCCCATACCGCCAGTCTAAGTTCCCGACCATACCGCCAGTCCAAGTTCCCACCCCATCCACCAGTCCAAGTTTCTGCCCCATCCACCAGTCCAAGTTTCTACCCCATCCACCAGTCCAAGTTTCTGCCCCATCCACCAGTCCAAGTTTCCGCCCCATTCACCAGTCCAAGTTCCCGATCCATCGCCAAGTCCAAGTTCCCGCCAATTCACCAGTTCAAGTTCGCGCCCCATCCACCAGTCCACGTTCCCACCACATCCACCAGTCTAATTCCCGCCCCATCCACCAATCCAAGTTTCCGCCCCATCCACCAGTCCAAGTTCCCGCCCCATCCACCAGTCCAATTTCCTGCCGCATCCACCAGTCCAAGTTCCCGCCCCATCCACCAGTCGAAGTTCCCGGCGCATCCACCAGTCCAAGTTCCAGCCCCATGCACCAGTCCAAGTTCTCGCCCCATCCACCAGTCCAAGTTACTGCCGAATCCACCATTCCAAGTTCCCGCCCCATGCACCAGTCCAAGTCCCCGCCCCTTTCACCAGTCCAAGTTCCCGCCCCAATCACCAGTCCAAGTTCCCGCACCATTGACCAGTCCGACGTTCCCGCCCCATCCACCAGTCCACGGTCCCGCACCATCGCCAAGTCCAAGTTCCCGCCCATTCACCAGTCCAAGTTCGCGCCCCATCAACCAGTCCACGTTCCCGCCCCATCCACCAGTCTAATTCCCGCCCCATCCACCAATCCAAGTTTCTGCCCCATCCACCAGTCCAAGTTCGCGCCCCATCCACCAGTCCAAGTTCCCGCCCCATCCACCAGTCCAAGTTCCCCCCCATTCACCAGTCCAAGTTCCCCACCATCCACCAATCCAAGTTTCTGCCCCATCCACCAGTCCAAGTTCCCGCCCCATCCACCAGTCCAAGTACCCCCCCATCCACCAATCCAAGCTTCTGCCACATCCACCAGTCCACGTTCCCGCCCCATCCACCAGTCTAAGTTCCCGCACCATCCACCAATCCAAGTTCGCGCCCCATCCACCAGTCCAAGTTCCCGCCCCATCCACCAGTCCAAGTTCCCACCCATTCACCAGTCCAAGTTCCCCACCATCCACCAATCCAAGTTTCTGCCCCATCCACCAGTCCAAGTTCCCGCCCCATCCACCAGTCCAATTTCCCGCCCATCCACCAATCCAAGCTTCTGCCACATCCACCAGTCCACGTTCCCGCCCCATCCACCAGTCTAAGTTCCCGCACCATCCACCAATCCAAGTTCCCGCCCCATCCACCAGTCCATGTTCCCGCCCCATCCACCAGTCCAAGTCCCACGCCATCTACCAGTCCAAGTTCCCGCCCCATCCACCAGTCCATGTTCCTGCCCCATCCACCAGTCCAAGTTTCTGCCCCATCGAACAATCCAAGTTCCCGCCTCATCCACCAGTCCAAGTTCCCGCAGATCCACCAGTCCAAGTTCCCGCCCCATCCACCAATCCTAGTTTCACCACCATCTATCAACCCATGTTTCCGCCGCATCCAACAGTCCAGGTTCCCGCCCATCCACCAGTCCAAGTTCCTGCCCCATTCACCTATCCAAGTTCCTGCCACCTCCATCAGTTCAAGTTCCCGGCTCATCCACCAGTCCAAGTTCCCGCCCCATCCACCTGTCCAAGTTCCCGCACCATACAATAGTTCAAGTTCCCGCCCCATTCACCAGTCCAGATTCCAGCCCCATCCACCAGTCCAAGTTCCCGACCGATCCTCTAGTCCAAGTTCCTGCCTCATCCACCAGTCCAATTTCCAGCCCCATCCACCAGTCCAAGACCTCGCCCCATCCACCAGTCCAAGTTTCTGCCCCATCTATCAATCCAAGTTTAAGCCCCATTCCACCAGTCCAAGTTCGCCTCAATCCACCAGTCCAAGTTCCTGCCTCAACCACCAGTCCAAGTTTCTGCCCCATCCATCAGTCCAAGTTCCCGCCCCATCCAGCAGTCCAAGTTTCTGCCCCATCCATCAGTCCAAGTTTCTGCCCCATCCACCAATTTAAGTTTCTGCCCCATCCACCAGTCAAAGTTGCCGCCCCATTCACCAGATCAATTTCCCGCCCATACCGCCAGTCTAAGTTCCCGACCATACCGCCAGTCCAAGTTCCCACCCCATCCACCAGTCCAAGTTTCTGCCCCATCCACCAGTCCAAGTTTCTGCCCCATCCACCAGTCTAAGTTTCTGCCCCATCCACCAGTCCAAGTTTCCGCCCCATTCACCAGTCCAAGTTCCCGCACCATCGCCAAGTCCAAGTTCCCGCCAATTCACCAGTTCAAGTTCGCGCCCCATCCACCAGTCCACGTTCCCACCACATCCACCAGTCTAATTCCCGCCCCATCCACCAATCCAAGTTTCCGCCCCATCCACCAGTCCAAGTTCCCGCCCCATCCACCAGTCCAATTTCATGCCGCATCCACCAGTCCAAGTTCCCGCCCCATGCACCAGTCCAAGTCCCCGCCCCTTTCACCAGTCCAAGTTCCCGCCCCAATCACCAGTCCAAGTTTCTGCCCCATCTATCAATCCAAGTTTAAGCCCCATTCCACCAGTCCAAGTTCGCCTCAATCCACCAGTCCAAGTTCCTGCCTCAACCACCAGTCCAAGTTTCTGCCCCATCCATCAGTCCAAGTTCCCGCCCCATCCAGCAGTCCAAGTTTCTGCCCCATCCATCAGTCCAAGTTTCTGCCCCATCCACCAATTTAAGTTTCTGCCCCATCCACCAGTCAAAGTTGCCGCCCCATCCACCAGATCAATTTCCCGCCCATACCGCCAGTCTAAGTTCCCGACCATACCGCCAGTCCAAGTTCCCACCCCATCCACCAGTCCAAGTTTCTGCCCCATCCACCAGTCCAAGTTTCTGCCCCATCCACCAGTCCAAGTTTCTGCCCCATCCACCAGTCCAAGTTTCCGCCCCATTCACCAGTCCAAGTTCCCGCACCATCGCCAAGTCCAAGTTCCCGCCAATTCACCAGTTCAAGTTCGCGCCCCATCCACCAGTCCACGTTCCCACCACATCCACCAGTCTAATTCCCGCCCCATCCACCAATCCAAGTTTCCGCCACATCCACCAGTCCAAGTTCCCGCCCCATCCACCAGTCCAATTTCCTGCCGCATCCACCAGTCCAAGTTCCCGCCCCATCCACCAGTCGAAGTTCCCGGCGCATCGACCAGTCCAAGTTCCAGCCCCATGCACCAGTCCAAGTTCCCGCCCCATCCCCCAGTCCAAGTTACTGCCGAATCCACCATTCCAAGTTCCCGCCCCATGCACCAGTCCAAGTCCCCGCCCCTTTCACCAGTCCAAGTTCCCGCCCCAATCACCAGTCCAAGTTCCCGCGCCATTGACCAGTCCGACGTTCCCGCCCCATCCACCAGTCCACGGTCCCGCACCATCGCCAAGTCCAAGTTCCCGCCCATTCACCAGTCCAAGTTCGCGCCCCATCCACCAGTCCACGTTCCCGCCCCATCCACCAGTCTAATTCCCGCCCCATCCACCAATCCAAGTTTCTGCCCCATCCACCAGTCCAAGTTCCCGCCCCATCCACCAGTCCAAGTTCCCGCCCCATCCACCAGTCCAAGTTCCCCCCCATTCACCAGTCCAAGTTCCCCACCATCCACCAATCCAAGTTTCTGCCCCATCCACCAGTCCAAGTTCCCGCCCCATCCACCAGTCCAAGTTCCCCCCCATCCACCAATCCAAGCTTCTGCCACATCCACCAGTCCACGTTCCCGCCCCATCCACCAGTCTAAGTTCCCGCACCATCCACCAATCCAAGTTCCAGGCCATCCACCAGTCCATTTTTCCACCCCATCCACCAGGCCAGTTTCTGCCCGTCCACCTGTCCATGTTCCTGCCGCATGCACCAGTCCAAGTTCATACCCCATCCACTAGTCCAAGTTCCCGCCCCATCCACCAGTCCAAGTTCCCGCCCCATCCACCAGTTCAAGTTTCTGCCGCATCCACCAATCGAAATTTCTGTCCCATCCACCAGTCCTAGTTTCCGCCCAATTTACCAGTCCAAGCTCCCGCCCCATCCACCTGTCCAAGTTTCTGCCCCATCCACCTTTCCAAGTTCAAGCCCCATCCACCAGTCCAAGTTCCCGCCCCATCCACCAGTCCAAGTTATCGCCCCATCCAACAGTCCAAGTTCACTCCCCATTCACCAGTCCATGTTATCGCCCCATCCACCAGTCCAAGTTCCCGCCCCATCCACCAGTCCAAGTTATCGTCCCATCCACCGTCCAAGTTCCCGCCCCAGCCACCAGTCCAAGTTATCGACCCACCACCAGTCCAAGTTCACGCCCCATCCACCAGTCCAAGTTCCCCCCCATCCACCATTCCAAGTTCCATGCCATCCACCAGTCCATTTTTCCACCCCATCCACCAGGCCAGTTTCTGCCCCGTCCACCTGTCCAAGTTCCTGCCGCATGCACCAGTCCAAGTTCATACCCCATCCACTAGTCGAAGTTCCCGCCCCATCCACCAGTCTAAGTTCCCGCCCCATCCACCAGTCTAAGTTACCGCCCCGTTCACCAGTCCAAGCTCTTGCCCCATCCGTCTTTCCATGTTCCCCCACATCCACCAGTCCAAGTTCCAGCCACATCCACCAGTCTTTATTTCCGCCCCATCGACCAGTCGAAGTTCCCGGCCCATCCACCAGTCCAAGTTCCCGCCCCAATCACCAGTCCAAGTTCCATGCCATCCACCAGTCCAAGTTCCCCCCCCCATCCACCGATCCAAGTTCCCTCCCCATCCATCAGTCCAAGTTCCCGCCCTATCCACCAGTCCAAGTTTCCGCCGCATCCACCAATCCAAGTTCCCGCCCCATCCATCAGTCCAAGTTCCCGCCCTATCCACCAGTCCAAGTTCCCGCCCCATCCATCAGTCCAAGTTCCCGCCCTATCCACCAGTCCAAGTTCCCGCCCTATCCACCAGTCCAAGTTCACGCCCCATCCACCAGTCCAAGTTCCCGCCACATCCACCAGTCCAAGTTCCCGCAGATCCACCAGTCCAAGTTCCCCCCCCATCCACCAATCCAAGTTCCACGACATCCACTAGTCCAAGTTCCCGCCTCATCCATCAGTCCAAGTTCCACGCCATCCACCAGTCCAAGTTCCCGCCCCATCCACCAGTCTAAGTTCCCGCCCCATCCACCAGTCTAAGTTCCACGCCATCCACCAGTCGAAGTTCCCGCCCCATCCACCAGTCCATGTTCCTGCCACATTCACCAGTCCAAGTCCTCCCCATCCACCAGTCCATATTCACGCCCAATCCACCAGTCCAAGTTTCTGCCCCATCGAACAATCCAAGTTCCCGCCTCATCCACCAGTCCAAGTTCCACGCCATCCATCAGTCCAAGTTCCCGCCCCATCCACCGGTCCACGTACCCGCCCCATCCAACAGTTCAAGTTCCCGCCCCATCCACCAGTCCAAGTTTCTGCCACATCCACCAGTCCAAGTTCCCGCAGATCCACCAGTCCAAGTTCCCCCCCATCGACCAATACAAGTTCCCGCACCATTGACCAGTCCACGTTCCCGCCCCATCCAACAATCCAAGTTTCTCCACCATCTATCAACCCATGTTTCCGCCGCATCCACCAGTCCAGGTTCCCGCACATCCACCAGTCCAAGTTCCAGCCCATTCACCAGTCCAGGTTCCCGCCCCATTCACCAGTCCAAGTTGTCGCACGGTTGACCAGTCCGACGTTCCCGCCCCATCCACCAGTCCACGTTCCCGCACCATCGCCAAGTCCAAGTTCCCGCCAATTCACCTGTCCAAGTTCGCGCCCCATCCACCAGTCCAAGTTCCCGCTCCATTCACCAGTCCAAGTTCCAGCCCATTCACCAGTCCAAGTTCCCGCCCCATTCACCAGTCCAAGATCCCGCACCATTGATCAGTGCGACGTTCCCGCCCCATCCAAAATTCCACGTTCCCGCACCATCGCCAAGTCCAAGTTCCCGCCCATTCACCAGTCCAAGTTCGCGCCCCATCCACCAGTCCACGTTCCCGCCCCATCCACCAGACTAAGTTCCCCTCCATCCATCATTCCAATTTCCAGGCCATCCACCAGTCCATTTTTCCAGCCCATCCACCAGGCCAGTTTCTGTCCCGTCCACCTGTCCAAGTTCCTGCCGCATGCACCAGTCCAAGTTCATACCCCATCCACTAGTCCAAGTTCCCGCCCCGCTCACCAGTCCAAGTTCTTGCCCCATCCATCTTTCCAAGTTCCCCCATATCCACCAGTCCAAGTTCCAGCCACATCCACCACTCTTTGTTTCCGCCCATTCGACCAATCCAAGTTCCCTCCCCATCCACCAGTCGAAGTTCCCGGCCCATCCACCAGTCCAAGTTCCCGCCCCAATCACCAGTCCAAGTTCCACGCCATCCACCAGTCCAAGTTACCCCCCCATCCACCAATCCAAGTTCCCGCCCCATCCATCAGTCCAAGTTCCCGCCCTATCCACCAGTCCAAGTTCCCCCCCATCCACCAGTCCAAGTTCCCGCCCCATCCAACAGTCCAAGTTCACTCCCCATTCACCAGTCCATGTTATCGCCCCATCCACCAGTCCAAGTTCCCGCCCCATCCACCAGTCCAAGTTATCGTCCCATCCACCGTCCAAGTTCCCGCCCCAGCCACCAGTCCAAGTTATCGACCCACCACCAGTCCAAGTTCACGCCCCATCCACCAGTCCAAGTTCCCCCCCATCCACCATTCCAAGTTCCATGCCATCCACTAGTCCATTTTTCCACCCCATCCACCAGGCCAGTTTCTGCCCCGTCCACATGTCCAAGTACCTGCCGCATGCACCAGTCCAAGTTCATACCCCATCCACTAGTCCAAGTTCCCGCCCCATCCACCAGTCCAAGTTCCCGCCCCATCCACCAGTCTAAGTTCCCGCCCCATCCACCAGTCTAAGTTACCGCCCCGTTCACCAGTCCAAGCTCTTGCCCCATCCATCTTTCCATGTTCCCCCACATCCACCAGTCCAAGTTCCAGCCACATCCACCACTCTTTGTTTCCGCCCCTTTCACCAGTCCAAGTTCCCGCCCCAATCACCAGTCCAAGTTTCTGCCCCATCTATCAATCCAAGTTTAAGCCCCATTCCACCAGTCCAAGTTCGCCTCAATCCACCAGTCCAAGTTCCTGCCTCAACCACCAGTCCAAGTTTCTGCCCCATCCATCAGTCCAAGTTCCCGCCCCATCCAGCAGTCCAAGTTTCTGCCCCATCCATCAGTCCAAGTTTCTGCCCCATCCACCAATTTAAGTTTCTGCCCCATCCACCAGTCAAAGTTGCCGCCCCATCCACCAGATCAATTTCCCGCCCATACCGCCAGTCTAAGTTCCCGACCATACCGCCAGTCCAAGTTCCCACCCCATCCACCAGTCCAAGTTTCTGCCCCATCCACCAGTCCAAGTTTCTGCCCCATCCACCAGTCCAAGTTTCTGCCCCATCCACCAGTCCAAGTTTCCGCCCCATTCACCAGTCCATGTTCCCGCACCATCGCCAAGTCCAAGTTCCCGCCAATTCACCAGTTCAAGTTCGCGCCCCATCCACCAGTCCACGTTCCCACCACATCCACCAGTCTAATTCCCGCCCCATCCACCAATCCAAGTTTCCGCCCCATCCACCAGTCCAAGTTCCCGCCCCATCCACCAGTCCAATTTCCTGCCGCATCCACCAGTCCAAGTTCCCGCCCCATCCACCAGTCGAAGTTCCCGGCGCATCCACCAGTCCAAGTTCCAGCCCCATGCACCAGTCCAAGTTCCCGCCCCATCCCCCAGTCCAAGTTACTGCCGAATCCACCATTCCAAGTTCCCGCCCCATGCACAATCCAAGTCCCCGCCCCTTTCACTAGTCCAAGTTCCCGCCCCAATCACCAGTCCAAGTTCCCGCGCCATTGACCAGTCCGACGTTCCCGCCCCATCCACCAGTCCACGGTCCCGCACCATCGCCAAGTCCAAGTTCCCGCCCATTCACCAGTCCAAGTTCGCGTCCCATCCACCAGTCCACGTTCCCGCCCCATCCACCAGTCTAATTCCCGCCCCATCCACCAATCCAAGTTTCTGCCCCATCCACCAGTCCAAGTTCCCGCCCCATCCACCAGTCCAAGTTCCCGCCCCATCCACCAGTCCAAGTACCCCCCCATTCACCAGTCCAAGTTCCCCACCATCCACCAATCCAAGTTTCTGCCCCATCCACCAGTCCAAGTTCCCGCCCCATCCACCAATCCATTTTTCCACCCCATCCACCAGGCCAGTTTCTGCCCGTCCACCTGTCCATGTTCCTGCCGCATGCACCAGTCCAAGTTCATACCCCATCCACTAGTCCAAGTTCCCGCCCCATCCACCAGTCCAAGTTCCCGCCCCATCCACCAGTCCAAGTTTCTGCCCCATCCACCAATCGAAATTTCTGTCCCATCCACCAGTCCTAGTTTCCGCCCCATTTACCACTCCAAGCTCCCGCCCCATCCACCTGTCCAAGTTTCTGCCCCATCCAACTTTCCAAGTTCAAGCCCCATCCACCAGTCCAAGTTCCCGCCCCATCCACCAGTCCAAGTTATCGCCCCATCCAACAGTCCAAGTTCACTCCCCATTCACCAGTCCATGTTATCGCCCCATCCACCAGTCCAAGTTCCCGCCCCATCCACCAGTCCAAGTTATCGTCCCATCCACCGTCCAAGTTCCCGCCCCAGCCACCAGTCCAAGTTATCGACCCACCACCAGTCCAAGTTCACGCCCCATCCACCAGTCCAAGTTCCCCCCCATCCACCATTCCAAGTTCCATGCCATCCACCAGTCCATTTTTCCACCCCATCCACCAGGCCAGTTTCTGCCCCGTCCACCTGTCCAAGTTCCTGCCGCATGCACCAGTCCAAGTTCATACCCCATCCACTAGTCCAAGTTCCCGCCCCATCCACCAGTCTAAGTTCCCGCCCCATCCACCAGTCTAAGTTACCGCCCCGTTCACCAGTCCAAGCTCTTGCCCCATCCATCTTTCCATGTTCCCCCACATCCACCAGTCCAAGTTCCAGCCACATCCACCAGTCTTTATTTCCGCCCCATCGACCAGTCCAAGTTCACGCCCCATCCACCAGTCGAAGTTCCCGGCCCATCCACCAGTCCAAGTTCCCGCCCCAATCACCAGTCCAAGTTCCACGCCATCCACCAGTCCAAGTTCACGCCCTATCCACCAGTCCAAGTTTCCGCCGCATCCACCAATCCAAGTTCCCGCCCCATCCATCAGTCCAAGTTCCCGCCCTGTCCACCAGTCCAAGTTCCCGCCCCATCCATCAGTCCAAGTTCCCGCCCTATCCACCAGTCCAAGTTCCCGCCCCATCCACCAGTCCAAGTTCCCCCCCATCCACCAATCCAAGCTTCTGCCACATCCACCAGTCCACGTTCCCGCCCCATCCACCAGTCTAAGTTCCCGCACCATCCACCAATCCAAGTTCCCGCCCCATCCACCAGTCCATGTTCCCGCCCCATCCACCAGTCCAAGTCCCACGCCATCTACCAGTCCAAGTTCCCGCCCCATCCACCAGTCCATGTTCCTGCCCCATCCACCAGTCCAAGTTTCTGCCCCATCGAACAATCCAAGTTCCCGCCTCATCCACCAGTCCAAGTTCCACGCCATTCATCAGTCCAAGTTCCCGCCCCATCCACCAGTCCACGTTCCCGCCCCATCCAACAGTTCAAGTTCCCGCCCCATCCAGCAGTCCAAGTTTCTGCCACATCCACCAGTCCAAGTTCCCGCAGATCCACCAGTCCAAGTTCCCCCCCATCTACCAATACAAGTTCCCGCACCATTGACCAGTCCACGTTCCCGCCCCATCCACCAGCCCAAGTTCACGACCCATCAACCAGTCTATGTTCCCGCCCCATCCACCAATCCTAGTTTCACCACCATCTATCAACCCATGTTTCCGCCGCATCCAACAGTCCAGGTTCCCGCCCATCCACCAGTCCAAGTTCCTGCCCCATTCACCTATCCAAGTTCCTGCCACCTCCATCAGTTCAAGTTCCCGGCTCATCCACCAGTCCAAGTTCCCGCCCCATCCACCTGTCCAAGTTCCCGCACCATACAATAGTTCAAGTTCCCGCCCCATTCACCAGTCCAAATTCCAGCCCCATCCACCAGTCCAAGTTCCCGACCGATCCTCTAGTCCAAGTTCCTGCCTCATCCACCAGTCCAATTTCCAGCCCCATCCACCAGTCCAAGACCTCGCCCCATCCACCAGTCCAAGTTTCTGCCCCATCTATCAATCCAAGTTTAAGCCCCATTCCACCAGTCCAAGTTCGCCTCAATCCACCAGTCCAAGTTCCTGCCTCAACCACCAGTCCAAGTTTCTGCCCCATCCATCAGTCCAAGTTCCCGCCCCATCCAGCAGTCCAAGTTTCTGCACCATCCATCAGTCCAAGTTTCTGCCCCATCCACCAGTCAAAGTTGCCGCCCCATTCACCAGATCAATTTCCCGCCCATACCGCCAGTCTAAGTTCCCGACCATACCGCCAGTCCAAGTTCCCATCCCATCCACCAGTCCAAGTTTCTGCCCCATCCACCAGTCCAAGTTTCTGCCCCATCCACCAGTCCAAGTTTCTGCCCCATCCACCAGTCCAAGTTTCCGCCCCATTCACCAGTCCAAGTTCCCGCACCATCGCCAAGTCCAAGTTCCCGCCAATTCACCAGTTCAAGTTCGCGCCCCATCCACCAGTCCACGTTCCCACCACATCCACCAGTCTAATTCCCGCCCCATCCACCAATCCAAGTTTCCGCCCCATCCACCAGTCCAAGTTCCCGCCCCATCCACCAGTCCAATTTCATGCCGCATCCACCAGTCCAAGTTCCCGCCCCATGCACAAGTCCAAGTCCCCGCCCCTTTCACCAGTCCAAGTTCCCGCCCCAATCACCAGTCCAGGTTTCTGCCCCATCTATCAATCCAAGTTTAAGCCCCATTCCACCAGTCCAAGTTCGCCTCAATCCACCAGTCCAAGTTCCTGCCTCAACCACCAGTCCAAGTTTCTGCCCCATCCATCAGTCCAAGTTCCCGCCCCATCCAGCAGTCCAAGTTTCTGCCCCATCCATCAGTCCAAGTTTCTGCCCCATCCACCAATTTAAGTTTCTGCCCCATCCACCAGTCAAAGTTGCCGCCCCATCCACCAGATCAATTTCCCGCCCATACCGCCAGTCTAGGTTCCCGACCATACCGCCAGTCCAAGTTCCCACCCCATCCACCAGTCCAAGTTTCTGCCCCATCCACCAGTCCAAGTTTCTGCCCCATCCACCAGTCCAAGTTTCTGCCCCATCCACCAGTCCAAGTTTCCGCCCCATTCACCAGTCCAAGTTCCCGCACCATCGCCAAGTCCAAGTTCCCGCCAATTCACCAGTTCAAGTTCGCGCCCCATCCACCAGTCCACGTTCCCACCACATCCACCAGTCTAATTCCCGCCCCATCCACCAATCCAAGTTTCCGCCACATCCACCAGTCCAAGTTCCCGCCCCATCCACCAGTCCAATTTCCTGCCGCATCCACCAGTCCAAGTTCCGGCCCATCCACCAGTCGAAGTTCCCGGCGCATCCACCAGTCCAAGTTCCAGCCCCATGCACCAGTCCAAGTTCCCGCCCCATCCCCCAGTCCAAGTTACTGCCGAATCCACCATTCCAAGTTCCCGCCCCATGCACCAGTCCAAGTCCCCGCCCCTTTCACCAGTCCAAGTTCCCGCCCCAATCACCAGTCCAAGTTCCCGCGCCATTGACCAGTCCGACGTTCCCGCCCCATCCACCAGTCCACGGTCCCGCACCATCGCCAAGTCCAAGTTCCCGCCCATTCACCAGTCCAAGTTTGCGTCCCATCCACCAGTCCACGTTCCCGCCCCATCCACCAGTCTAATTCCCACCCCATCCACCAATCCAAGTTTCTGCCCCATCCACCAGTCCAAGTTCCCGCCCCATCCACCAGTCCAAGTTCCCGCCCCATCCACCAGTCCAAGTCCCCCCCCATTCACCAGTCCAAGTTCCCCACCATCCACCAATCCAAGTTTCTGCCCCATCCACCAGTCCAAGTTCCCGCCCCATCCACCAGTCTAAGTTCCCCCCATCCACCAATCCAAGCTTCTGCCACATCCACCAGTCCACGTTCCCGCCCCATCCACCCGTCTAAGTTCCCGCACCATCCACCAATCCAAGTTCCAGGCCATCCACCAGTCCATTTTTCCACCCCATCCACCAGGCCAGTTTCTGCCCGTCCACCTGTCCATGTTCCTGCCGCATGCACCAGTCCAAGTTCATACCCCATCCACTAGTCCAAGTTCCCGCCCCATCCACCAGTCCAAGTTCCCGCCCCATCCACCAGTCCAAGTTTCTGCCCCATCCACCAATCGAAATTTCTGTCCCATCCACCAGTCCTAGTTTCCGCCCCATTTACCTGTCCAAGCTCCCGCCCCATCCACCTGTCCAAGTTTCTGCCCCATCCACCTTTCCAAGTTCAAGCCCCATCCACCAGTCCAAGTTCCCGCCCCATCCACCAGTCCAAGTTATCGCCCCATCCAACAGTCCAAGTTCACTCCCCATTCACCAGTCCATGTTATCGCCCCATCCACCAGTTCAAGTTCCCGCCCCATCCACCAGTCCAAGTTATCGTCCCATCCACCGTCCAAGTTCCCGCCCCAGCCACCAGTCCAAGTTATCGACCCACCACCAGTCCAAGTTCACGCCCCATCCACCAGTCCAAGTTCCCCCCCATCCACCATTTCAAGTTCCATGCCATCCACCAGTCCATTTTTCCACCCCATCCACCAGGCCAGTTTCTGCCCCGTCCACCTGTCCAAGTTCCTGCCGCATGCACCAGTCCAAGTTCATACCCCATCCACTAGTCCAAGTTCCCGCCCCATCCACCAGTCTAAGTTCCCGCCCCATCCACCAGTCTAAGTTACCGCCCCGTTCACCAGTCCAAGCTCTTGCCCCATCCATCTTTCCATGTTCCCCCACATCCACCAGTCCAAGTTCCAGCCACATCCACCAGTCTTTATTTCCGCCCCATCGACCAGTCGAAGTTCCCGGCCCATCCACCAGTCCAAGTTCCCGCCCCAATCACCAGTCCAAGTTCCATGCCATCCACCAGTCCAAGTTCCCCCCCCCATCCACCGATCCAAGTTCCCTCCCCATCCATCAGTCCAAGTTCCCGCCCTATCCACCAGTCCAAGTTTCCGCCGCATCCACCAATCCAAGTTCCCGCCCCATCCATCAGTCCAAGTTCCCGCCCTATCCACCAGTCCAAGTTCCCGCCCCATCCATCAGTCCAAGTTCCCGCCCTATCCACCAGTCCAAGTTCCCGCCCTATCCACCAGTCCAAGTTCACGCCCCATCCACCAGTCCAAGTTCCCGCCACATCCACCAGTCCAAGTTCCCGCAGATCCACCAGTCCAAGTTCCCCCCCCATCCACCAATCCAAGTTCCACGACATCCACTAGTCCAAGTTCCCGCCTCATCCATCAGTCCAAGTTCCACGCCATCCACCAGTCCAAGTTCCCGCCCCATCCACCAGTCTAAGTTCCCGCCCCATCCACCAGTCTAAGTTCCACGCCATCCACCAGTCGAAGTTCCCGCCCCATCCACCAGTCCATGTTCCTGCCACATTCACCAGTCCAAGTCCTCCCCATCCACCAGTCCATATTCACGCCCAATCCACCAGTCCAAGTTTCTGCCCCATCGAACAATCCAAGTTCCCGCCTCATCCACCAGTCCAAGTTACACGCCATCCATCAGTCCAAGTTCCCGCCCCATCCACCGGTCCACGTACCCGCCCCATCCAACAGTTCAAGTTCCCGCCCCATCCACCAGTCCAAGTTTCTGCCACATCCACCAGTCCAAGTTCCCGCAGATCCACCAGTCCAAGTTCCCCCCCATCTACCAATACAAGTTCCCGCACCATTGATCAGTCCACGTTCCCGCCCCATCCAACAATCCAAGTTTCTCCACCATCTATCAACCCATGTTTCCGCCGCATCCACCAGTCCAGGTTCCCGCACATCCACCAGTCCAAGTTCCAGCCCATTCACCAGTCCAGGTTCCCGCCCCATTCACCAGTCCAAGTTGTCGCACGATTGACCAGTCCGACGTTCCCGCCCCATCCACCAGTCCACGTTCCCGCACCATCGCCAAGTCCAAGTTCCCGCCAATTCACCAGTCCAAGTTGGCGCCCCATCCACCAGTCCAAGTTCCCGCTCCATTCACCAGTCCAAGTTCCAGCCCATTCACCAGTCCAAGTTCCCGCCCCATTCACCAGTCCAAGATCCCGCACCATTGATCAGTGCGACGTTCCCGCCCCATCCAAAATTCCACGTTCCCGCACCATCGCCAAGTCCAAGTTCCCGCCCATTCACCAGTCCAAGTTCGCGCCCCATCCACCAGTCCACGTACCCGCCCCATCCAACAGTTCAAGTTCCCGCCCCATCCACCAGTCCAAGTTTCTGCCACATCCACCAGTCCAAGTTCCCGCAGATCCACCAGTCCAAGTTCCCCCCCATCTACCAATACAAGTTCCCGCACCATTGATCAGTCCACGTTCCCGCCCCATCCAACAATCCAAGTTTCTCCACCATCTATCAACCCATGTTTCCGCCGCATCCACCAGTCCAGGTTCCCGCACATCCACCAGTCCAAGTTCCAGCCCATTCACCAGTCCAGGTTCCCGCCCCATTCACCAGTCCAAGTTGTCGCACGATTGACCAGTCCGACGTTCCCGCCCCATCCACCAGTCCACGTTCCCGCACCATCGCCAAGTCCAAGTTCCCGCCAATTCACCAGTCCAAGTTGGCGCCCCATCCACCAGTCCAAGTTCCCGCTCCATTCACCAGTCCAAGTTCCAGCCCATTCACCAGTCCAAGTTCCCGCCCCATTCACCAGTCCAAGATCCCGCACCATTGATCAGTGCGACGTTCCCGCCCCATCCAAAATTCCACGTTCCCGCACCATCGCCAAGTCCAAGTTCCCGCCCATTCACCAGTCCAAGTTCGCGCCCCATCCACCAGTCCACGTTCCCGCCCCATCCACCAGTCTAAGTTCCCCTCCATCCACCATTCCAATTTCCAGGCCATCCACCAGTCCATTTTTCCACCCCATCCACCAGGCCAGTTTCTGTCCCGTCCACCTGTCCAAGTTCCTGCCGCATGCACCAGTCCAAGTTCATACCCCATCCACTAGTCCAAGTTCCCGCCCCGCTCACCAGTCCAAGTTCTTGCCCCATCCATCTTTCCAAGTTCCCCCATATCCACCAGTCCAAGTTACAGCCACATCCACCACTCTTTGTTTCCGCCCATTCGACCAATCCAAGTTCCCTCCCCATCCACCAGTCGAAGTTCCCGGCCCATCCACCAGTCCAAGTTCCCGCCCCAATCACCAGTCCAAGTTCCACGCCATCCACCAGTCCAAGTTACCCCCCCATCCACCAATCCAAGTTCCCGCCCCATCCATCAGTCCAAGTTCCCGCCCTATCCACCAGTCCAAGTTCCCCCCCATCCACCAGTCCAAGTTATCGCCCCATCCAACAGTCCAAGTTCACTCCCCATTCACCAGTCCATGTTATCGCCCCATCCACCAGTCCAAGTTCCCGCCCCATCCACCAGTCCAAGTTATCGTCCCATCCACCGTCCAAGTTCCCGCCCCAGCCACCAGTCCAAGTTATCGACCCACCACCAGTCCAAGTTCACGCCCCATCCACCAGTCCAAGTTCCCCCCCATCCACCATTCCAAGTTCCATGCCATCCACTAGTCCATTTTTCCACCCCATCCACCAGGCCAGTTTCTGCCCCGTCCACATGTCCAAGTACCTGCCGCATGCACCAGTCCAAGTTCATACCCCATCCACTAGTCCAAGTTCCCGCCCCATCCACCAGTCCAAGTTCCCGCCCCATCCACCAGTCTAAGTTCCCGCCCCATCCACCAGTCTAAGTTACCGCCCCGTTCACCAGTCCAAGCTCTTGCCCCATCCATCTTTCCATGTTCCCCCACATCCACCAGTCCAAGTTCCAGCCACATCCACCACTCTTTGTTTCCGCCCCTTTCACCAGTCCAAGTTCCCGCCCCAATCACCAGTCCAAGTTTCTGCCCCATCTATCAATCCAAGTTTAAGCCCCATTCCACCAGTCCAAGTTCGCCTCAATCCACCAGTCCAAGTTCCTGCCTCAACCACCAGTCCAAGTTTCTGCCCCATCCATCAGTCCAAGTTCCCGCCCCATCCAGCAGTCCAAGTTTCTGCCCCATCCATCAGTCCAAGTTTCTGCCCCATCCACCAATTTAAGTTTCTGCCCCATCCACCAGTCAAAGTTGCCGCCCCATCCACCAGATCAATTTCCCGCCCATACCGCCAGTCTAAGTTCCCGACCATACCGCCAGTCCAAGTTCCCACCCCATCCACCAGTCCAAGTTTCTGCCCCATCCACCAGTCCAAGTTTCTGCCCCATCCACCAGTCCAAGTTTCCGCCCCATTCACCAGTCCATGTTCCCGCACCATCGCCAAGTCCAAGTTCCCGCCAATTCACCAGTTCAAGTTCGCGCCCCATCCACCAGTCCACGTTCCCACCACATCCACCAGTCTAATTCCCGCCCCATCCACCAATCCATGTTTCCGCCCCATCCACCAGTCCAAGTTCCCGCCCCATCCACCAGTCCAATTTCCTGCCGCATCCACCAGTCCAAGTTCCCGCCCCATCCACCAGTCGAAGTTCCCGGCGCATCCACCAGTCCAAGTTCCAGCCCCATGCACCAGTCCATGTTCCCGCCCCATCCCCCAGTCCAAGTTACTGCCGAATCCACCATTCCAAGTTCCCGCCCCATGCACCAGTCCAAGTCCCCGCCCCTTTCACCAGTCCAAGTTCCCGCCCCAATCACCAGTCCAAGTTCCCGCGCCATTGACCAGTCCGAGGTTCCCGCCCCATCCACCAGTCCACGGTCCCGCACCATCGCCAAGTCCAAGTTCCCGCCCATTCACCAGTCCAAGTTCGCGTCCCATCCACCAGTCCACGTTCCCGCCCCATCCACCAGTCTAATTCCCGCCCCATCCACCAATCCAAGTTTCTGCCCCATCCACCAGTCCAAGTTCCCGCCCCATCCACCAGTCCAAGTTCCCGCCCCATCCACCAGTCCAAGTTCCCCCCCATTCACCAGTCCAAGTTCCCCACCATCCACCAATCCAAGTTTCTGCCCCATCCACCAGTCCAAGTTCCCGCCCCATCCACCAGTCCAAGTTCCCCCCCATCCACCAATCCAAGCTTCTGCCACATCCACCAGTCCACGTTCCCGCCCCATCCACCAGTCTAAGTTCCCGCACCATCCACCAATCCAAGTTCCAGGCCATCCACCAGTCCATTTTTCCACCCCATCCACCAGGCCAGTTTCTGCCCGTCCACCTGTCCATGTTCCTGCCGCATGCACCAGTCCAAGTTCATACCCCATCCACTAGTCCAAGTTCCCGCCCCATCCACCAGTCCAAGTTCCCGCCCCATCCACCAGTCCAAGTTTCTGCCCCATCCACCAATCGAAATTTCTGTCCCATCCACCAGTCCTAGTTTCCGCCCCATTTACCAGTCCAAGCTCCCGCCCCATCCACCTGTCCAAGTTTCTGCCCCATCCACCTTTCCAAGTTCAAGCCCCATCCACCAGTCCAAGTTCCCGCCCCATCCACCAGTCCAAGTTATCGCCCCATCCAACAGTCCAAGTTCACTCCCCATTCACCAGTCCATGTTATCGCCCCATCCACCAGTCCAAGTTCCCGCCCCATCCACCAGTCTAATTCCCGCCCCATCCACCAATCCAAGTTTCTGCCCCATCCACCAGTCCAAGTTCCCGCCCCATCCACCAGTCCAAGTTCCCGCCCCATCCACCAGTCCAAGTACCCCCCCATTCACCAGTCCAAGTTCCCCACCATCCACCAATCCAAGTTTCTGCCCCATCCACCAGTCCAAGTTCCCGCCCCATCCACCAGTCCAAGTTCCCCCCATCCACCAATCCAAGCTTCTGCCACATCCACCAGTCCACGTTCCCGCCCCATCCACCAGTCTAAGTTCCCGCACCATCCACCAATCCAAGTTCCAGGCCATCCACCAGTCCATTTTTCCACCCCATCCACCAGGCCAGTTTCTGCCCGTCCACCTGTCCATGTTCCTGCCGCATGCACCAGTCCAAGTTCATACCCCATCCACTAGTCCAAGTTCCCGCCCCATCCACCAGTCCAAGTTCCCGCCCCATCCACCAGTCCAAGTTTCTGCCCCATCCACCAATCGAAATTTCTGTCCCATCCACCAGTCCTAGTTTCCGCCCCATTTACCAGTCCAAGCTCCCGCCCCATCCACCTGTCCAAGTTTCTGCCCCATCCACCTTTCCAAGTTCAAGCCCCATCCACCAGTCCAAGTTCCCGCCCCATCCACCAGTCCAAGTTATCGCCCCATCCAACAGTCCAAGTTCACTCCCCATTCACCAGTCCATGTTATCGCCCCATCCACCAGTCCAAGTTCCCGCCCCATCCACCAGTCCAAGTTATCGTCCCATCCACCGTCCAAGTTCCCGCCCCAGCCACCAGTCCAAGTTATCGACCCACCACCAGTCCAAGTTCACGCCCCATCCACCAGTCCAAGTTCCCCCCCATCCACCATTCCAAGTTCCATGCCATCCACCAGTCCATTTTTCCACCCCATCCACCAGGCCAGTTTCTGCCCCGTCCACCTGTCCAAGTTCCTGCCGCATGCACCAGTCCAAGTTCATACCCCATCCACTAGTCCAAGTTCCCGCCCCATCCACCAGTCTAAGTTCCCGCCCCATCCACCAGTCTAAGTTACCGCCCCGTTCACCAGTCCAAGCTCTTGCCCCATCCATCTTTCCATGTTCCCCCACATCCACCAGTCCAAGTTCCAGCCACATCCACCAGTCTTTATTTCCGCCCCATCGACCAGTCCAAGTTCACGCCCCATCCACCAGTCGAAGTTCCCGGCCCATCCACCAGTCCAAGTTCCCGCCCCAATCACCAGTCCAAGTTCCACGCCATCCACCAGTCCAAGTTCCCCCCCCCATCCACCGATCCAAGTTCCCTCCCCATCCATCAGTCCAAGTTCACGCCCTATCCACCAGTCCAAGTTTCCGCCGCATCCACCAATCCAAGTTCCCGCCCCATCCATCAGTCCAAGTTCCCGCCCTGTCCACCAGTCCAAGTTCCCGCCCCATCCATCAGTCCAAGTTCCCGCCCTATCCACCAGTCCAAGTTCCCGCCCCATCCACCAGTCCAAGTTCCCCCCCATCCACCAATCCAAGCTTCTGCCACATCCACCAGTCCACGTTCCCGCCCCATCCACCAGTCTAAGTTCCCGCACCATCCACCAATCCAAGTTCCCGCCCCATCCACCAGTCCATGTTCCCGCCCCATCCACCAGTCCAAGTCCCACGCCATCTACCAGTACAAGTTCCCGCCCCATCCACCAGTCCATGTTCCTGCCCCATCCACCAGTCCAAGTTTCTGCCCCATCGAACAATCCAAGTTCCCGCATCATCCACCAGTCCAAGTTCCACGCCATTCATCAGTCCAAGTTCCCGCCCCATCCACCAGTCCACGTTCCCGCCCCATCCAACAGTTCAAGTTCCCGCCCCATCCAGCAGTCCAAGTTTCTGCCACATCCACCAGTCCAAGTTCCCGCAGATCCACCAGTCCAAGTTCCCCCCCATCTACCAATACAAGTTCCCGCACCATTGACCAGTCCACGTTCCCGCCCCATCCACCAGCCCAAGTTCACGACCCATCAACCAGTCTATGTTCCCGCCCCATCCACCAATCCTAGTTTCACCACCATCTATCAACCCATGTTTCCGCCGCATCCAACAGTCCAGGTTCCCGCCCATCCACCAGTCCAAGTTCCTGCCCCATTCACCTATCCAAGTTCCTGCCACCTCCATCAGTTCAAGTTCCCGGCTCATCCACCAGTCCAAGTTCCCGCCCCATCCACCTGTCCAAGTTCCCGCACCATACAATAGTTCAAGTTCCCGCCCCATTCACCAGTCCAAATTCCAGCCCCATCCACCAGTCCAAGTTCCCGACCGATCCTCTAGTCCAAGTTCCTGCCTCATCCACCAGTCCAATTTCCAGCCCCATCCACCAGTCCAAGACCTCGCCCCATCCACCAGTCCAAGTTTCTGCCCCATCTATCAATCCAAGTTTAAGCCCCATTCCACCAGTCCAAGTTCGCCTCAATCCACCAGTCCAAGTTCCTGCCTCAACCACCAGTCCAAGTTTCTGCCCCATCCATCAGTCCAAGTTCCCGCCCCATCCAGCAGTCCAAGTTTCTGCACCATCCATCAGTCCAAGTTTCTGCCCCATCCACCAATTTAAGTTTCTGCCCCATCCACCAGTCAAAGTTGCCGCCCCATTCACCAGATCAATTTCCCGCCCATACCGCCAGTCTAAGTTCCCGACCATACCGCCAGTCCAAGTTCCCATCCCATCCACCAGTCCAAGTTTCTGCCCCATCCACCAGTCCAAGTTTCTGCCCCATCCACCAGTCCAAGTTTCTGCCCCATCCACCAGTCCAAGTTTCCGCCCCATTCACCAGTCCAAGTTCCCGCACCATCGCCAAGTCCAAGTTCCCGCCAATTCACCAGTTCAAGTTCGCGCCCCATCCACCAGTCCACGTTCCCACCACATCCACCAGTCTAATTCCCGCCCCATCCACCAATCCAAGTTTCCGCCCCATCCACCAGTCCAAGTTCCCGCCCCATCCACCAGTCCAATTTCATGCCGCATCCACCAGTCCAAGTTCCCGCCCCATGCACAAGTCCAAGTCCCCGCCCCTTTCACCAGTCCAAGTTCCCGCCCCAATCACCAGTCCAGGTTTCTGCCCCATCTATCAATCCAAGTTTAAGCCCCATTCCACCAGTCCAAGTTCGCCTCAATCCACCAGTCCAAGTTCCTGCCTCAACCACCAGTCCAAGTTTCTGCCCCATCCATCAGTCCAAGTTCCCGCCCCATCCAGCAGTCCAAGTTTCTGCCCCATCCATCAGTCCAAGTTTCTGCCCCATCCACCAATTTAAGTTTCTGCCCCATCCACCAGTCAAAGTTGCCGCCCCATCCACCAGATCAATTTCCCGCCCATACCGCCAGTCTAAGTTCCCGACCATACCGCCAGTCCAAGTTCCCACCCCATCCACCAGTCCAAGTTTCTGCCCCATCCACCAGTCCAAGTTTCTGCCCCATCCACCAGTCCAAGTTTCTGCCCCATCCACCAGTCCAAGTTTCCGCCCCATTCACCAGTCCAAGTTCCCGCACCATCGCCAAGTCCAAGTTCCCGCCAATTCACCAGTTCAAGTTCGCGCCCCATCCACCAGTCCACGTTCCCACCACATCCACCAGTCTAATTCCCGCCCCATCCACCAATCCAAGTTTCCGCCACATCCACCAGTCCAAGTTCCCGCCCCATCCACCAGTCCAATTTCCTGCCGCATCCACCAGTCCAAGTTCCCGCCCCATCCACCAGTCGAAGTTCCCGGCGCATCCACCAGTCCAAGTTCCAGCCCCATGCACCAGTCCAAGTTCCCGCCCCATCCCCCAGTCCAAGTTACTGCCGAATCCACCATTCCAAGTTCCCGCCCCATGCACCAGTCCAAGTCCCCGCCCCTTTCACCAGTCCAAGTTCCCGCCCCAATCACCAGTCCAAGTTCCCGCTCCATTGACCAGTCCGACGTTCCCGCCCCATCCACCAGTCCACGGTCCCGCACCATCGCCAAGTCCAAGTTCCCGCCCATTCACCAGTCCAAGTTCGCGTCCCATCCACCAGTCCACGTTCCCGCCCCATCCACCAGTCTAATTCCCGCCCCATCCACCAATCCAAGTTTCTGCCCCATCCACCAGTCCAAGTTCCCGCCCCATCCACCAGTCCAAGTTCCCGCCCCATCCACCAGTCCAAGTCCCACCCCATTCACCAGTCCAAGTTCCCCACCATCCACCAATCCAAGTTTCTGCCCCATCCACCAGTCCAAGTTCCCGCCCCATCCACCAGTCCAAGTTCCCCCCATCCACCAATCCAAGCTTCTGCCACATCCACCAGTCCACGTTCCCGCCCCATCCACCCGTCTAAGTTCCCGCACCATCCAACAATCCAAGTTCCAGGCCATCCACCAGTCCATTTTTCCACCCCATCCACCAGGCCAGTTTCTGCCCGTCCACCTGTCCATGTTCCTGCCGCATGCACCAGTCCAAGTTCATACCCCATCCACTAGTCCAAGTTCCCGCCCCATCCACCAGTCCAAGTTCCCGCCCCATCCACCAGTCCAAGTTTCTGCCCCATCCACCAATCGAAATTTCTGTCCCATCCACCAGTCCTAGTTTCCGCCCCATTTACCTGTCCAAGCTCCCGCCCCATCCACCTGTCCAAGTTTCTGCCCCATCCACCTTTCCAAGTTCAAGCCCCATCCACCAGTCCAAGTTCCCGCCCCATCCACCAGTCCAAGTTATCGCCCCATCCAACAGTCCAAGTTCACTCCCCATTCACCAGTCCATGTTATCGCCCCATCCACCAGTCCAAGTTCCCGCCCCATCCACCAGTCCAAGTTATCGTCCCATCCACCGTCCAAGTTCCCGCCCCAGCCACCAGTCCAAGTTATCGACCCACCACCAGTCCAAGTTCACGCCCCATCCACCAGTCCAAGTTCCCCCCCATCCACCATTTCAAGTTCCATGCCATCCACCAGTCCATTTTTCCACCCCATCCACCAGGCCAGTTTCTGCCCCGTCCACCTGTCCAAGTTCCTGCCGCATGCACCAGTCCAAGTTCATACCCCATCCACTAGTCCAAGTTCCCGCCCCATCCACCAGTCTAAGTTCCCGCCCCATCCACCAGTCTAAGTTACCGCCCCGTTCACCAGTCCAAGCTCTTGCCCCATCCATCTTTCCATGTTCCCCCACATCCACCAGTCCAAGTTCCAGCCACATCCACCAGTCTTTATTTCCGCCCCATCGACCAGTCGAAGTTCCCGGCCCATCCACCAGTCCAAGTTCCCGCCCCAATCACCAGTCCAAGTTCCATGCCATCCACCAGTCCAAGTTCCCCCCCCCATCCACCGATCCAAGTTCCCTCCCCATCCATCAGTCCAAGTTCCCGCCCTATCCACCAGTCCAAGTTTCCGCCGCATCCACCAATCCAAGTTCCCGCCCCATCCATCAGTCCAAGTTCCCGCCCTATCCACCAGTCCAAGTTCCCGCCCCATCCATCAGTCCAAGTTCCCGCCCTATCCACCAGTCCAAGTTCCCGCCCTATCCACCAGTCCAAGTTCACGCCCCATCCACCAGTCCAAGTTCCCGCCACATCCACCAGTCCAAGTTCCCGCAGATCCACCAGTCCAAGTTCCCCCCCCATCCACCAATCCAAGTTCCACGACATCCACTAGTCCAAGTTCCCGCCTCATCCATCAGTCCAAGTTCCACGCCATCCACCAGTCCAAGTTCCCGCCCCATCCACCAGTCTAAGTTCCCGCCCCATCCACCAGTCTAAGTTCCACGCCATCCACCAGTCGAAGTTCCCGCCCCATCCACCAGTCCATGTTCCTGCCACATTCACCAGTCCAAGTCCTCCCCATCCACCAGTCCATATTCACGCCCAATCCACCAGTCCAAGTTTCTGCCCCATCGAACAATCCAAGTTCCCGCCTCATCCACCAGTCCAAGTTCCACGCCATCCATCAGTCCAAGTTCCCGCCCCATCCACCGGTCCACGTACCCGCCCCATCCAACAGTTCAAGTTCCCGCCCCATCCACCAGTCCAAGTTTCTGCCACATCCACCAGTCCAAGTTCCCGCAGATCCACCAGTCCAAGTTCCCCCCCATCTACCAATACAAGTTCCCGCACCATTGACCAGTCCACGTTCCCGCCCCATCCAACAATCCAAGTTTCTCCACCATCTATCAACCCATGTTTCCGCCGCATCCACCAGTCCAGGTTCCCGCACATCCACCAGTCCAAGTTCCAGCCCATTCACCAGTCCAGGTTCCCGCCCCATTCACCAGTCCAAGTTGTCGCACGATTGACCAGTCCGACGTTCCCGCCCCATCCACCAGTCCACGTTCCCGCACCATCGCCAAGTCCAAGTTCCCGCCAATTCACCAGTCCAAGTTGGCGCCCCATCCACCAGTCCAAGTTCCCGCTCCATTCACCAGTCCAAGTTCCAGCCCATTCACCAGTCCAAGTTCCCGCCCCATTCACCAGTCCAAGATCCCGCACCATTGATCAGTGCGACGTTCCCGCCCCATCCAAAATTCCACGTTCCCGCACCATCGCCAAGTCCAAGTTCCCGCCCATTCACCAGTCCAAGTTCGCGCCCCATCCACCAGTCCACGTTCCCTCCCCATCCACCAGTCTAAGTTCCCCTCCATCCACCATTCCAATTTCCAGGCCATCCACCAGTCCATTTTTCCACCCCATCCACCAGGCCAGTTTCTGTCCCGTCCACCTGTCCAAGTTCCTGCCGCATGCACCAGTCCAAGTTCATACCCCATCCACTAGTCCAAGTTCCCGCCCCGCTCACCAGTCCAAGTTCTTGCCCCATCCATCTTTCCAAGTTCCCCCATATCCACCAGTCCAAGTTCCAGCCACATCCACCACTCTTTGTTTCCGCCCATTCGACCAATCCAAGTTCCCTCCCCATCCACCAGTCGAAGTTCCCGGCCCATCCACCAGTCCAAGTTCCCGCCCCAATCACCAGTCCAAGTTCCACGCCATCCACCAGTCCAAGTTACCCCCCCATCCACCAATCCAAGTTCCCGCCCCATCCATCAGTCCAAGTTCCCGCCCTATCCACCAGTCCAAGTTCCCCCCCATCCACCAGTCCAAGTTATCGCCCCATCCAACAGTCCAAGTTCACTCCCCATTCACCAGTCCATGTTATCGCCCCATCCACCAGTCCAAGTTCCCGCCCCATCCACCAGTCCAAGTTATCGTCCCATCCACCGTCCAAGTTCCCGCCCCAGCCACCAGTCCAAGTTATCGACCCACCACCAGTCCAAGTTCACGCCCCATCCACCAGTCCAAGTTCCCCCCCATCCACCATTCCAAGTTCCATGCCATCCACTAGTCCATTTTTCAACCCCATCCACCAGGCCAGTTTCTGCCCCGTCCACATGTCCAAGTACCTGCCGCATGCACCAGTCCAAGTTCATACCCCATCCACTAGTCCAAGTTCCCGCCCCATCCACCAGTCCAAGTTCCCGCCCCATCCACCAGTCTAAGTTCCCGCCCCATCCACCAGTCTAAGTTACCGCCCCGTTCACCAGTCCAAGCTCTTGCCCCATCCATCTTTCCATGTTCCCCCACATCCACCAGTCCAAGTTCCAGCCACATCCACCACTCTTTGTTTCCGCCCCTTTCACCAGTCCAAGTTCCCGCCCCAATCACCAGTCCAAGTTTCTGCCCCATCTATCAATCCAAGTTTAAGCCCCATTCCACCAGTCCAAGTTCGCCTCAATCCACCAGTCCAAGTTCCTGCCTCAACCACCAGTCCAAGTTTCTGCCCCATCCATCAGTCCAAGTTCCCGCCCCATCCAGCAGTCCAAGTTTCTGCCCCATCCATCAGTCCAAGTTTCTGCCCCATCCACCAATTTAAGTTTCTGCCCCATCCACCAGTCAAAGTTGCCGCCCCATCCACCAGATCAATTTCCCGCCCATACCGCCAGTCTAAGTTCCCGACCATACCGCCAGTCCAAGTTCCCACCCCATCCACCAGTCCAAGTTTCTGCCCCATCCACCAGTCCAAGTTTCTGCCCCATCCACCAGTCCAAGTTTCCGCCCCATTCACCAGTCCATGTTCCCGCACCATCGCCAAGTCCAAGTTCCCGCCAATTCACCAGTTCAAGTTCGCGCCCCATCCACCAGTCCACGTTCCCACCACATCCACCAGTCTAATTCCCGCCCCATCCACCAATCCATGTTTCCGCCCCATCCACCAGTCCAAGTTCCCGCCCCATCCACCAGTCCAATTTCCTGCCGCATCCACCAGTCCAAGTTCCCGCCCCATCCACCAGTCGAAGTTCCCGGCGCATCCACCAGTCCAAGTTCCAGCCCCATGCACCAGTCCAAGTTCCCGCCCCATCCCCCAGTCCAAGTTACTGCCGAATCCACCATTCCAAGTTCCCGCCCCATGCACCAGTCCAAGTCCCCGCCCCTTTCACCAGTCCAAGTTCCCGCCCCAATCACCAGTCCAAGTTCCCGCGCCATTGACCAGTCCGAGGTTCCCGCCCCATCCACCAGTCCACGGTCCCGCACCATCGCCAAGTCCAAGTTCCCGCCCATTCACCAGTCCAAGTTCGCGTCCCATCCACCAGTCCACGTTCCCGCCCCATCCACCAGTCTAATTCCCGCCCCATCCACCAATCCAAGTTTCTGCCCCATCCACCAGTCCAAGTTCCCGCCCCATCCACCAGTCCAAGTTCCCGCCCCATCCACCAGTCCAAGTTCCCCCCCATTCACCAGTCCAAGTTCCCCACCATCCACCAATCCAAGTTTCTGCCCCATCCACCAGTCCAAGTTCCCGCCCCATCCACCAGTCCAAGTTCCCCCCCATCCACCAATCCAAGCTTCTGCCACATCCACCAGTCCACGTTCCCGCCCCATCCACCAGTCTAAGTTCCCGCACCATCCACCAATCCAAGTTCCAGGCCATCCACCAGTCCATTTTTCCACCCCATCCACCAGGCCAGTTTCTGCCCGTCCACCTGTCCATGTTCCTGCCGCATGCACCAGTCCAAGTTCATACCCCATCCACTAGTCCAAGTTCCCGCCCCATCCACCAGTCCAAGTTCCCGCCCCATCCACCAGTCCAAGTTTCTGCCCCATCCACCAATCGAAATTTCTGTCCCATCCACCAGTCCTAGTTTCCGCCCCATTTACCAGTCCAAGCTCCCGCCCCATCCACCTGTCCAAGTTTCTGCCCCATCCACCTTTCCAAGTTCAAGCCCCATCCACCAGTCCAAGTTCCCGCCCCATCCACCAGTCCAAGTTATCGCCCCATCCAACAGTCCAAGTTCACTCCCCATTCACCAGTCCATGTTATCGCCCCATCCACCAGTCCAAGTTCCCGCCCCATCCACCAGTCCAAGTTATCGTCCCATCCACCGTCCAAGTTCCCGCCCCAGCCACCAGTCCAAGTTATCGACCCACCACCAGTCCAAGTTCACGCCCCATCCACCAGTCCAAGTTCCCCCCCATCCACCATTCCAAGTTCCATGCCATCCAACAGTCCATTTTTTCACCCCATCCACCAGGCCAGTTTCTGCCCCGTCCACCTGTCCAAGTTCCTGCCGCATGCACCAGTCCAAGTTCATACCCCATCCACTAGTCCAAGTTCCCGCCCCATCCACCAGTCTAAGTTCCCGCCCCATCCACCAGTCTAAGTTACCGCCCCGTTCACCAGTCCAAGCTCTTGCCCCATCCATCTTTCCATGTTCCCCCACATCCACCAGTCCAAGTTCCAGCCACATCCACCAGTCTTTATTTCCGCCCCATCGACCAGTCCAAGTTCCCGCCCCATCCACCAGTCGAAGTTCCCGGCCCATCCACCAGTCCAAGTTCCCGCCCCAATCACCAGTCCAAGTTCCACGCCATCCACCAGTCCAAGTTCCCCCCCCCATCCACCGATCCAAGTTCCCTCCCCATCCATCAGTCCAAGTTCACGCCCTATCCACCAGTCCAAGTTTCCGCCGCATCCACCAATCCAAGTTCCCGCCCCATCCATCAGTCCAAGTTCCCGCCCTATCCACCAGTCCAAGTTCCCGCCCCATCCATCAGTCCAAGTTCCCGCCCTATCCACCAGTCCAAGTTCCCGCCCTATCCACCAGTCCAAGTTCACGCCCCATCCACCAGTCCAAGTTCCCGCCACATCCACCAGTCCAAGTTCCCGCAGATCCACCAGTCCAAGTTCCCCCCCCATCCACCAATCCAAGTTCCACGACATCCACTAGTCCAAGTTCCCGCCTCATCCATCAGTCCAAGTTCCACGTCATCCACCAGTCCAAGTTCCCGCCCCATCCACCAGTCTAAGTTCCCGCCCCATCCACCAGTCTAAGTTCCACGCCATCCACCAGTCGAAGTTCCCGCCCCATCCACCAGTCCATGTTCCTGCCACATTCACCAGTCCAAGTCCTCCCCATCCACCAGTCCATATTCACGCCCAATCCACCAGTCCAAGTTTCTGCCCCATCGAACAATCCAAGTTCCCGCCTCATCCACCAGTCCAAGTTCCACGCCATCCATCAGTCCAAGTTCCCGCCCCATCCACCGGTCCACGTACCCGCCCCATCCAACAGTTCAAGTTCCTGCCCCATCCACCAGTCCAAGTTTCTGCCACATCCACCAGTCCAAGTTCCCGCAGATCCACCAGTCCAAGTTCCCCCCCATCTACCAATACAAGTTCCCGCACCATTGACCAGTCCACGTTCCCGCCCCATCCAACAATCCAAGTTTCTCCACCATCTATCAACCCATGTTTCCGCCGCATCCACCAGTCCAGGTTCCCGCACATCCACCAGTCCAAGTTCCAGCCCATTCACCAGTCCAGGTTCCCGCCCCATTCACCAGTCCAAGTTGTCGCACGATTGACCAGTCCGACGTTCCCGCCCCATCCACCAGTCCACGTTCCCGCACCATCGCCAAGTCCAAGTTCCCGCCAATTCACCAGTCCAAGTTCGCGCCCCATCCACCAGTCCAAGTTCCCGCTCCATTCACCAGTCCAAGTTCCAGCCCATTCACCAGTCCAAGTTCCCGCCCCATTCACCAGTCCAAGATCCCGCACCATTGATCAGTGCGACGTTCCCGCCCCATCCAAAATTCCACGTTCCCGCACCATCGCCAAGTCCAAGTTCCCGCCCATTCACCAGTCCAAGTTCGCGCCCCATCCACCAGTCCACGTTCCCGCCCCATCCACCAGTCTAAGTTCCCCTCCATCCACCATTCCAATTTCCAGCCATCCACCAGTCCATTTTTCCACCCCATCCACCAGGCCAGTTTCTGTCCCGTCCACCTGTCCAAGTTCCTGCCGCATGCACCAGTCCAAGTTCACACCCCATTCACTAGTCCAAGTTCCCGCCCCGCTCACCAGTCCAAGTTCTTGCCCCATCCATCTTTCAAAGTTCCCCCATATCCACCAGTCCAAGTTCCAGCCACATCCACCACTCTTTGTTTCCGCCCATTCGACCAATCCAAGTTCCCTCCCCATCCACCAGTCGAAGTTCCCGGCCCATCCACCAGTCCAAGTTCCAGCCCCAATCACCAGTCCAAGTTCCACGCCATCCACCAGTCCAAGTTACCCCCCCATCCACCAATCCAAGTTCCCGCCCCATCCATCAGTCCAAGTTCCCGCCCTATCCACCAGTCCAAGTTCCCCCCCATCCACCAGTCCAAGTTATCGCCCCATCCAACAGTCCAAGTTCACTCCCCATTCACCAGTCCATGTTATCGCCCCATCCACCAGTCCAAGTTCCCGCCCCATCCACCAGTCCAAGTTATCGTCCCATCCACCGTCCAAGTTCCCGCCCCAGCCACCAGTCCAAGTTATCGACCCACCACCAGTCCAAGTTCACGCCCCATCCACCAGTCCAAGTTCCCCCCCATCCACCATTCCAAGTTCCATGCCATCCACTAGTCCATTTTTCAACCCCATCCACCAGGCCAGTTTCTGCCCCGTCCACATGTCCAAGTACCTGCCGCATGCACCAGTCCAAGTTCATACCCCATCCACTAGTCCAAGTTCCCGCCCCATCCACCAGTCCAAGTTCCCGCCCCATCCACCAGTCTAAGTTCCCGCCCCATCCACCAGTCTAAGTTACCGCCCCGTTCACCAGTCCAAGCTCTTGCCCCATCCATCTTTCCATGTTCCCCCACATCCACCAGTCCAAGTTCCAGCCACATCCACCACTCTTTGTTTCCGCCCATTCGACCAAACCAAGTTCCCGCCCCATCCACCAGTCGAAGTTCCCGGCCCATCCACCAGTCCAAGTTCCCGCCCCAATCACCAGTCCAAGTTCCACGCCATCCACCAATCCAAGTTCCCGCCCCATCCACCAATCCATGTTCCCGCCCCATCCATCAGTCCAAGTTCCCGCCCTATCAACCAGTCCAATTTCCCGCACCATCCACCAGTCCAAGTTATCGCCCCATCCAACAGTCCAAGTTCACTCCCCATTCACCACTCCATGTTATCGCCCCATCCACCAGTCCAAGTTCCCGCCCCATCCACCAGTCCAAGTTCACGCCCCATCCACCAGTCCAAGTTCCCCCTCATCCACCATTCCAAGTTCCATGCCATCCACCAGTCCATTTTTCCACCCCATCCACCAGGCCAGTTTCTGCACCGTTCACATGTCCAAGTTCCTGCTGCATGCACCAGTCCAAGTTCATACCCCATCCACTAGTCCAAGTTCCCGCCCCATACACCAGTCCAAGTTCCCGCCCCATCCACCAGTCAAAGTTCCCGCCCCATCCACCAGTCTAAGTTACCGCCCCGTTCACCAGTCCAAGCTCTTGCCCCATCCATCTTTCCATGTTCCCCCACATCCACCAGTCCAAGTTCCAGCCACATCCACCAGTCTTTATTTCCGCCTCATCGACCAGTCCAAGTTCCCGCCCCATCCACCAGTCCAAGTTCCCGCCCCAATCACCAGTCCAAGTTCCCCCCCCATCCACCAATCCAAGTTCCCGCCCCATCCATCAGTCCAAGTTCCCGCCCTATCCACCAGTCCAAGTTTCCGCCGCATCCACTAGTCCAAGTTCCCCCCCCGTCCACCAATCCAAGTTCCACGACATCCACTAGTCCAAGTTCTCGCCCCATCCACCAGTCCAAGTTCCACGCCATCCACCAGTCCAAGTTCCCGCCCATCCAACAGTCTAAGTTCCCGCCCCATCCACCAGTCTAAGCTCCACGCCATCCACCAGTCCAAGTTCCCGCCCCATACACCAGTCCATGTTCCTGCCCCATTCACCAGTCCAAGTCCTCCCCATCCACCAGTCCATATTCCCGCCCAATCCACCAGTCCAAGTTTCTGCCCCATCGAACAATCCAAGTTCCCGCCTCATCCACCAGTCCACGTTCCACGCCATCCATCAGTCCAAGTTCCCGCTCCATCCACCAATCCACGTACCCGCCCCATCCAACAGTTCAAGTTCCCGCCCCATCCACCAGTCCAAGTTTCTGCCACATCCACCAGTCCAAGTTCCCGCTGATCCACCAGTCCAAGTTCCCCCCCATCTACCAATACACGTTCCCGCACCATCCACCAATCCAAGTTCACGACCCATCAACCAGTCTATGTTCCCGCCCCATCCAACAATCCAAGTTTCTCCACCATCTATCAACCCATGTTTCCGCCGCATCCACCAGTCCAGGTTCCCGCACATCCACCAGTCCAAGTTCCAGCCCATTCACCAGTCCAAGTTGCCGCCCCATTCACCAGTCCAAGTTCCCGCACGATTGACCAGTCCGACGTTCCCGCGCCATCCACCAGTCCAAGTTCCCGCTCCATTCACCAGTCCAAGTTCCAGCCCATTCACCAGTCCAAGTTCCCGCCCCATTCACCAGTCCAAGATCCCGCACCATTGATCAGTGCGACGTTCCCGCCCCATCCAAAATTCCACGTTCCCGCCCCATCCACCAGTCCAAGTTATCGTCCCATCCACCGTCCAAGTTCCCGCCCCAGCCACCAGTCCAAGTTATCGACCCACCACCAGTCCAAGTTCACGCCCCATCCACCAGTCCAAGTTCCCCCCCATCCACCATTCCAAGTTCCATGCGATCCAACAGTCCATTTTTTCACCCCATCCACCAGGCCAGTTTCTGCCCCGTCCACCTGTCCAAGTTCCTGCCGCATGCACCAGTCCAAGTTCATACCCCATCCACTAGTCCAAGTTCCCGCCCCATCCACCAGTCTAAGTTCCCGCCCCATCCACCAGTCTAAGTTACCGCCCCGTTCACCAGTCCAAGCTCTTGCCCCATCCATCTTTCCATGTTCCCCCACATCCACCAGTCCAAGTTCCAGCCACATCCACCAGTCTTTATTTCCGCCCCATCGACCAGTCCAAGTTCCCGCCCCATCCACCAGTCGAAGTTCCCGGCCCATCCACCAGTCCAAGTTCCCGCCCCAATCACCAGTCCAAGTTCCACGCCATCCACCAGTCCAAGTTCCCCCCCCCATCCACCGATCCAAGTTCCCTCCCCATCCATCAGTCCAAGTTCACGCCCTATCCACCAGTCCAAGTTTCCGCCGCATCCACCAATCCAAGTTCCCGCCCCATCCATCAGTCCAAGTTCCCGCCCTATCCACCAGTCCAAGTTCCCGCCCCATCCATCAGTCCAAGTTCCCGCCCTATCCACCAGTCCAAGTTCCCGCCCTATCCACCAGTCCAAGTTCACGCCCCATCCACCAGTCCAAGTTCCCGCCACATCCACCAGTCCAAGTTCCCGCAGATCCACCAGTCCAAGTTCCCCCCCCATCCACCAATCCAAGTTCCACGACATCCACTAGTCCAAGTTCCCGCCTCATCCATCAGTCCAAGTTCCACGTCATCCACCAGTCCAAGTTCCCGCCCCATCCACCAGTCTAAGTTCCCGCCCCATCCACCAGTCTAAGTTCCACGCCATCCACCAGTCGAAGTTCCCGCCCCATCCTCCAGTCCATGTTCCTGCCACATTCACCAGTCCAAGTCCTCCCCATCCACCAGTCCATATTCACGCCCAATCCACCAGTCCAAGTTTCTGCCCCATCGAACAATCCAAGTTCCCGCCTCATCCACCAGTCCAAGTTCCACGCCATCCATCAGTCCAAGTTCCCGCCCCATCCACCGGTCCACGTACCCGCCCCATCCAACAGTTCAAGTTCCCGCCCCATCCACCAGTCCAAGTTTCTGCCACATCCACCAGTCCAAGTTCCCGCAGATCCACCAGTCCAAGTTCCCCCCCATCTACCAATACAAGTTCCCGCACCATTGACCAGTCCACGTTCCCGCCCCATCCAACAATCCAAGTTTCTCCACCATCTATCAACCCATGTTTCCGCCGCATCCACCAGTCCAGGTTCCCGCACATCCACCAGTCCAAGTTCCAGCCCATTCACCAGTCCAGGTTCCCGCCCCATTCACCAGTCCAAGTTGTCGCACGATTGACCAGTCCGACGTTCCCGCCCCATCCACCAGTCCACGTTCCCGCACCATCGCCAAGTCCAAGTTCCCGCCAATTCACCAGTCCAAGTTCGCGCCCCATCCACCAGTCCAAGTTCCCGCTCCATTCACCAGTCCAAGTTCCAGCCCATTCACCAGTCCAAGTTCCCGCCCCATTCACCAGTCCAAGATCCCGCACCATTGATCAGTGCGACGTTCCCGCCCCATCCAAAATTCCACGTTCCCGCACCATCGCCAAGTCCAAGTTCCCGCCCATTCACCAGTCCAAGTTCGCGCCCCATCCACCAGTCCACGTTCCCGCCCCATCCACCAGTCTAAGTTCCCCTCCATCCACCATTCCAATTTCCAGGCCATCCACCAGTCCATTTTTCCACCCCATCCACCAGGCCAGTTTCTGTCCCGTCCACCTGTCCAAGTTCCTGCCGCATGCACCAGTCCAAGTTCATACCCCATCCACTAGTCCAAGTTCCCGCCCCGCTCACCAGTCCAAGTTCTTGCCCCATCCATCTTTCCAAGTTCCCCCATATCCACCAGTCCAAGTTCCAGCCACATCCACCACTCTTTGTTTCCGCCCATTCGACCAATCCAAGTTCCCTCCCCATCCACCAGTCGAAGTTCCCTGCCCATCCACCAGTCCAAGTTCCAGCCCCAATCACCAGTCCAAGTTCCACGCCATCCACCAGTCCAAGTTACCCCCCCATCCACCAATCCAAGTTCCCGCCCCATCCATCAGTCCAAGTTCCCGCCCTATCCACCAGTCCAAGTTCCCCCCCATCCACCAGTCCAAGTTATCGCCCCATCCAACAGTCCAAGTTCACTCCCCATTCACCAGTCCATGTTATCGCCCCATCCACCAGTCCAAGTTCCCGCCCCATCCACCAGTCCAAGTTATCGTCCCATCCACCGTCCAAGTTCCCGCCCCAGCCACCAGTCCAAGTTATCGACCCACCACCAGTCCAAGTTCACGCCCCATCCACCAGTCCAAGTTCCCCCCCATCCACCATTCCAAGTTCCATGCCATCCACTAGTCCATTTTTCAACCCCATCCACCAGGCCAGTTTCTGCCCCGTCCACATGTCCAAGTACCTGCCGCATGCACCAGTCCAAGTTCATACCCCATCCACTAGTCCAAGTTCCCGCCCCATCCACCAGTCCAAGTTCCCGCCCCATCCACCAGTCTAAGTTCCCGCCCCATCCACCAGTCTAAGTTACCGCCCCGTTCACCAGTCCAAGCTCTTGCCCCATCCATCTTTCCATGTTCCCCCACATCCACCAGTCCAAGTTCCAGCCACATCCACCACTCTTTGTTTCCGCCCATTCGACCAAACCAAGTTCCCGCCCCATCCACCAGTCGAAGTTCCCGGCCCATCCACCAGTCCAAGTTCCCGCCCCAATCACCAGTCCAAGTTCCACGCCATCCACCAATCCAAGTTCCCGCCCCATCCACCAATCCATGTTCCCGCCCCATCCATCAGTCCAAGTTCCCGCCCTATCAACCAGTCCAATTTCCCGCACCATCCACCAGTCCAAGTTATCGCCCCATCCAACAGTCCAAGTTCACTCCCCATTCACCACTCCATGTTATCGCCCCATCCACCAGTCCAAGTTCCCGCCCCATCCACCAGTCCAAGTTCACGCCCCATCCACCAGTCCAAGTTCCCCCTCATCCACCATTCCAAGTTCCATGCCATCCACCAGTCCATTTTTCCACCCCATCCACCAGGCCAGTTTCTGCACCGTTCACATGTCCAAGTTCCTGCTGCATGCACCAGTCCAAGTTCATACCCCATCCACTAGTCCAAGTTCCCGCCCCATACACCAGTCCAAATTCCCGCCCCATCCACCAGTCAAAGTTCCCGCCCCATCCACCAGTCTAAGTTACCGCCCCGTTCACCAGTCCAAGCTCTTGCCCCATCCATCTTTCCATGTTCCCCCACTTCCACCAGTCCAAGTTCCAGCCACATCCACCAGTCTTTATTTCCGCCTCATCGACCAGTCCAAGTTCCCGCCCCATCCACCAGTCCAAGTTCCCGCCCCAATCACCAGTCCAAGTTCCCCCCCCATCCACCAATCCAAGTTCCCGCCCCATCCATCAGTCCAAGTTCCCGCCCTATCCACCAGTCCAAGTTTCCGCCGCATCCACTAGTCCAAGTTCCCCCCCCGTCCACCAATCCAAGTTCCACGACATCCACTAGTCCAAGTTCTCGCCCCATCCACCAGTCCAAGTTCCACGCCATCCACCAGTCCAAGTTCCCGCCCATCCAACAGTCTAAGTTCCCGCCCCATCCACCAGTCTAAGTTCCACGCCATCCACCAGTCCAAGTTCCCGCCCCATACACCAGTCCATGTTCCTGCCCCATTCACCAGTCCAAGTCCTCCCCATCCACCAGTCCATATTCCCGCCCAATCCACCAGTCCAAGTTTCTGCCCCATCGAACAATCCAAGTTCCCGCCTCATCCACCAGTCCACGTTCCACGCCATCCATCAGTCCAAGTTCCCGCTCCATCCACCAATCCACGTACCCGCCCCATCCAACAGTTCAAGTTCCCGCCCCATCCACCAGTCCAAGTTTCTGCCACATCCACCAGTCCAAGTTCCCGCTGATCCACCAGTCCAAGTTCCCCCCCATCTACCAATACACGTTCCCGCACCATCCACCAATCCAAGTTCACGACCCATCAACCAGTCTATGTTCCCGCCCCATCCAACAATCCAAGTTTCTCCACCATCTATCAACCCATGTTTCCGCCGCATCCACCAGTCCAGGTTCCCGCACATCCACCAGTCCAAGTTCCAGCCCATTCACCAGTCCAAGTTCCCGCCCCATTCACCAGTCCAAGTTCCCGCACGATTGACCAGTCCGACGTTCCCGCGCCATCCACCAGTCCACGTTCCCGCACCATCGCCAAGTCCAAGTTCCCGCCAATTCACCAGTCCAAGTTCGCGCCCCATCCACCAGTCCAAGTTCCCGCTCCATTCACCAGTCCAAGTTCCAGCCCATTCACCAGTCCAAGTTCCCGCCCCATTCACCAGTCCAAGATCCCGCACCATTGATCAGTGCGACGTTCCCGCCCCATCCAAAATTCCACGTTCCCGCACCATCGCCAAGTCCAAGTTCCCGCCCATTCACAAGTCCAAGTTCGCGCCCCATCCACCAGTCCACGTTCCCGCCCCATCCACCAGTCCAAGTTCCCCCCCATCCACCATTCCAATTTCCAGGCCATCCACCAGTCCATTTTTCCACCCCATCCACCAGGCCAGTTTCTGTCCCGTCCACCTGTACAAGTTCCTGCCGCATGCACCAGTCCAAGTTCATAACCCATCCACTAGTCCAAGTTCCCGCCCCATCCACCAGTCCAAGTTCCCGCCCCATCCACCAGTCCAAGTTCCCGCCCCATCCACCAGTCTAAGTTCCGTCCCCATCCACCAGTCTAAGTTCCCGCCCCGTTCACCAGTCCAAGTTCTTGCCGCATCCATCTTTCCAAGTTCCCCCACATCCACCAGTCCAAGTTCCAGCCACATCCACCACTCTTGGTTTCCGCCCATTCGACCAATCCAAGTTCCCGCCCCATCCACAGTCGAAGTTCCCGGCCCATCCACCAGTCCAAGTTCCCGCCCCAATCACCAGTCCAAGTTCCACGCCATCCACCAGTCCAAGTTCCCCCCCCATCCATCAGTCCAAGTTCCCGCCCTATCCACCAGTCCAAGTTTCCGCCCCATCCACCAGTACAAGTTCCCACCCCATCCACCAATCCAAGTTCCCGCCCCATCCATCAGTCCAAGTTCCCGCCCTATCCACCAGTCCAAGTTCCCGCCCCATCCACTAGTCCAAGTTCCCGCAGATCCACCAGTCCAAGTTACCCCCCATCCACCAATCCAAGTTCCACGCCATCCACTAGTCCAAGTTCCCGCCCTTTCCACCAGTCCAAGTTCCACGCCATCCACCTGAACAAGTTCCCGCCCGATTGACCAGTCTAAGTTTCCGCCCCAACCACCAGTCAAGTTCCACGCCATCCACCAGCCCAAGTTCTCCCCATCCACCAGTCCATATTCCCGCCCCATCCACCAGTCCAAGTTTCTGCCCCATCGATCAATCCAAGTTCCCGCCTCATCCACCAGTCCAAGTTCCACGCCATCCATCAGTCCAATTTCCCGCCCCATCCACCAGTCCACGTTCCCGCCCCACCCAACAGTTCAAGTTCCCGCCCCATCCACCAGTCCAAGTTTCTGCCACATCCACCAATGCAATTTCCCACCCCAACCACCTGTCCAGGTTCCGGCCCATCCACCAGTCCAAGTTCCCTCCCCAGCCACCAGTCCAAGTTCCCCCCCTTCTACCAATACAAGTTCCACGCCATCCACCAGTCCAAATTCCCGCCCCATCCACCAGTCTAAGTTCCCGCCCCATCCACCAATCCAAGTTCCACGCCATCCACCAGTCCAAGTTCCCGCCCCATCCACCAGTCCAAGTTTCTGCCACATCCACCAATGCAAGTTCCCACCCCAACCACCAGTCCAGGTTCCGGCCCATCCACCAGTCCAAGTACCCGCCCCATCCACCAGTCCACGTTCCCGCCCCATTCAACAGTTCAAGTTCCCGCCCCAGCCACCAGTCCAAGTTTCAGCCCCATTCACCTTTCCAAGTTCCCCCACATCCACCAGTCCAAGTTCCAGCCCCATCCACCAGTCCACGTTCCCGCCACATGCACCAGTCCAAGTTCTCGCCACATGCACCAGTCCAAGTTCCCGCCCCATCCACCATTCCAAGTTTCGGCCCCATCCACCAGTCCAAGTTTCCGCCCCATCCACCAGTCCAAGTTTCCGCCCCATCCACCAGTCCAAGTTCCCGCCACATGCACCAGACCAAGTTCCCGCCACATGCACCAGTCCGAGTTTCCGCCCCATCCACCAGTCCAAGTTTCCGCCCCATCCACCATTCCAAGTTTACGCCCCATCCACCAGTCCAAGTTCCCGACCATCCACCAGTCCAAGTACCCGCCCCATCCACGAGTCGAAGTTCCCGCCCCATCCACCAGTCCAAGTTCCCGCCCCATCCACCAGTCCAAGTTCCCGCCCCATCCAACAGTCCAAGTTCCCGCCATATGCACCAGTCCAAGTTCCCGCCACATGCACCAGTCCAAGTTCCCGCCCCATCCACCAGTCCAAGTTCCTGCCGCATCCACCAGTCCAACTTTCTGCCCCATCGATCAATCCAAGTTCCCGCCTCATCCACCAGTCCAAGTTCCACGCCATCCATCAGTCCAAGTTCCCGCCCCATCCACCAGCCCACGTTCCCGCCCCATCCAACAGTTCAAGTTCCCGCCCGATCCACCAGTCCAAGTTTCTGCCACATCCACCAGTCCAAGTTCCCGCAGATCCACCAGTCCAAGTTCCCCACCATCTGCCAATACAAGTTCCACGCCATCCACCAGTCCAAGTTCCCGCCCCATCCACGAGTCCAAGTTTCTGCCACATCCACCAATGCAAGTTCCCACCCCAACCACCAGTCCAGGTTCCGGCCCATCCACCAGTCCAAGTTCCCGCCCCATCCACCAGTCCACGTTCCCGCCCCATCCAACAGTTCAAGTTCCCGCCCCATCCACCAGTCCAAGTTTCAGCCCCATTCACCTTTCCAAGTTCCCGCCCATCCACCAGTCCAAGTACCAGCCCCATCCACGAATCGAAGTTCCCGCCACATCCACCAGTCTTAGTTCCCGCCCCATCCACCAGTCCAAGTTTCTGCCACATCCACCAGTCCAAGTTCCCGCAGATCCACCAGTCCAAGTTCCCCCCCATCTACCAATACAAGTTTCACGCCATCCACCAGTCCAAGTTCCCGCCCCATCCACCAGTCTAAGTTCCCGCCCCATCCACCAGTCCCAGTTCCACGCCATCCACCAGTCCAAGTTCCCGCCCCATCCACCAGTCCAACTTTCTGCCACATCCACCAATGCAATTTCCCACCCCATTCAACCTGTCCAGGTTCCGGCCCATCCACCAGTCCAAGATCCCGCCCCATCCACCAGTCCAAGTTTCCGCCCCATCCACCAGTCCAAGTTTCCGCCCCATCCACCAGTCCAAGTTTCCACCCAATCCACCAGTCCAAGTTCCCGCCACATGCACCAGTCCAAGTTCCCGCCACATTCACTTTTCCAAAGTTCCGCCACATCCACCAGTCCAAGTTCCCGCCACATGCACCAGTCCAAGTTTCCACCCCATCCACCAGTCCAAAATTCCGCCCCATCCACCAGTCCAAGTTTCCGCCCCATCCAGCAGTTCAAGTTCCCGCCCCATCCACCAGTCCAAGTTTCAGCCCCATTCACCTTTCCAAAGTTCCCCCACATCCACCAGTCCAAGTTCCCGCCCATCCACCAGTCCAAGTACCCGCCCCAGACACGAGTCGAAATTCCCGCCCCATCCACCAGTCCAAGTTCCCGCCCCATCCACCAGTCCAAGTTAACGCCCCATCCACCAGTCCAAGTTCCCGCCACATGCACCAGTCCAAGTTTCCGCCACATGCACCAGTCCAAGTTCCCGCCCCATCCACCAGTCCAAGTTCCTGCCGCATTCACCAGTCCAATTTCCCGCCCCATGCACCAGTCAAAGTCCCCGCCCCTTCAACTAGTACAAGATCCCGCCCCATTCACCAGTCCAAGTTCCAGCACATTCACCAGTCCAAGTTCCCGCCCCATTCACCAGTCCAAGTTCCCGCACCATTGACCAGTCCACGTTCCCGCCCCATCCACCAGTCCAAGTTCCCGCCCCATCAACCAGTCTATGTTCCAGCCCCATCCAGCAATCCAAATTTCTCCACCATCTATCAACCCATGTTTCCGCCGCATCCAACAGTCCAAGTTCCTGCCCCATCCACCAGACAAGTTCCCGCCACATGCACCAGTCCAAGTTCCCGCCACATGCACCAGTCCAAGTTCCCGCCCCATCCACCAGTCCAAGTTCCCGGCGCATCCACCGGTCCAAGTTCCCGCCCCATGCACCAATCAAAGTCACCGCCCCTTCAACCAGTACACGTTCCCGCCCCATTCACCAGTCCAAGTTCCAGCACAATCACCAGTCCAAGTTCCTGCCCCATTCACCTGTCCAAGTCCTGCCACCTCCATCAGTTCAAGTTCCCGGCCCATCCACCAGTCCAAGTTCCCGCCCCATCCACCTGTCCAAGTTCCCGCCCCATCCAATAGTTCAAGTTCCCGCACCATCCACCAGTCGAAATTCCAGCCCCATCCACCAGTACAATTTCCCGACCGATCCTCTAGTCCAAGTTCCTGCCACATCCACCAGTCCAAGTTCCCGCAGATCCACCAGACCAAGTTCCCCCCCATCTACCAATACAAGTTCCACGCCATCCACCAGTCCAAGTTCCCGCCCCATCCACGAGTCCAAGTTTCTGCCACATCCACCAATGCAAGTTCCCACCCCAACCACCAGTCCAGGTTCCGGCCCATCCACCAGTCCAAGTTCCCGCCCCATCCACCAGTCCACGTTCCCGCCCCATCCAACAGTTCAAGTTCCCGCCCCATCCAACAGTCCAAGTTTCAGCCCCATTCACCTTTCCAAGTTCCCCCACATCCACCAGTCCAAGTTCCAGCCCCATTCACCAGTCCGAGTTTCCGCCCCATCCACCAGTCCAAGTTTCCGGCCCATCCAGCCGTTCAAGTTCCCGCCCCATCCACCAGTCCAAGTTTCTGCCCCATTCACCTTTCCAAGTTCCCGCCCATCCACCAGTCCAAGTACCCGCCCCATCCACGAATCGAAGTTCCCGCCCCATCCACCAGTCCTAGTTCCCGCCCCATCCACCAGTCCAAGTTCCCGCCCCATCCACCAGTCCAAGTTCCCGCTACATGCACCAGTCTAAGTTCCCGCCACATGCACCAGTCCAAGTTCCCGCCCCATCCACCAGTCCAAGTTCCTGCATATCCACCAGTCCAAGTTTCTGCCCCATCGATCAATCCAAGTTCCCGCCTCATCCACCAGTCCAAGTTCCACGCCATCCATCAGTCCAAGTTCTCGCCCCATCCACCAGTCCACGTTCCCGCCCCATCCAACAGTTCAAGTTCCCGCCCCATCCACCAGTCCAAGTTTCTGCCACATCCACCAGTCCAAGTTCCCGCAGATCCACCAGTCCAAGTTCCCCCCATCTACCAATACAAGTTTCACGCCATCCACCAGTCCAAGTTCCCGCCCCATCTACCAGTCTAAGTTCCCGCCCCATCCACCAGTCCAAGTTCCACGCCATCCACCAGTCCAAGTTCTCGCCCCATCCACCAGTCCAAGTTCCCGCTCCAATCACCAGTCCAAGTTCCACGCCATCCACCAGTCCAAGTTCCCCCCCCCATCCACCAATCCAAGTTCCCGCCCCATCCATCAGTCCAAGTTCCCGCCCTATCCACCAGTCCAAGTTCCCGCCACATGCACCAGTCCAAGTTCCCGCCACATGCACCAGTCCAAGTTTCCGCACCATCCACCAGTTCAAGTTTCCGCCCCATCCACCAGTCCAAGTTTCCGCCCCATCCAGCAGTTCAAGTTCCCGGCCCCTCCACCAGTCCAATTTCCCGCCCCATCCACCAGTCCAAATTATCGCCCCATCCAACAGTCCAAGTTCACTCCCCATTCACCAGTCCATGTTATCGCCCCATCCACCAGTCCAAGTTCCCGCCCCATCCACCAGTCCAAGTTCACGCCCCATCCACCAGTCCAAGTTCCCCCTCATCCACCATTCCAAGTTCCATGCCATCCACCAGTCCATTTTTCCACCCCATCCACCAGGCCAGTTTCTGCCCCGTCCACATGTCCAAGTTCCTGCCGCATGCACCAGTCCAAGTTCATACCCCATCCACTAGTCCAAGTTCCCGCCCCATACACCAGTCCAAGTTCCCGCCCCATCCACCAGACGAAGTTCCCGGCCCATCCACCAGTCCAAGTTCCCGCCCCAATCACCAGTCCAAGTTCCACGCCATCCACCAGTCCAAGTTCCCCCCCCCATCCACCAATCCAAGTTCCCGCCCCATCCATCAGTCCAAGTTCCCGCCCTATCCACCAGTTCAAGTTTCCGCCGCATCCACCAATCCAAGTTCCCGCCCCATCCATCAGTCCAAGTTCCCGCCCTATCCACCAGTCCAAGTTCCCGCCCCATCCATCAGTCCAAGTTCCCGCCCTATCCACCAGTCCAAGTTCCCGCCCTATCCACCAGTCCAAGTTCACGTCCCATTCACCAGTCCAAGTTCCCGCCACATCCACCAGTCCAAGTTCCCGCAGATCCACCAGTCCAAGTCCCCCCCCCCGTCCACCAATCCAAGTTCCACGACATCCACTAGTCCAAGTTCCCGCCCCATCCACCAGTCCAAGTTCCACGCCATCCACCAGTCCAAGTTCCCGCCCATCCACCAGTCAAAGTTCCCGCCCCATCCACCAGTCTAAGTTCCACGCCATCCACCAGTCCAAGTTCCCGCCCCATACACCAGTCCATGTTCCTGCCCCATTCACCAGTCCAAGTCCTCCCCATCCACCAGTCCATATTCCCGCCCAATCCACCAGTCCAAGTTTCTGCCCCATCGAACAATCCAAGTTCCCGCCTCATCCACCAGTCCAAGTTCCACGCCATCCATCAGTCCAAGTTCCCGCTCCATCCACCAATCCACGTACCCGCCCCATCCAACAGTTCAAGTTCCCGCCCCATCCACCAGTCCAAGTTTCTGCCACATCCACCAGTCCAAGTTCCCCCCCATCTACCAATACACGTTCCCGCCCCATGCACCAATCCAAGTTCACGACCCATCAACCAGTCTATGTTCCCGCCCCATCCAACAATCCAAGTTTCTCCACCATCTATCAACCCATGTTTCCGCCGCATCCACCAGTCCAGGTTCCAGCACATCCACCAGTCCAAGTTCCAGCCCATTCACCAGTCCAAGTTCCCGCACCATCGCCAAGTCCAAGTTCCCGCCAATTCACCAGTCCAAGTTCGCGCCCCATCCACCAGTCCAAGTTCCCGCTCCATTCACCAGTCCAAGTTCCAGCCCATTCACCAGTCCAAGTTCCCGCCCCATTCACCAGTCCAAGATCCCGCACCATTGATCAGTGCGACGTTCCCGCCCCATCCAAAATTCCACGTTCCCGCACCATCGCCAAGTCCAAGTTCCCGCCCATTCACCAGTCCAAGTTCGCGCCCCATCCACCAGTCCACGTTCCCGCCCCATCCACCAGTCCAAGTTCCCCCCCATCCACCATTCCAATTTCCAGGCCATCCACCAGTCCATTTTTCCACCCCATCCACCAGGCCAGTTTCTGTCCCGTCCACCTGTCCAAGTTCCTGCCGCATGCACCAGTCCAAGTTCATAACCCATGCACTAGTCCAAGTTCCCGCCCCATCCACCAGTCCAAGTTCCCGCCCCATCCACCAGTCCAAATTCCAGCCCCATCCACCAGTACAAGTTCCCGACCGATCCTCTAGTCCAAGTTCCTGCCCCATCCACCAGTCCAAGTTCCCGCCCCATCCACCAGCCCACATTCCCGCCCCATCCAACAGTTCAAGTTCCCACCCGATCCACCAGTCCAAGTTTCTGCCACATCCACCAGTCCAAGTTCCCGCAGATCCACCAGTCCAAGTTCCCCCCATCTACCAATACAAGTTCCACGCCATCCACCAGTCCAAGTTCCCGCCCCATCCACGAGTCCAAGTTTCTGCCACATCCACCAATGCAATTTCCCACCCCAACCACCAGTCCAGGTTCCGGCCCATCCACCAGTCCAAGTTCCCGCCCCATCCACCAGTCCACGTTCCCGCCCCATCCAATAGTTCAAGTTCCCGCCCCATCCACCAGTCCAAGTTTCAGCCCCATTCACCTTTCCAAGTTCCCCCACATCCACCAGTCCAAGTTCCAGCCCCATCCACCAGTCCAAGTTTCCGCCCCATCCAGCAGTTCAAGTTCCCGCCCCATCCACCAGTCCAAGTTTCTGCCCCATTCACCTTTCCAAGTTCCCGCCCATCCACCAGTCCAAGTACCCGCCCCATCCACGAATCGAAGTTCCCGCCCCATCCACCAGTCCTAGTTCCCGCCCCATCCACCAGTCCAAGTTCCCGCCCCATCCACCAGTCCAAGTTCCCGCTACATGCACCAGTCTAAGTTCCCGCCACATGCACCAGTCCAAGTTCCCGCCCCATCCACCAGTCCAAGTTCCTGCATATCCACCAGTCCAAGTTTCTGCCCCATCGATCAATCCAAGTTCCCGCCCCATCCACCAGTCCACGTTCCCGCCCCATCCAACAGTTCAAGTTCCCGCCCCATCCACCAGTCCAAGTTTCAGCCCCATTCACCTTTCCAAGTTCCCGCCCATCCACCAGTCCAAGTTCCAGCCCCATCCACCAGTCCGATTTTCCGCCCCATCCAGCAGTTCAAGTTCCCGCCCCATCCACCAGTCCAAGTTTCTGCCCCATTCACCTTTCCAAGTTCCCGCCCATCCACCAGTCCAAGTACCAGCCCCATCCACGAATCGAAGTTCCCACCCCATCCACCAGTCTTAGTTCCCGCCCCATCCACCAGTCCAAGTTTCTGCCACATCCACCAGTCTAAGTTCCCGCAGATCCACCAGTCCAAGTTCCCCCCATCTACCAATACAAGTTTCACGCCATCCACCAGTCCAAGTTCCCGCCCCATCCACCAGTCTAAGTTCCCGCCCCATCCACCAGTCCCAGTTCCACGCCCCATCCACCAGTCCAAGTTCCCGCCCCATCCACCAGTCCAAGTTTCTGCCACATCCACCAATGCAATTTCCCACCCCAACCACCTGTCCAGGTTCCGGCCCATCCACCAGTCCAAGATCCCGCCCCATCCACCAGTCCAAGTTTCCGCCCCATCCACCAGTCCAAGTTTCCGCCCCATCCACCAGTCCAAGTTTCCACCCAATCCACCAGTCCAAGTTCCCGCCACATGCACCAGTCCAAGTTCCCTCCACATTCACTTTTCCAAAGTTGCGCCACATCCACCAGTCCAAGTTCCCGCCACATGCACCAGTCCAAGTTTCCGCCCCATCCACCAGTCCAAGATTCCGCCCCATCCACCAGTCCAAGTTTCCGCCCCATCCAGCAGTTCAAGTTCCCGCCCCATCCACCAGTCCAAGTTTCAGCCCCATTCACCTTTCCAAAGTTCCTCCACATCCACCAGTCCAAGTTTCCGCCACATCCACCATTCCAAGTTTATGCCCCATCCACCAGTCCAAGTTCCCGCCCATCCACCAGTCCAAGTACCCGCCCCAGACACGAGTCGAAATTCCCGCCCCATCCACCAGTCCAAGTTCCCGCCCCATCCACCAGTCCAAGTTAACGCCCCATCCACCAGTCGAAGTTCCCGCCACATGCACCAGTCCAAGTTTCCGCCACATGCACCAGTCCAAGTTCCCGCCCCATCCACCAGTCCAAGTTCCTGCCGCATCCACCAGTCCAATTTCCCGCCCCATGCACCAGTCAAAGTCCCCGCCCCTTCAACTAGTACAAGTTCCCGCCCCATTCACCAGTCCAATTTCCAGCACATTCACCAGTCCAAGTTCCCGCCCCATTCACCAGTCCAAGTTCCCGCACCATTGACCAGTCCACGTTCCCGCCCCATCCACCAGTCCAAGTTCCCGCCCCATCCACCAGTCTATGTTCCAGCCCCATCCAGCAATCCAAATTTCTCCACCATCTATCAACCCATGTTTCCACCGCATCCAACAGTCCAAGTTCCTGCCCCATCCACCAGACAAGTTCCCGCCACATGCACCAGTCCAAGTTCCCGCCACATGCACCAGTCCAAGTTCCCGCCCCATCCACAAGTCCAAGTTCCCGGCGCATCCACCAGTCCAAGTTCCCGCCCCATGCACCAGTCAAAGTCACCGCCCCTTCAACCAGTACACGTTCCCGCCCCATTCACCAGTCCAAGTTCCAGCACAATCACCAGTCCAAGTTCCTGCCCCATTCACCTGTCCAAGTCCTGCCACCTCCATCAGTTCAAGTTCCCGGCCCATCCACCAGTCCAAGTTCCCGCCCCATCCACCTGTCCAAGTTCCCGCCCCATCCAATAGTTCAATTTTCCGCCCCATCCACCAGTCCAAATTCCAGCCCCATCCACCAGTACAAGTTCCAGACCGATCCTCTAGTCCAAGTTCCTGCCCCATCCACCAGTCCAAGTTACCGCCCCATCCACCAGCCCACATTCCCGCCCCATCCAACAGTTCAAGTTCCCACCCGATCCACCAGTCCAAGTTTCTGCCACATCCACCAGTCCAAGTTCCCGCAGATCCACCAGTCCAAGTTCCCCCCCATCTACCAATAAAAGTTCCACGCCATCCACCAGTCCAGGTTCCCGCCCCATCCACGAGTCCAAGTTTCTGCCACATCCACCAATGCAAGTTCCCACCCCAACCACCAGTCCAGGTTCCGGCCCATCTACCAGTCCAAGTTCCCGCCCCATCCACCAGTCCACGTTCCCGCCCCATCCAACAGTTCAAGTTCCCGCCCCATCCACCAGTCCAAGTTTCAGCCCCATTCACCTTTCCAACATCCCCCACATCCACCAGTCCAAGTTCCAGCCCCATCCACCAGTCCAAGTTTCCGCCCCATCCAGCAGTTCAAGTTCCCGCCCCATCCACCAGTCCAAGTTTCTGCCCCATTCACCTTTCCAAGTTCCCGCCCATCCACCAGTCCAAGTACCCGCCCCATCCACGAATCGAAGTTCCCGCCCCATCCACCAGTCCTAGTTCCCGCCCCATCCACCAGTCCAAGTTCCCGCCCCATCCACCAGTCCAAGTTCCCGCTACATGCACCAGTCTAAGTTCCCGCCACATGCACCAGTCCAAGTTCCCGCCCCATCCACCAGTCCAAGTTCCTGCATATTCACCAGTCCAAGTTTCTGCCCCATCGATCAATCCAAGTTCCCGCCTCATCCACCAGTCCAAGTTCCACGCCATCCATCAGTTCAAGTTCCCGCCCCATCCACCAGTCCACGTTCCCGCCCCATCCAACAGTTCAAGTTCCCGCCCCATCCACCAGTCCAAGTTTCTGCCACATTCACCAGTCCAAGTTCCCGCAGATCCACCAGTCCAAGTTCCCCCCATCTACCAATACAAGTTTCACGCCATCCACCAGTCCAAGTTCCCGCGGCATCTACCAGTCCAAGTTCCCGCCTCATCCACCAGTCCAAGTTCCACGCCATCCACCAGTCCAAGTTCTCGCCCCATCCACCAGTCCAAGTTTCTGCCACATCCACCAATGCAATTTCCCACCCCATCACCTGTCCAGGTTCCGGCCCATCCACCAGTCCAAGTTCCCGCCCCATCCACCAGTCCAAGTTTCCACCCAATCCACCAGTCCAAGTTCCCGCCACATGCACCAGTCCAAGTTCCCGCCACATGCACCAGTCCAAGTTTCCGCACCATCCACCAGTTCAAGTTTCCGCCCCATCCACCAGTCCAAGTTTCCGCCCCATCCAGCAGTTCAAGTTCCCGCCCCCTCCACCAGTCCAATTTCCCGCCCCATCCACCAGTCCAAGTTATCGCCCCATCCAACAGTCCAAGTTCACTCCCCATTCACCAGTCCATGTTATCGCCCCATCCACCAGTCCAAGTTCCCGCCCCATCCACCAGTCCAAGTTCACGCCCCATCCACCAGTCCAAGTTCCCCCTCATCCACCATTCCAAGTTCCATGCCATCCACCAGTCCATTTTTCCACCCCATCCACCAGGCCAGTTTCTGCCCCGTCCACATGTCCAAGTTCCTGCCGCATGCACCAGTCCAAGTTCATACCCCATCCACTAGTCCAAGTTCCCGCCCCATACACCAGTCCAAGTTCCCGCCCCATCCACCAGTCAAAGTTCCCGCCCCATCCACCAGTCTAAGTTACCGCCCCGTTCACCAGTCCAAGCTCTTGCCCCATCCATCTTTCCATGTTCCCCCACATCCACCAGTCCAAGTTCCAGCCACATACACCAGTCTTTATTTCCGCCCCATCGACCAGTCCAAGTTCCCGCCCCATCCACCAGTCGAAGTTCCCGGCCCATCCACCAGTCCAAGTTCCCGCCCCATTCACCAGTCCAATTTCCCGCACGATTGACCAGTCCTACGTTCCCGCGCCATTCACCAGTCCACGTTCCCGCACCATCGCCAAGTCCAAGTTCCCGCCAATTCACCAGTCCAAGTTCGCGCCCCATCCACCAGTCCAAGTTCCCGCTCCATTCACCAGTCCAAGTTCCAGCCCATTCACCAGTCCAAGTTCCCACCCCATTCACCAGTCCAAGATCCCGCACCATTGATCAGTGCGACGTTCCCGCCCCATCCAAAATTCCACGTTCCCGCACCATCGCCAAGTCCAAGTTCCCGCCCATTCACCAGTCCAAGTTCGCGCCCCATCCACCAGTCCACGTTCCCGCCCCATCCACCAGTCCAAGTTCCCCCCATCCACCATTCCAATTTCCAGGCCATCCAGCAGTCCATTTTTCCACCCCATCCACCAGGCCAGTTTCTGTCCCGTCCACCTGTCCAAGTTCCTGCCGCATGCACCAGTCCAAGTTCATAACCCATCCACTAGTCCAAGTTCCCGCCCATTCCACCAGTCCAAGTTCCCGCCCCATCCACCAGTCTAAGTTCCCGCCCCATCCACCAGTCTAAGTTCCCGCCCCGTTCACCAGTCCAAGTTCTTGCCCCATCCATCTTTCCAAGTTCCCCCACATCCACCAGTCCAAGTTCCAGCCACATCCACCACTCTTTGTTTCCGCCCATTCGACCAATCCAAGTTCCCGCCCCTTCCACAGTCGAAGTTCCCGGCCCATCCACCAGTCCAAGTACCCGCCCCATCCACCAGACAACGTTCCCGCCACATGCACCAGTCCAAGTTCCCGCCACATGCACCAGTCCAAGTTCCCGCCCCATCCACCATTCCAAGTTTCCGCCCCATCCACCAGTCCAAGTTTCCGCCCCATCCACCAGTCCAAGTTTCCGCCCCATCCACCAGTCCAAGTTCCCGCCACATGCACCAGACCAAGTTCCCGCCACATGCACCAGTCCGAGTTTCCGCCCCATCCACCAGTCCAAGTTTCCGCTGCATCCACCAGTCCAAGTTTCCGACCCATCCAGCAGTTCAATTTCCCGCCCCATCCACCAGTCCAAGTTTCTGCCCCATTCACCTTTCCAAGTTCCCCCACATCCACCAGTCCAAGTTTCCGCCCCATCCACCAGTCCAAGTTTCCGCCCCATCCACCATTCCAAGTTTACGCCCCATCCACCAGTCCAAGTTCCCGCCCATCCACCAGTCCAAGTACCCGCCCCATCCACGAGTCGAAGTTCCCGCCCCATCCACCAGTCCAAGTTCCCGCCCCATCCACCAGTCCAAGTTCCCGCCCCATCCACCAGTCCAAGTTCCCGCCATATGCACCAGTCCAAGTTCCCGCCACATGCACCAGTCCAAGTTCCCGCCCCATCCACCAGTCCAAGTTCCTGCCGCATCCACCAGTCCAACTTTCTGCCCCATCGATCAATCCAAGTTCCCGCCTCATCCACCAGTCCAAGTTCCACGCCATCCATCATTCCAAGTTCCCGCCCCATCCACCAGCCCACGTTCCCACCCCATCCAACAGTTCAAGTTCCCGCCCGATCCACCAGTCCAAGTTTCTGCCACATCCACCAGTCCAAGTTCCCGCAGATCCACCAGTCCAAGTTCCCCACCATCTGCCAATACAAGTTCCACGCCATCCACCTGTCCAAGTTTCTGCCACATCCACCAATGCAAGTTCCCACCCCAACCACCAGTCCAGGTTCTAGCCCATCCACCAGTCCAAGTTCCCGCCCCATCCACCAGTCCACGTTCCCGCCCCATCCAACAGTTCAAGTTCCCGCCCCATCCACCAGTCCAAGTTTCAGCCCCATTCACCTTTCCAAGTTCCCGCCCATCCACCAGTCCAAGTTCCAGCCCCATCCACCAGTCCGAGTTTCCGCCCCATCCACCAGTCCAAGTTTCCACCCCATCCAGCAGTTCAAGTTCCCGCCCCATCCACCAGTCCAAGTTTCTGCCCCATTCACCTTTCCAAGTTCCCGCCCATCCACCAGTCCAAGTACCCGCCCCATCCACGAATCGAAGTTCCCGCCCCATCCACCAGTCTTAGTTCCCGCCCCATCCACCAGTCCAAGTTTCTGCCACATCCACCAGTCCAAGTTCCCGCAGATCCACCAGTCCAAGTTCCCCCCCATCTACCAATACAAGTTTCACGCCATCCACCAGTCCAAGTTCCCGCCCCATCCACCAGTCTAAGTTCCCGCCCCATCCACCAGTCCCAGTTCCACGCCATCCACCAGTCCAAGTTCCCGCCCCAACCACCAGTCCAAGTTTCTGCCACATCCACCAATGCAATTTCCCACCCCAACCACCTGTCCAGGTTCCGGCCCATCCACCAGTCCAAGATCCCGCCCCATCCACCAGTCCAAGTTTCCGCCCCATCCACCAGTCCAAGTTTCCGCCCTATCCACCAGTCCAAGTTTCCACCCAATCCACCAGTCCAAGTTCCCGCCACATGCACCAGTCCAAGTTCCCGCCACATTCACCTTTCCAAAGTTCCGCCACATCCACCAGTCCAAGTTCCCGCCACATGCACCAGTCCAAGTTTCCGCCCCATCCACCAGTCCAAGATTCCGCCCCATCCACCAGTCCAAGTTTCCGCCCCATCCAGCAGTTCAAGTTCCCGCCCCATCCACCAGTCCAAGTTTCAGCCCCATTCACCTTTCCAAAGTTCCCCCACATCCACCAGTCCAAGTTTCCGCCACATCCACCAGTCCAAGTTCTCGCCACATGCACCAGTCCAAGTTCCCGCCCCATCCACCATTCCAAGTTTCGGCCCCATCCACCAGTCCAAGTTTCCGCCCCATCCACCAGTCCAAGTTTCCGCCCCATCCACCAGTCCAAGTTCCCGCCACATGCACCAGACCAAGTTCCCGCCACATGCACCAGTCCGAGTTTCCGCCCCATCCACCAGTCCAAGTTTCCGCCCCATCCACCATTCCAAGTTTACGCCCCATCCACCAGTCCAAGTTCCCGACCATCCACCAGTCCAAGTACCCGCCCCATCCACGAGTCGAAGTTCCCGCCCCATCCACCAGTCCAAGTTCCCGCCCCATCCACCAGTCCAAGTTCCCGCCCCATCCACCAGTCCAAGTTCCCGCCATATGCACCAGTCCAAGTTCCCGCCACATGCACCAGTCCAATTTCCCGCCCCATCCACCAGTCCAAGTTCCTGCCGCATCCACCAGTCCAACTTTCTGCCCCATCGATCAATCCAAGTTCCCGCCTCATCCACCAGTCCAAGTTCCACGCCATCCATCAGTCCAAGTTCCCGCCCCATCCACCAGCCCACGTTCCCGCCCCATCCAACAGTTCAAGTTCCCGCCCGATCCACCAGTCCAAGTTTCTGCCACATCCACCAGTCCAAGTTCCCGCAGATCCACCAGTCCAAGTTCCCCACCATCTGCCAATACAAGTTCCACGCCATCCACCAGTCCAAGTTCCCGCCCCATCCACGAGTCCAAGATTCTGCCACATCCACCAATGCAAGTTCCCACCCCAACCACCAGTCCAGGTTCCGGCCCATCCACCAGTCCAAGTTCCCGCCCCATCCACCAGTCCACGTTCCCGCCCCATCCAACAGTTCAAGTTCCCGCCCCATCCACCAGTCCAAGTTTCAGCCCCATTCACCTTTCCAAGTTCCCGCCCATCCACCAGTCCAAGTTCCAGCCCCATCCACCAGTCCGAGTTTCCGCCCCATCCACCAGTCCAAGTTTCCGCCCAATCCAGCAGTTCAAGTTCCCGCCCCATCCACCAGTCCAAGTTTCTGCCCCATTCACCTTTCCAAGTTCCCGCCCATCCACCAGTCCAAGTACCAGCCCCATCCACGAATCGAAGTTCCCGCCCCATCCACCAGTCTTAGTTCCCGCCCCATCCACCAGTCCAAGTTTCTGCCACATCCACCAGTCCAAGTTCCCGCAGATCCACCAGTCCAAGTTCCCCCCCATCTACCAATACAAGTTTCACGCCATCCACCAGTCCAAGTTCCCGCCCCATCCACCAGTCTAAGTTCCCGCCCCATCCACCAGTCCCAGTTCCACGCCATCCACCAGTCCAAGTTCCCGCCCCATCCACCAGTCCAAGTTTCTGCCACATCCACCAATGCAATTTCCCACCCCATTCAACCTGTCCAGGTTCCGGCCCATCCACCAGTCCAAGATCCCGCCCCATCCACCAGTCCAAGTTTCCGCCCCATCCACCAGTCCAAGTTTCCGCCCCATCCACCAGTCCAAGTTTCCACCCAATCCACCAGTCCAAGTTCCCGCCACATGCACCAGTCCAAGTTCCCGCCACATTCACTTTTCCAAAGTTCCGCCACATCCACCAGTCCAAGTTCCCGCCACATGCAGCAGTCCAAGTTTCCACCCCATCCACCAGTCCAAAATTCCGCCCCATCCACCAGTCCAAGTTTCCGCCCCATCCAGCAGTTCAAGTTCCCGCCCCATCCACCAGTCCAAGTTTCAGCCCCATTCACCTTTCCAAAGTTCCCCCACATCCACTAGTCCAAGTTCCCGCCCATCCACCAGTCCAAGTACCCGCCCCAGACACGAGTCGAAATTCCCGCCCCATCCACCAGTCCAAGTTCCCGCCCCATCCACCAGTCCAAGTTAACGCCCCATCCACCAGTCCAAGTTCCCGCCACATGCACCAGTCCAAGTTTCCGCCACATGCACCAGTCCAAGTTCCCGCCCCATCCACCAGTCCAAGTTCCTGCCGCATCCACCAGTCCAATTTCCCGCCCCATGCACCAGTCAAAGTCCCCGCCCCTTCAACTAGTACAAGATCCCGCCCCATTCACCAGTCCAAGTTCCAGCACATTCACCAGTCCAAGTTCCCGCCCCATTCACCAGTCCAAGTTCCCGCACCATTGACCAGTCCACGTTCCCGCCCCATCCACCAGTCCAAGTTCCCGCCCCATCAACCAGTCTATGTTCCAGCCCCATCCAGCAATCCAAATTTCTCCACCATCTATCAACCCATGTTTCCGCCGCATCCAACAGTCCAAGTTCCTGCCCCATCCACCAGACAAGTTCCCGCCACATTCACCAGTCCAATTTCCCGCCACATGCACCAGTCCAAGTTCCCGCCCCATCCACCAGTCCAAGTTCCCGGCGCATCCACCGGTCCAAGTTCCCGCCCCATGCACCAATCAAAGTCACCGCCCCTTCAACCAGTAGACGTTCCCGCCCCATTCACCAGTCCAAGTTCCAGCACAATCACCAGTCCAAGTTCCTGCCCCATTCACCTGTCCAAGTCCTGCCACCTCCATCAGTTCAAGTTCCCGGCCCATCCACCAGTCCAAGTTCCCGCCCCATTCACCTGTCCAAGTTCCCGCCCCATCCAATAGTTCAAGTTCCCGCCCCATCCACCAGTCCAAATTCCAGCCCCATCCACCAGTACAATTTCCCGACCGATCCTCTAGTCCAAGTTCCTGCCCCATCCACCAGTCCAAGTTCCCGCCCCATCCACCAGCCCACATTCCCGCCCCATCCAACAGTTCAAGTTCCCACCCGATCCACCAGTCCAAGTTTCTGCCACATCCACCAGTCCAAGTTCCCGCAGATCCACCAGACCAAGTTCCCCCCCATCTACCAATACAAGTTCCACGCCATCCACCAGTCCAAGTTCCCGCCCCATCCACGAGTCCAAGTTTCTGCCACATCCACCAATGCAAGTTCCCACCCCAACCACCAGTCCAGGTTCCGGCCCATCCACCAGTCCAAGTTCCCGCCCCATCCACCAGTCCACGTTCCCGCCCCATCCAACAGTTCAAGTTCCCGCCCCATCCAACAGTCCAAGTTTCAGCCCCATTCACCTTTCCAAGTTCCCCCACATCCACCAGTCCAAGTTCCAGCCCCATCCACCAGTCCGAGTTTCCGCCCCATCCACCAGTCCAAGTTTCCGGCCCATCCAGCCGTTCAAGTTCCCGCCCCATCCACCAGTCCAAGTTTCTGCCCCATTCACCTTTCCAAGTTCCCGCCCATCCACCAGTCCAAGTACCCGCCCCATCCACGAATCGAAGTTCCCGCCCCATCCACCAGTCCTAGTTCCCGCCCCATCCACCAGTCCAAGTTCCCGCCCCATCCACCAGTCCAAGTTCCCGCTACATGCACCAGTCTAAGTTCCCGCCACATGCACCAGTCCATGTTCCCGCCCCATCCACCAGTCCAAGTTCCTGCATATCCACCAGTCCAAGTTTCTGCCCCATCGATCAATCCAAGTTCCCGCCTCATCCACCAGTCCAAGTTCCACGCCATCCATCAGTCCAAGTTCTCGCCCCATCCACCAGTCCACGTTCCCGCCCCATCCAACAGTTCAAGTTCCCGCCCCATCCACCAGTCCAAGTTTCTGCCACATCCACCAGTCCAAGTTCCCGCAGATCCACCAGTCCAAGTTCCCCCCATCTACCAATACAAGTTTCACGCCATCCACCAGTCCAAGTTCCCGCCCCATCGATCAATCCAAGTTCCCGCCTCATCCACCAGTCCAAGTTCCACGCCATCCATCAGTCCAAGTTCTCGCCCCATCCACCAGTCCACGTTCCCGCCCCATCCAACAGTTCAAGTTCCCGCCCCATCCACCAGTCCAAGTTTCTGCCACATCCACCAGTCCAAGTTCCCGCAGATCCACCAGACCAAGTTCCCCCCCATCTACCAATACAAGTTCCACGCCATCCACCAGTCCAAGTTCCCGCCCCATCCACGAGTCCAAGTTTCTGCCACATCCACCAATGCAAGTTCCCACCCCAACCACCAGTCCAGGTTCCGGCCCATCCACCAGTCCAAGTTCCCGCCCCATCCACCAGTCCACGTTCCCGCCCCATCCAACAGTTCAAGTTCCCGCCCCATCCAACAGTCCAAGTTTCAGCCCCATTCACCTTTCCAAGTTCCCCCACATCCACCAGTCCAAGTTCCAGCCCCATCCACCAGTCCGAGTTTCCGCCCCATCCACCAGTCCAAGTTTCCGGCCCATCCAGCCGTTCAAGTTCCCGCCCCATCCACCAGTCCAAGTTTCTGCCCCATTCACCTTTCCAAGTTCCCGCCCATCCACCAGTCCAAGTACCCGCCCCATCCACGAATCGAAGTTCCCGCCCCATCCACCAGTCCTAGTTCCCGCCCCATCCACCAGTCCAAGTTCCCGCCCCATCCACCAGTCCAAGTTCCCGCTACATGCACCAGTCTAAGTTCCCGCCACATGCACCAGTCCAAGTTTCTGCCACATCCACCAGTCCAAGTTCCCGCAGATCCACCAGTCCAAGTTCCCCCCATCTACCAATACAAGTTTCACGCCATCCACCAGTCCAAGTTCCCGCCCCATCTACCAGTCTAAGTTCCCGCCCCATCCACCAGTCCAAGTTCCACGCCATCCACCAGTCCAAGTTCTCGCCCCATCCACCAGTCCAAGTTCCCGCCCCAATCACCAGTCCAAGTTCCACGCCATCCACCAGTCCAAGTTCCCCCCCCCATCCACCAATCCAAGTTCCCGCCCCATCCATCAGTCCAAGTTCCCGCCCTATCCACCAGTCCAAGTTCCCGCCACATGCACCAGTCCAAGTTCCCGCCACATGCACCAGTCCAAGTTTCCGCACCATCCACCAGTTCAAGTTTCCGCCCCATCCACCAGTCCAAGTTTCCGCCCCATCCAGCAGTTCAAGTTCCCGGCCCCTCCACCAGTCCAATTTCCCGCCCCATCCACCAGTCCAAATTATCGCCCCATCCAACAGTCCAAGTTCACTCCCCATTCACCAGTCCATGTTATCGCCCCATCCACCAGTCCAAGTTCCCGCCCCATCCACCAGTCCAAGTTCACGCCCCATCCACCAGTCCAAGTTCCCCCTCATCCACCATTCCAAGTTCCATGCCATCCACCAGTCCATTTTTCCACCCCATCCACCAGGCCAGTTTCTGCCCCGTCCACATGTCCAAGTTCCTGCCGCATGCACCAGTCCAAGTTCATACCCCATCCACTAGTCCAAGTTCCCGCCCCATACACCAGTCCAAGTTCCCGCCCCATCCACCAGACGAAGTTCCCGGCCCATCCACCAGTCCAAGTTCCCGCCCCAATCACCAGTCCAAGTTCCACGCCATCCACCAGTCCAAGTTCCCCCCCCCATCCACCAATCCAAGTTCCCGCCCCATCCATCAGTCCAAGTTCCCGCCCTATCCACCAGTCCAAGTTTCCGCCGCATCCACCAATCCAAGTTCCCGCCCCATCCATCAGTCCAAGTTCCCGCCCTATCCACCAGTCCAAGTTCCCGCCCCATCCATCAGTCCAAGTTCCCGCCCTATCCACCAGTCCAAGTTCCCGCCCTATCCACCAGTCCAAGTTCACGTCCCATTCACCAGTCCAAGTTCCCGCCACATCCACCAGTCCAAGTTCCCGCAGATCCACCAGTCCAAGTCCCCCCCCCGTCCACCAATCCAAGTTCCACGACATCCACTAGTCCAAGTTCCCGCCCCATCCACCAGTCCAAGTTCCACGCCATCCACCAGTCCAAGTTCCCGCCCATCCACCAGTCTAAGTTCCCGCCCCATCCACCAGTCTAAGTTCCACGCCATCCACCAGTCCAAGTTCCCGCCCCATACAGCAGTCCATGTTCCTGCCCCATTCACCAGTCCAAGTCCTCCCCATCCACCAGTCCATATTCCCGCCCAATCCACCAGTCCAAGTTTCTGCCCCATCGAACAATCCAAGTTCCCGCCTCATCCACCAGTCCAGGTTCCACGCCATCCATCAGTCCAAGTTCCCGCTCCATCCACCAATCCACGTACCCGCCCCATCCAACAGTTCAAGTTCCCGCCCCATCCACCAGTCCAAGTTTCTGCCACATCCACCAGTCCAAGTTCCCGCAGATCCATCAGTCCAAGTTCCCCCCCATCTACCAATACACGTTCCCGCCCCATCCACCAATCCAAGTTCACGACCCATCAACCAGTCTATGTTCCCGCCCCATCCAACAATCCAAGTTTCTCCACCATCTATCAACCCATGTTTCCGCCGCATCCACCAGTCCAGGTTCCCGCACATCCACCAGTCCAAGTTCCAGCCCATTCACCAGTCCAAGTTCCCGCCCCATTCACCAGTCCAAGTTCCCGCACGATTGACCAGTCCGACGTTCCCGCGCCATCCACCAGTCCACGTTCCCGCACCATCGCCAAGTCCAAGTTCCCGCCAATTCACCAGTCCAAGTTCGCGCCCCATCCACCAGTCCAAGTTCCCGCTCCATTCACCAGTCCAAGTTCCAGCCCATTCACCAGTCCAAGTTCCCGCCCCATTCACCAGTCCAAGATCCCGCACCATTGATCAGTGCGACGTTCCCGCCCCATCCAAAATTCCACGTTCCCGCACCATCGCCAAGTCCAAGTTCCCGCCCATTCACCAGTCCAAGTTCGCGCCCCATCCACCAGTCCACGTTCCCGCCCCATCCACCAGTCCAAGTTCCCCCACATCCACCATTCCAATTTCCAGGCCATCCACCAGTCCATTTTTCCACCCCATCCACCAGGCCAGTTTCTGTCCCGTCCACCTGTCCAAGTTCCTGCCGCATGCACCAGTCCAAGTTCATAACCCATGCACTAGTCCAAGTTCCCGCCCCATCCACCAGTCCAAGTTCCCGCCCCATCCACCAGTCTAAGTTCCCGCCCCATCCACCAGTCTAAGTTCCCGCCCCGTTCACCAGTCCAAGTTCTTGCCCCATCCATCTTTCCAAGTTCCCCCACATCCACCAGTCCAAGTTCCAGCCACATCCACCACTCTTTGTTTCCGCCCATTCGACCAATCCAAGTTCCCGCCCCTTCCACAGTCGAAGTTCCCAGCCCATCCACCAGTCCAAGTTCCCGCCCCAATCACCAGTCCAAGTTCCACGCCATCCACCAGTCCAAGTTCCCCCCCCATCCACCAGTCCAAGTTTCCGCCCCATCCACCAGTACAAGTTCCCACCCCATCCACCAATCCAAGTTCCCGCCCCATCCATCAGTCCAAGTTCCCGCCCTATCCACCAGTCCAAGTTCCCGCCCCATCCACTAGTCCAAGTTCCCGCAGATCCACCAGTCCAAGTTCCCCCCATCCACCAATCCAAGTTCCACGCCATCCACTAGTCCAAGTTCCCGCCCTTACCACCAGTCCAAGTTCCACGCCATCCACCTGAACAAGTTCCCGCCCGATTGACCAGTCTAATTTTCCGCCCCATCCACCAGTCAAGTTCCACGCCATCCACCAGTCCAAGTTCTCCCCATCCACCAGTCCATATTCCCGCCCCATACACCAGTCCAAGTTTCTGCCCCATCGATCAATCCAAGTTCCCGCCTCATCCACCAGTCCAAGTTCCCGCCCCACCCAACAGTTCAAGTTCCCGCCCCATCCACCATTCCAAGTTTCTGCCACATCCACCAATGCAATTTCCCACCCCAACCACCTGTCCAGGTTCCGGCCCATCCACCAGTCCAAGTTCCCGCCCCATCCACCATCCAAGTTCCCCCCCTTCTACCAATACAAGTTCCACATCATCCACCAGTCCAAATTCCCGCCCCATCCACCAGTCTAAGTTCCCGCCCCATCCACCAATCCAAGTTCCACGCCATCCACCAGTCCAAGTTCCCGCCCCATCCACCAGTCCAAGTTTCTGCCACATCCACCAATGTAAGTTCCCACCCCAACCACCAGTCCAGGTTCCGGCCCCTCCACCAGTCCAAGTACCCGCCCCATCCACCAGTCCACGTTCCCGCCCCATCCAACAGTTCAAGTTCCCGCCCCAGCCACCAGTCCAAGTTTCAGCCCCATTCACCTTTCCAAGTTCCCCCACATCCACCAGTCCAAGTTCCAGCCCCATCCACCAGTCCACGTTCCCGCCACATGCACCAGTCCAAGTTCCCGCCACATGCACCAGTCCAAGTTCCCGCCCCATCCACCATTCCAAGTTTCCGCCCCATCCACCAGTCCAAGTTTCCGCCCCATCCACCAGTCCAAGTTTCCGCCCCATCCACCAGTCCAAGTTCCCGCCACATGCACCAGACCAAGTTCCCGCCACATGCACCAGTCCGAGTTTCCGCCCCATCCACCAGTCCAAGTTTCCGCTGCATCCACCAGTCCAAGTTTCCGACCCATCCAGCAGTTCAAGTTCCCGCCCCATCCACCAGTCCAATTTTCTGCCCCATTCACCTTTCCAAGTTCCCCCACATCCACCAGTCCAAGTTTCCGCCCCATCCACCAGTCCAAGTTTCCGCCCCATCCACCATTCCAAGTTTACGCCCCATCCACCAGTCCAAGTTCCCGCCCATCCACCAGTCCAAGTACCCGCCCCATCCACGAGTCGAAGTTCCCGCCCCATCCACCAGTCCAAGTTCCCGCCCCATCCACCAGTCCAAGTTCCCGCCCCATCCACCAGTCCAAGTTCCCGCCATATGCACCAGTCCAAGTTCCCGCCACATGCACCAGTCCAAGTTCCCGCCCCATCCACCAGTCCAAGTTCCTGCCGCATCCACCAGTCCAACTTTCTGCCCCATCGATCAATCCAAGTTCCCGCCTCATCCACCAGTCCAAGTTCCACGCCATCCATCAGTCAAAGTTCCCGCCCCATCCACCAGCCCACGGTCCCGCCCCATCCAACAGTTCAAGTTCCCGCCCGATCCACCAGTCCAAGTTTCTGCCACATCCACCAGTCCAAGTTCCCGCAGATCCACCAGTCCAAGTTCCCCACCAGCTGCCAATACAAGTTCCACGCCATCCACCAGTCCAAGTTCCCGCCCCATCCACGAGTCCAAGTTTCTGCCACATCCACCAATGCAAGTTCCCACCCCAACCACCAGTCCAGGTTCCGGCCCATCCATCAGTCCAAGTTCCCGCCCCATCCACCAGTCCACGTTCCCGCCCCATCCAACAGTTCAAGTTCCCGCCCCATCCACCAGTCCAAGTTTCAGCCCCATTCAACTTTCCAAGTTCCCGCCCATCCACCAGTCCAAGTACCAGCCCCATCCACGAATCGAAGTTCCCGCCCCATCCACCAGTCTTAGTTCCCGCCCCATCCACCAGTCCAAGTTTCTGCCACATCCACCAGTCCAAGTTCCCGCAGATCCACCAGTCCAAGTTCCCCCCCATCTACCAATACAAGTTTCACGCCATCCACCAGTCCAAGTTCCCGCCCCATCCACCAGTCTAAGTTCCCGCCCCATCCACCAGTCCCAGTTCCACGCCATCCACCAGTCCAAGTTCCCGCCCCATCCACCAGTCCAAGTTTCTGCCACATCCACCAATGCAATTTCCCACCCCAACCACCTGTCCAGGTTCCGGCCCATCCACCAGTCCCAGATCCCGCCCCATCCACCAGTCCAAGTTTCCGCCCCATCCACCAGTCCAAGTTTCCGCCCCATCCACCAGTCCAAGTTTCCACCCAATCCACCAGTCCAAGTTCCCGCCACATGCACCAGTCTAAGTTCCCGCCACATTCACTTTTCCAAAGTTCCGCCACATCCACCAGTCCAAGTTCCCGCCACATGCACCAGTCCAAGTTTCCGCCCCATCCACCAGTCCAAGATTCCGCCCCATCCACCAGTCCAAGTTTCCGCCCCATCCAGCAGTTCAAGTTCCCGCCCCATCCACCAGTCCAAGTTTCAGCCCCATTCACCTTTCCAAAGTTCCCCCACATCCACCAGTCCAAGTTCCTGCCGCATCCACCAGTCCAATTTCCCGCCCCATGCACCAGTCAAAGTCCCCGCCCCTTCAACTAGTACAAGTTCCCGCCCCATTCACCAGTCCAAGTTCCAGCACATTCACCAGTCCAAGTTCCCGCCCCATTCATCAGTCCAAGTTCCCGCACCATTGACCAGTCCACGTTCCCGCCCCATCCACTAGTCCAAGTTCCCGCCCCATCAACCAGTCTATGTTCCAGCCCCATCCAGCAATCCAAATTTCTCCACCATCTATCAACCCATGTTTCCACCGCATCCAACAGTCCAAGTTCCTGCCCCATCCACCAGACAAGTTCCCGCCACATGCACCAGTCCAAGTTCCCGCCACATGCACCAGTCCAAGTTCCCGCCACATCCACAAGTCCAAGTTCCCGGCGCATCCACCATTCCAAGTTCCCGCCCCATGCACCAGTCAAAGTCACCGCCCCTTCAACCAGTACACGTTCCCGCCCCATTCACCAGTCCAAGTTCCAGCACAATCACCAGTCCAAGTTCCTGCCCCATTCACCTGTCCAAGTCCTGCCACCTCCATCAGTTCAAGTCCCCGGCCCATCCACCAGTCCAAGTTCCCGCTCCATCCACCTGTCCAAGTTCCCGCCCCATCCAATAGTTCAAGTTTCCGCCCCATCCACCAGTCCAAATTCCAGCCCCATCCACCAGTACAAGTTCCCGACCGATCCTCTAGTCCAAGTTCCCCCCCATCTACCAATACAAGTTCCACGCCATCCACCAGTCCAAGTTCCCGCCCCATCCACGAGTCCAAGTTTCTGCCACATCCACCAATGCAATTTCCCACCCCAACCACCAATCCAGGTTCCGGCCCATCCACCAGTCCAAGTTCCCGCCCCATCCACCAGTCCACGTTCCCGCCCCATCCAATAGTTCAAGTTCCCGCCCCATCCACCAGTCCAAGTTTCAGCCCCATTCACCTTTCCAAGTTCCCCCACATCCACCAGTCCAAGTTCCAGCCCCATCCACCAGTCCAAGTTTCCGCCCCATCCAGCAGTTCAAGTTCCCGCCCCATCCACCAGTCCAAGTTTCTGCCCCATTCACCTTTCCAAGTTCCCGCCCATCCACCAGTCCAAGTACCCGCCCCATCCACGAATCGAAGTTCCCGCCCCATCCACCAGTCCTAGTTCCCGCCCCATCCACCAGTCCAAGTTCCCGCCCCATCCACCAGTCCAAGTTCCCGCTACATGCACCAGTCTAAGTTCCCGCCACATGCACCAGTCCAAGTTCCCGCCCCATCCACCAGTCCAAGTTCCTGCATATCCACCAGTCCAAGTTTCTGCCCCATCGATCAATCCAAGTTCCCGCCCCATCCACCAGTCCACGTTCCCGCCCCATCCAACAGTTCAAGTTCCCGCCCCATCCACCAGTCCAAGTTTCAGCCCCATTCACCTTTCCAAGTTCCCGCCCATCCACCAGTCCAAGTTCCAGCCCCATCCACCAGTCCGAGTTTCCGCCCCATCCACCAGTCCAAGTTTCCGCCCCATCCAGCAGTTCAAGTTCCCGCCCCATCCACCAGTCCAAGTTTCTGCCCCATTCACCTTTCCAAGTTCCCGCCCATCCACCAGTCCAAGTACCAGCCCCATCCACGAATCGAAGTTCCCGCCCCATCCACCAGTCTTAGTTCCCGCCCCATCCACCAGTCCAAGTTTCTGCCACATCCACCAGTCTAAGTTCCCGCAGATCCACCAGTCCAAGTTCCCCCCCATCTACCAATACAAGTTTCACGCCATCCACCAGTCCAAGTTCCCGCCCCATCCACCAGTCTAAGTTCCCGCCCCATCCACCAGTCCCAGTTCCACGCCATCCACCAGTCCAAGTTCCCGCCCCATCCACCAGTCCAAGTTTCTGCCACATCCACCAATGCAATTTCCCACCCCAACCACCTGTCCAGGTTCCGGCCCATCCACCAGTCCAAGATCCCGCCTCATCCACCAGTCCAAGTTTCCGCCCCATCCACCAGTCCAAGTTTCCGCCCCATCCACCAGTCCAAGTCTCCACCCAATCCACCAGTCCAAGTTCCCGCCACATGCACCAGTCCAAGTTCCCGCCACATTCACTTTTCCAAAGTTGCGCCACATCCACCAATCCAAGTTCCCGCCACATGCACCAGTCCAAGTTTCCGCCCCATCCACCAGTCCAAGATTCCGCCCCATCCACCAGTCCAAGTTTCCGCCCCATCCAGCAGTTCAAGTTCCCGCCCCATCCACCAGTCCAAGTTTCAGCCCCATTCACCTTTCCAAAGTTCCCCCACATCCACCAGTCCAAGTTTCCGCCACATCCACCATTCCAAGTTTATGCCCCATCCACCAGTCCAAGTTCCCGCCCATCCACCAGTCCAAGTACCCGCCCCAGACACGAGTCGAAATTCCCGCCCCATCCACCAGTCCAAGTTCCCGCCCCATCCACCAGTCCAAGTTAACGCCCCATTCACCAGTCCAAGTTCCCGCCACATGCACCAGTCCAAGTTTCCGCCACATGCACCAGTCCAAGTTCCCGCCCCATCCACCAGTCCAAGTTCCTGACGCATCCACCAGTCCAATTTCCCGCCCCATGCACCAGTCAAAGTCCCCGCCCCTTCAACTAGTACAAGTTCCCGCCCCATTCACCAGTCCAAGTTCCAGCACATTCACCAGTCCAAGTTCCCGCCCCATTCACCAGTCCAAGTTCCCGCACCATTGACCAGTCCACGTTCCCGCCCCATCCACCAGTCCAAGTTCCCGCCCCATCAACCAGTCTATGTTCCAGCCCCATCCAGCAATCCAAATTTCTCCACCATCTATCAACCCATGTTTCCACCGCATCCAACAGTCCAAGTTCCTGCCCCATCCACCAGACAAGTTCCCGCCACATGCACCAGTCCAAGTTCCCGCCACATGCACCAGTCCAAGTTCCCGCCCCATCCACAAGTCCAAGTTCCCGGCGCATCCACCAGTCCAAGTTCCCGCCCCATGCACCAGTCAAAGTCACCGCCCCTTCAACCAGTACACGTTCCCGCCCCATTCACCAGTCCAAGTTCCAGCACAATCACCAGTCCAAGTTCCTGCCCCATTCACCTGTCCAAGTCCTGCCACCTCCATCAGTTCAAGTTCCCGGCCCATCCACCAGTCCAAGTTCCCGCCCCATCCACCTGTCCAAGTTCCCGCCCCATCCAATAATTCAATTTTCCGCCCCATCCACCAGTCCAAATTCCAGCCCCATCCACCAGTACAAGTTCCAGACCGATCCTCTAGTCCAAGTTCCTGCCCCATCCACCAGTCCAAGTTACCGCCCCATCCACCAGCCCACATTCCCGCCCCATCCAACAGTTCAAGTTCCCACCCGATCCACCAGTCCAAGTTTCTGCCACATCCACCAGTCCAAGTTCCCGCAGATCCACCAGTCCAAGTTCCCCCCCATCTACCAATAAAAGTTCCACGCCATCCACCAGTCCAGGTTCCCGCCCCATCCACGAGTCCAAGTTTCTGCCACATCCACCAATGCAAGTTCCCACCCCAACCACCAGTCCAGGTTCCGGCCCATCTACCAGTCCAAGTTCCCGCCCCATCCACCAGTCCACGTTCCCGCCCCATCCAACAGTTCAAGTTCCCGCCCCATCCACCAGTCCAAGTTTCAGCCCCATTCACCTTTCCAAGATACCCCACATCCACCAGTCCAAGTTCCAGCCCCATCCACCAGTCCAAGTTTCCGCCCCATCCAGCAGTTCAAGTTCCCGCCCCATCCACCAGTCCAAGTTTCTGCCCCATTCACCTTTCCAAGTTCCCGCCCATCCACCAGTCCAAGTACCCGCCCCATCCACGAATCGAAGTTCCCGCCCCATCCACCAGTCCTAGTTCCCGCCCCATCCACCAGTCCAAGTTCCCGCCCCATCCACCAGTCCAAGTTCCCGCTACATGCACCAGTCTAAGTTCCCGCCACATGCACCAGTCCAAGTTCCCGCCCCATCCACCAGTCCAAGTTCCTGCATATTCACCAGTCCAAGTTTCTGCCCCATCGATCAATCCAAGTTCCCGCCTCATCCACCAGTCCAAGTTCCACGCCATCCATCAGTCCAAGTTCCCGCCCCATCCACCAGTCCACGTTCCCGCCCCATCCAACAGTTCAAGTTCCCGCCCCATCCACCAGTCCAAGTTTCTGCCACATTCACCAGTCCAAGTTCCCGCAGATCCACCAGTCCAAGTTCCCCCCATCTACCAATACAAGTTTCACGCCATCCACCAGTCCAAGTTCCCGCGCCATCTACCAGTCCAAGTTCCCGCCTCATCCACCAGTCCAAGTTCCACGCCATCCACCAGTCCAAGTTCTCGCCCCATCCACCAGTCCAAGTTTCTGCCACATCCACCAATGCAATTTCCCACCCCATCACCTGTCCAGGTTCCGGCCCATCCACCAGTCCAAGTTCCCGCCCCATCCACCAGTCCAAGTTTCCACCCAATCCACCAGTCCAAGTTCCCGCCACATGCACCAGTCCAAGTTCCCGCCACATGCACCAGTCCAAGTTTCCGCACCATCCACCAGTTCAAGTTTCCGCCCCATCCACCAGTCCAAGTTTCCGCCCCATCCAGCAGTTCAAGTTCCCGCCCCCTCCACCAGTCCAATTTCCCGCCCCATCCACCAGTCCAAGTTATCGCCCCATCCAACAGTCCAAGTTCACTCCCCATTCACCAGTCCATGTTATCGCCCCATCCACCAGTCCAAGTTCCCGCCCCATCCACCAGTCCAAGTTCACGCCCCATCCACCAGTCCAAGTTCCCCCTCATCCACCATTCCAAGTTCCATGCCATCCACCAGTCCATTTTTCCACCCCATCCACCAGGCCAGTTTCTGCCCCGTCCACATGTCCAAGTTCCTGCCGCATGCACCAGTCCAAGTTCATACCCCATCCACTAGTCCAAGTTCCCACCCCATACACCAGTCCAAGTTCCCGCCCCATCCACCAGTCTAAGTTACCGCCCCGTTCACCAGTCCAAGCTCTTGCCCCATCCATCTTTCCATGTTCCCCCACATCCACCAGTCCAAGTTCCAGCCACATCCACCAGTCTTTATTTCCGCCCCATCCACCAGTCCAAGTTCCCCCTCCATCCATCAGTCCAAGTTCCCGCCCAATCCACCAGTCCAAGTTTCCGCCCCATCCACCAGTACAAGTTCCCACCCCATCCACCAATCCAAGTTCCCGCCCCATCCATCAGTCCAAGTTCCCGCCCTATCCACCAGTCCAAGTTCCCGCCCCATCCACTAGTCCAAGTTCCCGCAGATCCACCAGTCCAAGTTCCCCCCCATCCACCAATCCAAGTTCCACGCCATCCACTAGTCCAAGTTCCCGCCCTTTCCACTAGTCCAAGTTCCACGCCATCCACCTGAACAAGTTCCCGCCCGATTGACCAGTCTAAGTTTCCGCCCCAACCACCAGTCAAGTTCCACGCCATCCACCAGCCCAAGTTCTCCCCATCCACCAGTCCATATTCCCGCCCCATCCACCAGTCCAAGTTTCTGCCCCATCGATCAATCCAAGTTCCCGCCTCATCCACCAGTCCAAGTTCCACGCCATCCATCAGTCCAATTTGCCGCCCCATCCACCAGTCCACGTTCCCGCCCCACCCAACAGTTCAAGTTCCCGCCCCATCCACCAGTCCAAGTTTCTGCCACATCCACCAATGCAATTTCCCACCCCAACCACCTGTCCAGGTTCCGGCCCATCCACCAGTCCAAGTTCCCGCCCCAGCCACCAGTCCAAGTTCCCCCCCTTCTACCAATACAAGTTCCACGCCATCCACCAGTCCAAATTCCCGCCCCATCCACCAGTCTAAGTTCCCGCCCCATCCACCAATCCAAGTTCCACGCCATCCACCAGTCCAAGTTCCCGCCCCATCCACCAGTCCAAGTTTCTGCCACATCCACCAATGCAAGTTCCCACCCCAACCACCAGTCCAGGTTCCGGCCCATCCACCAGTCCAAGTACCCGCCCCATCCACCAGTCCACGTTCCCGCCCCATTCAACAGTTCAAGTTCCCGCCCCAGCCACCAGTCCAAGTTTCAGCCCCATTCACCTTTCCAAGTTCCCCCACATCCACCAGTCCAAGTTCCAGCCCCATCCACCAGTCCACGTTCCCGCCACATGCACCAGTCCAAGTTCTCGCCACATGCACCAGTCCAAGTTCCCGCCCCATCCACCATTCCAAGTTTCGGCCCCATCCACCAGTCCAAGTTTCCGCCCCATCCACCAGTCCAAGTTTCCGCCCCATCCACCAGTCCAAGTTCCCGCCACATGCACCAGACCAAGTTCCCGCCACATGCACCAGTCCGAGTTTCCGCCCCATCCACCAGTCCAAGTTTCCGCCCCATCCACCATTCCAAGTTTACGCCCCATCCACCAGTCCAAGTTCCCGCCCATCCACCAGTCCAAGTACCCGCCCCATCCACGAGTCGAATTTCCCGCCCCATCCACCAGTCCAAGTTCCCGCCCCATCCACCAGTCCAAGTTCCCGCCCCATCCACCAGTCCAAGTTCCCGCCATATGCACCAGTCCAAGTTCCCGCCACATGCACCATTCCAAGTTCCCGCCCCATCCACCAGTCCAAGTTCCTGCCGCATCCACCAGTCCAACTTTCTGCCCCATCGATCAATCCAAGTTCCCGCCTCATCCACCAGTCCAAGTTCCACGCCATCCATCAGTCCAAGTTCCCGCCCCATCCACCAGCCCACGTTCCCGCCCCATCCAACAGTTCAAGTTCCCGCCCGATCCACCAGTCCAAGTTTCTGCCACATCCACCAGTCCAAGTTCCCGCAGATCCACCAGTCCAAGTTCCCCACCATCTGCCAATACAAGTTCCACGCCATCCACCAGTCCAAGTTCCCGCCCCATCCACGAGTCCAAGTTTCTGCCACATCCACCAATGCAAGTTCCCACCCCAACCACCAGTCCAGGTTCCGGCCCATCCACCAGTCCAAGTTCCCGCCCCATCCACCAGTCCACGTTCCCGCCCCATCCAACAGTTCAAGTTCCCGCCCCATCCACCAGTCCAAGTTTCAGCCCCATTCACCTTTCCAAGTTCCCGCCCATCCACCAGTCCAAGTTCCAGCCCCATCCACCAGTCCGAGTTTCCGCCCCATCCACCAGTCCAAGTTTCCGCCCAATCCAGCAGTTCAAGTTCCCGCCCCATCCACCAGTCCAAGTTTCTGCCCCATTCACCTTTCCAAGTTCCCGCCCATCCACCAGTCCAAGTACCAGCCCCATCCACGAATCGAAGTTCCCGCCCCATCCACCAGTCTTAGTTCCCGCCCCATCCACCAGTCCAAGTTTCTGCCACATCCACCAGTCCAAGTTCCCGCAGATCCACCAGTCCAAGTTCCCCCCCATCTACCAATACAAGTTTCACGCCATCCACCAGTCCAAGTTCCCGCCCCATCCACCAGTCTAAGTTCCCGCCCCATCCACCAGTCCCAGTTCCACGCCATCCACCAGTCCAAGTTCCCGCCCCATCCACCAGTCCAAGTTTCTGCCACATCTACCAATGCAATTTCCCACCCCATTCAACCTGTCCAGGTTCCGGCCCATCCACCAGTCCAAGATCCCACCCCATCCACCAGTCCAAGTTTCCGCCCCATCCACCAGTCCAAGTTTCCGCCCCATCCACCAGTCCAAGTTTCCACCCAATCCACCAGTCCAAGTTCCCGCCACATGCACCAGTCCAAGTTCCCGCCACATTCACTTTTCCAAAGTTCCGCCACATCCACCAGTCCAAGTTCCCGCCACATGCACCAGTCCAAGTTTCCACCCCATCCACCAGTCCAAAATTCCGCCCCATCCACCAGTCCAAGTTTCCGCCCCATCCAGCAGTTCAAGTTCCCGCCCCATCCACCAGTCCAAGTTTCAGCCCCATTCACCTTTCCAAAGATCCCCCACATCCACCAGTCCAAGTTCCCGCCCATCCACCAGTCCAAGTACCCGCCCCAGACACGAGTCGAAATTCCCGCCCCATCCACCAGTCCAAGTTCCCGCCCCATCCACCAGTCCAAGTTAACGCCCCATCCACCAGTCCAAGTTCCCGCCACATGCACCAGTCCAAGTTTCCGCCACATGCACCAGTCCAAGTTCCCGCCCCATCCACCAGTCCAAGTTCCTGCCGCATCCACCAGTCCAATTTCCCGCCCCATGCACCAGTCAAAGTCCCCGCCCCTTCAACTAGTACAAGATCCCGCCCCATTCACCAGTCCAAGTTCCAGCACATTCACCAGTCCAAGTTCCCGCCCCATTCACCAGTCCAAGTTCCCGCACCATTGACCAGTCCACGTTCCCGCCCCATCCACCAGTCCAAGTTCCCGCCCCATCAACCAGTCTATGTTCCAGCCCCATCCAGCAATCCAAATTTCTCCACCATCTATCAACCCATGTTTCCGCCGCATCCAACAGTCCAAGTTCCTGCCCCATCCACCAGACAAGTTCCCGCCACATGCACCAGTCCAAGTTCCCGCCACATGCACCAGTCCAAGTTCCCGCCCCATCCACCAGTCCAAGTTCCCGGCGCATCCACCGGTCCAAGTTCCCGCCCCATGCACCAATCAAAGTCACCGCCCCTTCAACCAGTACACGTTCCCGCCCCATTCACCAGTCCAAGTTCCAGCACAATCACCAGTCCAAGTTCCTGCCCCATTCACCTGTCCAAGTCCTGCCACCTCCATCAGTTCAAGTTCCCGGCCCATCCACCAGTCCAAGTTCCCGCCCCATCCACCTGTCCAAGTTCCCGCCCCATCCAATAGTTCAAGTTCCCGCCCCATCCACCAGTCCAAATTCCAGCCCCATCCACCAGTACAATTTCCCGACCGATCCTCTAGTCCAAGTTCCTGCCCCATCCACCAGTCCAAGTTCCCGCCCCATCCACCAGCCCACATTCCCGCCCCATCCAACAGTTCAAGTTCCCACCCGATCCACCAGTCCAAGTTTCTGCCACATCCACCAGTCCAAGTTCCCGCAGATCCACCAGACCAAGTTCCCCCCCATCTACCAATACAAGTTCCACGCCATCCACCAGTCCAAGTTCCCGCCACATCCACGAGTCCAAGTTTCTGCCACATCCACCAATGCAAGTTCCCACCCCAACCACCAGTCCAGGTTCCGGCCCATCCACCAGTCCAAGTTCCCGCCCCATCCACCAGTCCACGTTCCCGCCCCATCCAACAGTTCAAGTTCCCGCCCCATCCAACAGTCCAAGTTTCAGCCCCATTCACCTTTCCAAGTTCCCCCACATCCACCAGTCCAAGTTCCAGCCCCATCCACCAGTCCGAGTTTCCGCCCCATCCACCAGTCCAAGTTCCTGCATATTCACCAGTCCAAGTTTCTGCCCCATCGATCAATCCAAGTTCCCGCCTCATCCACCAGTCCAAGTTCCACGCCATCCATCAGTCCAAGTTCCCGCCCCATCCACCAGTCCACGTTCCCGCCCCATCCAACAGTTCAAGTTCCCGCCCCATCCACCAGTCCAAGTTTCTGCCACATTCACCAGTCCAAGTTCCCGCAGATCCACCAGTCCAAGTTCCCCCCATCTACCAATACAAGTTTCACGCCATCCACCAGTCCAAGTTCCCGCGACATCTACCAGTCCAAGTTCCCGCCTCATCCACCAGTCCAAGTTCCACGCCATCCACCAGTCCAAGTTCTCGCCCCATCCACCAGTCCAAGTTTCTGCCACATCCACCAATGCAATTTCCCACCCCATCACCTGTCCAGGTTCCGGCCCATCCACCAGTCCAAGTTCCCGCCCCATCCACCAGTCCAAGTTTCCACCCAATCCACCAGTCCAAGTTCCCGCCACATGCACCAGTCCAAGTTCCCGCCACATGCACCAGTCCAAGTTTCCGCACCATCCACCAGTTCAAGTTTCCGCCCCATCCACCAGTCCAAGTTTCCGCCCCATCCAGCAGTTCAAGTTCCCGCCCCCTCCACCAGTCCAATTTCCCGCCCCATCCACCAGTCCAAGTTATCGCCCCATCCAACAGTCCAAGTTCACTCCCCATTCACCAGTCCATGTTATCGCCCCATCCACCAGTCCAAGTTCCCGCCCCATCCACCAGTCAAAGTTCACGCCCCATCCACCAGTCAAAGTTCCCCCTCATCCACCATTCCAAGTTCCATGCCATCCACCAGTCCATTTTTTCACCCCATCCACCAGGCCAGTTTCTGCCCCGTCCACATGTCCAAGTTCCTGCCGCATGCACCAGTCCAAGTTCATACCCCATCCACTAGTCCAAGTTCCCGCCCCATATACCAGTCCAAGTTCCCGCCCCATCCACCAGTCAAAGTTCCCGCCCCATCCACCAGTCTAAGTTACCGCCCCGTTCACCAGTCCAAGCTCTTGCCCCATCCATCTTTCCATGTTCCCCCACATCCACCAGTCCAAGTTCCAGCCACATCCACCAGTCTTTATTTCCGCCCCATCGACCAGTCCAAGTTCCCGCCCCATCCACCAGTCGAAGTTCCCGGCCCATCCACCAGTCCAAGTTCCCGCCCCATTCACCAGTCCAAGTTCCCGCACGATTGACCAGTCCGACGTTCCCGCGCCATCCACCAGTCCACGTTCCCGCACCATCGCCAAGTCCAAGTTCCCGCCAATTCACCAGTCCAAGTTCGCGCCCCATCCACCAGTCCAAGTTCCCGCTCCATTCACCAGTCCAAGTTCCAGCCCATTCACCAGTCCAAGTTCCCGCCCCATTCACCAGTCCAAGATCCCGCACCATTGATCAGTGCGACGTTCCCGCCCCATCCAAAATTCCACGTTCCCGCACCATCGCCATGTCCAAGTTCCCGCCCATTCACCAGTCCAAGTTCGCGCCCCATCCACCAGTCCACGTTCCCGCCCCATCCACCAGTCCAAGTTCCCCCCTATCCACCATTCCAATTTCCAGGCCATCCACCAGTCCATTTTTCCACCCCATCCACCAGGCCAGTTTCTGTCCCGTCCACCTGTCCAAGTTCCTGCCGCATGCACCAGTCCAAGTTCATAACCCATCCACTAGTCCAAGTTCCCGCCCATTCCACCAGTCCAAGTTCCCGCCCCATCCACCAGTCTAAGTTCCCGCCCCATCCACCAGTCTAAGTTCCCGCCCCGTTCACCAGTCCAAGTTCTTGCCCCATCCATCTTTCCAAGTTCCCCCACATCCACCAGTCCAAGTTCCAGCCACATCCACCACTCTTTGTTTCCGCCCATTCGACCAATCCAAGTTCCCGCCCCTTCCACAGTCGAAGTTCCCGGCCCATCCACCAGTCCAAGTTCCCGCCCCAATCACCAGTCCAAGTTCCACGCCATCCACCAGTCCAAGTTCCCCCCCCCATCCACCAATCCAAGTTCCCGCCCCATCCATCAGTCCAAGTTCCCGCCCTATCCACCAGTCCAAGTTTCCGCCCCATCCACCAGTACAAGTTCCCACCCCATCCACCAATCCAAGTTCCCGCCCCATCCATCAGTCCAAGTTCCCGCCCTATCCACCAGTCCAAGTTCCCGCCCCATCCACTAGTCCAAGTTCCCGCAGATCCACCAGTCCAAGTTCCCCCCCATCCACCAATCCAAGTTCCACGCCATCCACTAGTCCAAGTTCCCGCCCTTTCCACCAGTCCAAGTTCCACGCCATCCACCTGAACAAGTTCCCGCCCGATTCACCAGTCTAAGTTTCCGCCCCATCCACCAGTCAAGATCCACGCCATCCACCAGTCCTAGTTCTCCCCATCCACCAGTCCATATTCCCGCCCCATCCACCAGTCCAAGTTTCTGCCCCATCGATCAATCCAAGTTCCCGCCTCATCCACCAGTCCAAGTTCCACGCCATCCATCAGTCCAAGTTCCCGCCCCATCCACCAGTCCACGTTCCCGCCCCACCCAACAGTTCAAGTTCCCGCCCCATCCACCAGTCCAAGTTTCTGCCACATCCACCAATGCAATTTCCCACCCCAACCACCTGTCCAGGTTCCGGCCCATCCACCAGTCCAAGTTCCCGCCCCATCCACCAGTCCAAGTTCCCCCCCTTCTACCAATACAAGTTCCACGCCATCCACCAGTCCAAATTCCCGCCCCTTCCACCAGTCTAAGTTCCCGCCCCATCCACCAATCCAAGTTCCACGCCATCCACCAGTCCAAGTTCCCGCCACATCCACCAGTCCAAGTTTCTGCCACATCCACCAATGCAAGTTCCCACCCCAACCACCAGTCCAGGTTCCGGCCCATCCACCAGTCCAAGTACCCGCCCCATCCACCAGACAACGTTCCCGCCCCATCCAACAGTTCAAGTTCCCGCCCCAACCACCAGTCCAAGTTTCAGCCCCATTCACCTTTCCAAGTTCCCCCACATCCACCAGTCCAAGTTCCAGCCCCATCCACCAGTCCACGTTCCCGCCACATGCACCAGTCCAAGTTCCCGCCACATGCACCAGTCCAAGTTCCCGCCCCATCCACCATTCCAAGTTTCCGCCCCATCCACCAGTCCAAGTTTCCGCCCCATCCACCAGTCCAAGTTTCCGCCCCATCCACCAGTCCAAGTTCCCGCCACATGCACCAGACCAAGTTCCCGCCACATGCACCAGTCCGAGTTTCCGCCCCATCCACCAGTCCAAGTTTCCGCTGCATCCACAAGTCCAAGTTTCCGACCCATCCAGCAGTTCAAGTTCCCGCCCCATCCACCAATCCAAGTTTCTGCCCCATTCACCTTTCCAAGTTCCCCCACATCCACCAGTCCAAGTTTCCGCCCCATCCACCAGTCCAAGTTTCCGCCCCATCCACCATTCCAAGTTTACGCCCCATCCACCAGTCCAAGTTCCCGCCCATCCACCAGTCCAAGTACCCGCCCCATCCACGAGTCGAAGTTCCCGCCCCATCCACCAGTCCAAGTTCCCGCCCCATCCACCAGTCCAAGTTCCCGCCCCATCCACCAGTCCAAGTTCCCGCCATATGCACAAGTCCAAGTTCCCGCCACATGCACCAGTCCAAGTTCCCGCCCCATCCACCAGTCCAAGTTCCTGCCGCATCCACCAGTCCAACTTTCTGCCCCATCGATCAATCCAAGTTCCCGCCTCATCCACCAGTCCAAGTTCCACGCCATCCATCAGTCCAAGTTCCCGCCCCATCCACCAGCCCACGTTCCCGCCCCATCCAACAGTTCAAGTTCCCGCCCGATCCACCAGTCCAAGTTTCTGCCACATCCACCAGTCCAAGTTCCCGCAGATCCACCAGTCCAAGTTCCCCACCATCTGCCAATACAAGTTCCACGCCATCCACCAGTCCAAGTTCCCGCCCCATCCACGAGTCCAAGTTTCTGCCACATCCACCAATGCAAGTTCCCACCCCAACCACCAGTCCAGGTTCTAGCCCATCCACCAGTCCAAGTTCCCGCCCCATCCACCAGTCCACGTTCCCGCCCCATCCAACAGTTCAAGTTCCCGCCCCATCCACCAGTCCAAGTTTCAGCCCCATTCACCTTTCCAAGTTCCCGCCCATCCACCAGTCCAAGTTCCAGCCCCATCCACCAGTCCGAGTTTCCGCCCCATCCACCAGTCCAAGTTTCCACCCCATCCAGCAGTTCACGTTCCCGCCCCATCCACCAGTCCAAGTTTCTGCCCCATTCACCTTTCCAAGTTCCCGCCCATCCACCAGTCCAAGTACCCGCCCCATCCACGAATCGAAGTTCCCGCCCCATCCACCAGTCTTAGTTCCCGCCCCATCCACCAGTCCAAGTTTCTGCCACATCCACCAGTCCAAGTTCCCGCAGATCCACCAGTCCAAGTTCCCCCCCATCTACCAATACAAGTTTCACGCCATCCACCAGTCCAAGTTCCCGCCCCATCCACCAGTCTAAGTTCCCGCCCCATCCACCAGTCCCAGTTCCACGCCATCCACCAGTCCAAGTTCCCGCCCCAACCACCAGTCCAAGTTTCTGCCACATCCACCAATGCAATTTCCCACCCCAACCACCTGTCCAGGTTCCGGCCCATCCACCAGTCCAAGATCCCGCCCCATCCACCAGTCCAAGTTTCCGCCCCATCCACCAGTCCAAGTTTCCGCCCTATCCACCAGTCCAAGTTCCCGCCACATGCACCAGTCCAAGTTCCCGCCACATTCACCTTTCCAAAGTTCCGCCACATCCACCAGTCCAAGTTCCCGCCACATGCACCAGTCCAAGTTTCCGCCCCATCCACCAGTCCAAGATTCCGCCCCATCCACCAGTCCAAGTTTCCGCCCCATCCAGCAGTTCAAGTTCCCGCCCCATCCACCAGTCCAAGTTTCAGCCCCATTCACCTTTCCAAAGTTCCCCCACATCCACTAGTCCAAGTTTCCGCCACATCCACCATTCCAAGTTTATGCCCCATCCACCAGTCCAAGTTCCCGCCCATCCACCAGTCCAAGTACCCGCCCCAGACACGAGTCGAAATTCCCGCCCCATCCACCAGTCCAGGTTCGCGCCACATGCACCAGTCCAAGTTTCCGCCACATGCACCAGTCCAAGTTCCCGCCCCATCCAACAGTCCAAGTTCCTGCCGGATCCACCAGTCCAATTTCCCGCCCCATGCACCAGTCATAGTCCCCGCCCCTTCAACTAGTACAAGTTCCCGCCCCATTTACCAGTCCAAGTTCCAGCACATTCACCAGTCCAAGTTCCCGCCCCATTCACCAGTCCAAGTTCCCGCACCATTGACCAGTCCACGTTCCCGCCCCATCCACCAGTCCAAGTTCCCGCCCCATCAACCAGTCTATGTTCCAGCCCCATCCAGCAATCCAAATTTCTCCACCATCTATCAACCCATGTTTCCGCCGCATCCAACAGTCCAAGTTCCCGCCCCATCCACCAGTCCAAGTTCCCGCCCATCCACCAGTCCAAGTACCCGCCCCAGACACGAGTCGAAATTCCCGCCCCATCCACCAGTCCAAGTTCGCGCCACATGCACCAGTCCAAGTTTCCGCCACATGCACCAGTCCAAGTTCCCGCCCCATCCAACAGTCCAAGTTCCTGCCGGATCCACCAGTCCAAGTTTCCGCCCCATCCACCAGTCCAAGATTCCGCCCCATCCACCAGTCCAAGTTTCCGCCCCATCCAGCAGTTCAAGTTCCCGCCCCATCCACCAGTCCAAGTTTCAGCCCCATTCACCTTTCCAAAGTTCCCCCACATCCACCAGTCCAAGTTTCCGCCACATCCACCATTCCAAGTTTATGCCCCATCCACCAGTCCAAGTTCCCGCCCATCCACCAGTCCAAGTACCCGCCCCAGACACGAGTCGAAATTCCCGCCCCATCCACCAGTCCAAGTTCGCGCCACATGCACCAGTCCAAGTTTCCGCCACATGCACCAGTCCAAGTTCCCGCCCCATCCAACAGTCCAAGTTCCTGCCGGATCCACCAGTCCAATTTCCCGCCCCATGCACCAGTCATAGTCCCCGCCCCTTCAACTAGTACAAGTTCCCGCCCCATTTACCAGTCCAAGTTCCAGCACATTCACCAGTCCAAGTTCCCGCCCCATTCACCAGTCCAAGTTCCCGCACCATTGACCAGTCCACGTTCCCGCCCCATCCACCAGTCCAAGTTCCCGCCCCATCAACCAGTCTATGTTCCAGCCCCATCCAGCAATCCAAATTTCTCCACCATCTATCAACCCATGTTTCCGCCGCATCCAACAGTCCAAGTTCCCGCCCCATCCACCAGACAAGTTCCCGCCACATGCACCAGTCCAAGTTCCCGCCACATGCACCAGTCCAAGTTCCCGCCCCATCCACCACTCCAAGTTCCCGGCGCATCCACCAGTCCAAGTTCCCGCCCCATGCACCAGTCAAAGTCACCGCCCCTTCAAGCAGTACACGTTCCCGCCCCATTCATCAGTCCAAGTTCCAGCACAATCACCAGTCCAAGTTCCTGCCCCATTCACCTATCCAAGTCCTGCCACCTCCATCAGTTCAAGTTCCCGGCCCATCCACCAGTCCAAATTCCAGCCCCATCCACCAGTACAAGTTCCCGACCGAACCTCTAGTCCAAGTTCCTGCCCCATCCACCAGTCCAAGTTCCCGCCCCATCCACCAGCCCACATTCCCGCCCCATCCAACAGTTCAAGTTCCCACCCGATCCACCAGTCCAAGTTTCTGCCACATCCACCAGTCCAAGTTCCCGCAGATCCACCAGTACAGGTTCCCCCCCATCTACCAATACAAGTTCCACGCCATCCACCAGTCCAAGTTCCCGCCCCATCCACGAGTCCAAGTTTCTGCCACATCCACCAATGCAAGTTCCCACCCCAACCACCAGTCCAAGTTCCGGCCCATCCACCAGTCCAAGTTCCCGCCCCATCCACCAGTCCACGTTCCCGCCCCATCCAACAGTTCAAGTTCCGCCCCATCCACCAGTCCAAGTTTCAGCCCCATTCACCTTTCCAAGTACCCTCACATCCACCAGTCCAAGTTCCAGCCCCATCCACCAGTCCGAGTTTCCGCCCCATCCACCAGTCCAAGTTTCCGCCCCATCCAGCAGTTCAAGTTCCCGCCCCATCCACCAGTCCAAGTTTCTGCCCCATTCACCTTTCCAAGTTCCCGCCCATCCACCAGTCCAAGTACCCGCCCCATCCACGAATCGAAGTTCCCGCCCCATCCACCAATCCTAGTTCCCGCCCCATCCACCAGTCCAAGTTCCCGCCCCATCCACCAGTCCAAGTTCCCGCCACATGCACCAGTCTAATTCCCGCCACATGCACCAGTCCAAGTTCCCGCCCCATCCACCAGTCCAAGTTCCTGCATATCCACCAGTCCAAGTTTCTGCCCCATCGATCAATCCAAGTTCCCGCCTCATCCACCAGTCCAGTTTCCACGCCATCCATCAGTCCAAGTTCCCGCCCCATCCACCAGTCCACGTTCCCGCCCCATCCAACAGTTCAAGTTCCCGCCCCATCCACCAGTTAAGTTGCTGCCACATCCACCAGTCCAAGTTCCCGCAGATCCACCAGTCCAAGTTCCCCCCATCTACCAATACAAGTTTCACGCCATCCACCAGTCCAAGTTCCCGCCCCATCTACCAGTCTAAGTTCCCGCCCCATCCACCAGTCCAAGTTCCACACCATCCACCAGTCCAAGTTCTCGCCCCATCCACCAGTCCAAGTTTCTGCCACATCCACCAATGCAATTTCCCACCCCAACCACCTGTCCAGGTTCCGGCCCATCCACCAGTCCAAGTTCCCGCCCCATCCACCAGTCCAAGTTTCCACCCAATCCACCAGTCCAAGTTCCCGCCACATGCACCAGTCCAATTTCCCGCCACATGCACCAGTCCAAGTTTCCGCACCATCCACCAGTTCAAGTTTCCGCCCCATCCACCAGTCCAAGTTTCCACCCCATCCAGCAGTTCAAGTTCCCGCCCCCTCCACCAGTCCAAGTTTCTGCCCCATTCACATTTCCAAAGTTCCGCCACATCCACCAGTCCAAGTTCCCGCCACATGCACCAGTCCAAGTTTCCGCCCCATCCACCAGTCCAAGTTTCCGCCCCATCCACCAGTCCAAGTTTCCGCCCCATTCAGCAGTTCAAGTTCCCGCCCCATCCATCAGTCCAAGTTTCAGCCCCATTCACCTTAGAAAGTTCCCCCACATCCACCAGTCCAAGTTTCCGCCACATCCATCATTCCAAGTTTATGCCCCATCCACCAGTCCAAGTTCCCGCCCATCCACCAGTCCAAGTACCCGCCCCATCCACGAGTCGAAGTTCCCGTCCTATCCACTAGTCCAAGTTCCCGCCCCATCCACCAATCCAAGTTAACGCCCCAGCCACCAGTCCAAGTTCCCGCCACATGCACGAATCGAAGTTCCCGCCCCATCCACCAGTCCTAGTTCCCGCCCCATCCACCAGTCCAAGTTCCCGCCCCATCCACCAGTCCAAGTTCCCGCCACATGCACCAGTCTAATTCCCGCCACATGCACCAGTCCAAGTTCCCGCCCCATCCACCAGTCCAAGTTCCTGCATATCCACCAGTCCAAGTTTCTGCCCCATCGATCAATCCAAGTTCCCACCTCATCCACCAGTCCAAGTTCCACGCCATCCATCAGTCCAAGTTCCCGCCCCATCCACCAGTCCACGTTCCCGCCCCATCCAACAGTTCAAGTTCCCGCCCCATCCCCCAGTCCAAGTTGCTGCCACATCCACCAGTCCAAGTTCCCGCAGATCCACCAGTACAAGTTCCCCCCCATCTACCAATACAAGTTCCACGCCATCCACCAGTCCAAGTTCCCGCCCCATCCACGAGTCCAAGTTTCTGCCACATCCACCAATGCAAGTTCCCACCCCAACCATCAGTCCAAGTTCCGGCCCATCCACCAGTCCAAGTTCCCGCCCCATCCACCAGTCGACGTTCCCGCCCCATCCAACAGTTCAAGTTCCCGCCCCATCCACCAGTCCAAGTTTCAGCCCCATTCACCTTTCCAAGTACCCTCACATCCACCAGTCCAAGTTCCAACCCCATTCCCCAGTCCGAGTTTCCGCCCCATCCACCAGTCCAAGTTTCCGCCCCATCCAGCAGTTCAAGTTCCCGCCCCATCCACCAGTCCAAGTTTCTGCCCCATTCACCTTTCCAAGTTCCCGCCCATCCACCAGTCCAAGTACCCGCCCCATCCACGAATCGAAGTTCCCGCCCCATCCACCAGTCCTAGTTCCCGCCCCATCCACCAGTCCAAGTTCCCGCTCCATCCACCAGTCCAAGTTCCCGCCACATGCACCAGTCTAATTCCCGCCACATGCAACAGTCCAAGTTCCCGCCCCATCCACCAGTCCAAGTTCCTGCATATCCACCAGTCCAAGTTTCTGCCCCATCGATCAATCCAAGTTCCCGCCTCATCCACCAGTCCAAGTTCCACGCCATCCATCATTCCAAGTTCCCGCCCCATCCACCAGTCCACGTTCCCGCCCCATCCAACAGTTCAAGTTCCCGCCCCATCCACCAGTCCAAGTTGCTGCCACATCCACCAGTCCAAGTTCCCGCAGATCCACCAGTCCAAGTTCCCCCCATCTACCAATACAAGTTTCACGCCATCCACCAGTCCAAGTTCCCGCCCCATCTACTAGTCTAAGTTCCCGCCCCATCCACCAGTCCAAGTTCCACGCCATCCACCAGTCCAAGTTCTCGCCCCATCCACCAGTCCAAGTTTCTGCCACATCCACCAATGCAATTTCCCACCCCAACCACCTGTCCAGGTTCCGGCCCATCCACCAGTCCAAGTTCCCGCCCCATCCACCAGTCCAAGTTTCCACCCAATCCACCAGTCCAAGTTCCCGCCACATGCACCAGTCCAAGTTCCCGCTACATGCACCAGTCCAAGTTTCCGCACCATCCACCAGTTCAAGTTTCCGCCCCATCCACCAGTCCAAGTTTCCGCCCCATCCAGCAGTTCAAGTTCCCGCCCCCTCCACCAGTCCAAGTTTCTGCCCCATTCACCTTTCCAAAGTTCCGCCACATCCACCAGTCCAAGTTCCCGCCACATGCACCAGTCCAAGTTTCCGCCCCATCCACCAGTCCAAGTTTCCGCCCCATCCACCAGTCCAAGTTTCCGCCCCATTCAGCAGTTCAAGTTCCCGCCCCATCCATCAGTCCAAGTTTCAGCCCCATTCACCTTTCCAAAGTTCCCCCACATCCACCAGTCCAAGTTTCCGCCACATCCACCATTCCAAGTTTATGCCCCATCCACCAGTCCAAGTTCCCGCCCATCCACCAGTCCAAGTACCCGCCCCATCCACGAGTCGAAGTTCCCGTCCTATCCACTAGTCCAAGTTCCCGCCCCATCCACCAATCCAAGTTAACGCCCCATCCACCAGTCCAAGTTCCCGCCACATGCACGAATCGAAGTTCCCGCCCCATCCACCAGTCCTAGTTCCCGCCCCATCCACCAGTCCAAGTTCCCGCCCCATCCACCATTCCAAGTTCCCGCCACATGCACCAGTCTAATTCCCGCCACATGCACCAGTCCAAGTTCCCGCCCCATCCACCAGTCCAAGTTCCTGCATATCCACCAGTCCAAGTTTCTGCCCCATCGATCAATCCAAGTTCCCGCCTCATCCACCAGTCCAAGTTCCACGCCATCCATCAGTCCAAGTTCCCGCCCCATCCACCAGTCCACGTTCCCGCCCCATCCAACAGTTCAGGTTCCCGCCCCATCCACCAGTCCAAGTTGCTGCCACATCCACCAGTCCAAGTTCCCGCAGATCCACCAGTCCAAGTTCCCCCCATCTACCAATACAAGTTTCACGCCATCCACCAGTCCAAGTTCCCGCCCCATCTACCAGTCTAAGTTCCCGCCCCATCCACCAGTCCAAGTTCCACGCCATCCACCAGTCCAAGTTCTCGCCCCATCCACCAGTCCAAGTTTCTGCCACATCCACCAATGCAATTTCCCACCCCAACCACCTGTCCAGGTTCCGGCCCATCCACCAGTCCAAGTTCCCGCCCCATCCACCAGTCCAAGTTTCCACCCAATCCACCAGTCCAAGTTCCCGCCACATGCACCAGTCCAAGTTCCCGCCACATGCACCAGTCCAAGTTTCCGCACCATCCACCAGTTCAAGTTTCCGCCCCATCCACCAGTCCAAGTTTCCGCCCCATCCAGCAGTTCAAGTTCCCGCCCCCTCCACCAGTCCAAGTTTCTGCCCCATTCACCTTTCCAAAGTTCCGCCACATCCACCAGTCCAAGTTCCCGCCACATGCACCAGTCCAAGTTTCCGCCCCATCCACCAGTCCAAGTTTCCGCCCCATCCACCAGTCCAAGTTTCCGCCCCATTCAGCAGTTCAAGTTCCCGCCCCATCCATCAGTCCAAGTTTCAGCCCCATTCACCTTTCCAAAGTTCCCCCACATCCACCAGTCCAGGTTTCCGCCACATCCACCATTCCAAGTTTATGCCCCATCCACCAGTCCAAGTTCCCGCCCATCCACCAGTCCAAGTACCCGCCCCATCCACGAGTCGAAGTTCCCGTCCTATCCACTAGTCCAAGTTCCCGCCCCATCCACCTATCCAAGTTAACGCCCCATCCACCAGTCCAAGTTCCCGCCACATGCACCATTCCAATTTTCCGCCACATGCACCAGTCCAAGTTCCCGCCCCATCCACCAGTCCAAGTTCCTGCCGCATCCACCAGTCCAATTTCCCGCCCCATGCACCAGTCAAAGTCCCCGCCCCTTCAACTAGTACAAGTTCCCGCCCCATTCACCAGTCCAAGTTTCCGCCCCATCCACCATTCCAAGTTTATGCCCCATCCACCAGTCCAAGTTCCCGCCCATCCACCAGTCCAAGTACCCGCCCCATCCACGAGTCGAAGTTCCCGTCCTATCCACTAGTCCAAGTTCCCGCCCCATCCACCTATCCAAGTTAACGCCCCATCCACCAGTCCAAGTTCCCGCCACATGCACCATTCCAATTTTCCGCCACATGCACCAGTCCAAGTTCCCGCCCCATCCACCAGTCCAAGTTCCTGCCGCATCCACCAGTCCAATTTCCCGCCCCATGCACCAGTCAAAGTCCCCGCCCCTTCAACTAGTACAAGTTCCCGCCCCATTCACCAGTCCAAGTTCCAGCACATTCACCAGTCCAAGTTCCCGCCCCATTCACCAGTCCAAGTTCCCGCACCATTGACCAGTCCACGTTCCCGCCCCATCCACCAGTCCAAGTTCCCGCCCATTCAACCAGTCTATGTTCCAGCCCCATCCAGCAATCCAAGTTTCTCCACCATCTATCAACCCATGTTTCCGCCGTATCCAACAGTCCAAGTTCCCGCCCCATCCACCAGACAAGTTCCCGCCACATGCACCAGTCCAAGTTCCTGCCCCATTCACCTGTCCAAGTCCTGCCACCTCCATCAGTTCAAGTTCCCGGCCCATCCACCAGTCCAAGTTCCCGCCCCATCCACCTGTCCAAGTTCCCGCCCCATCCAATAGTTCAAGTTCCCGCCCCATCCACCAGTCCAAATTCCAGCCCCATCCACCAGTCCAAGTTCCCGACCGATCCTCTAGTCCAAGTTCCTGCCCCATCCACCAGTCCAAGTTCCAGCCCCATCCACCAGTCCAAGTCATCGGCCCATCCACCAGTCCAAGTTTCTGCCCCATCTATCAATCCAAGTTTAAGCCCCATTCCACCAGTCCAAGTTCGCCCCCATCCACCAATCAAAGTTCCTGCCTCAACCACCAGTCCAAGTTTCTGCCACATCCATCAGTCCAAGTTCCCGCCCCATTCAGCAGTCCAGGTTTCTGCCCCATCCATCAGTCCAAGTTTATGCCCCATCCACCAATTCAAGTTTCTGCCCCATCCACCAGTCAAAGTTCCCGCCCCATCCACCAGTTCAATTTCCCGCCCATACCGCCAGTCTAAGTTCCCGACCATACCGCCAGTCCAAGTTCCCACCCCACCCACCAGTCCAAGTTTCTGCCCCATCCACCAATCCAAGTTTCTGCCCCATCCACCAGTCCAAGTTTCTGCCCCATCCACCAATCGAAATTTCTGTCCCATCCACCAGTCCTAGTTTCCGTCCCATTTACCAGTCCAAGCTCCCGCCCCATCAACCTGTCCAAGTTTCTGCCCCATCCACCTCTCCAAGTTCAAGCCCCATCCACCAGTCCAAGTTCCCGCCCCAACCACTAGTCCAAGTTATTGCCCCATCCAACAGTTCAAGTTCACGCCCCATTCACCAGTCCATGTTATCGCCCCATCCACCAGTCCAAGTTCCCGCCCCATCCACCAGTCCAAGTTATCGTCCCATTCAACAGTCCAAGTTCCCGCCCCATGCGCCAGTCCAAGTTTCCGCTGCAACCTCCAGTCAAGCTCCTGGCCCATCAACCTGTCGACGTTCCTGCCCCATTCTCCAGTCCAAATTCCCGGCCCATCCACCAGTCCAAGTTTCCGCCCCATCCACCACTCCAAGTTCCTGCCCCATCCACCATTCCAAGTTCCTGCCCAATCCAACAGTCCAAGTTCCCGGACCATGCACCAGTCCAAGTTCCTGCCCAATTCAGCAGTCCAAGTTCAATTCCATCCACCAGTCCAAGCTCCTGCCACATTCACCATTCCAAGTTCCTGCCCAATCCACCAGTCCAAGTTTCCGCCCCATCCACCAGTCCAAGTTCCCGCCCCATCCACCAGTCCAATTTCCTGCCGCATCCACCAGTCCAGGTTCCCGCCCCATCCACCAGTCCAAGTTCCCGGCGCATCCACCAGTCCATGTTCCAGCCCGATGCACCAGTCCAAGTTCCCACCCCATCCACCAGTCCAAGTTCCTGCCGCATCCACCAGTCCATGTTCCCGCCCCATGCACCAGTCCAAGTCCCCGCCCCTTCCACCAGTCCAAGTTCCCGCCCCATTTACCAGTCCAAGTGCCAGCCCATTCACCAGTCCAAGTTCCCGCCCCATTCACCAGTCCAAGTTCCCGCACCATTGACCAGTCCGACGTTCCGGCCCCATCCACCAGTCCACGTTCCCGCACCATCGCCAAGTCCAAGGTCCCGCCCAATCACCAGTCCATGTTCGCGCCCCATCCACCAGTCCACGTTCCCACCCCATCCACCAGTCTAATTCCCGCCCCATCCACCAATCCAAGTTTCTGCCCCATCGACCAGTCCAAGTTCCCGCCCCATCCACCAGTCCAAGTTCCCGCCCCAAACATCAGTCCAAGTTCCCCCCCATCCACCAGTCCAAGTTCCCCACCATCCACCAATCCAAGTTTCTGCCCCATCCACCTGTCCAAGTTCCCGCCCCATCCACCAGTCCAAGTTCCCCCCCATCCACCAATCCAAGCTTCTGCCCCATCCACCAGTCCACGTTCCCGCCCCATCAACAAGTCTAAGTTCCTGCACCATCCACCAATCCAAGTTCCAGGCCATCCACCAGTCCATTTTTCCACCCCATTCACCAGGCCAGTTTCTGCCCCGTCCACCTGTCCAAGTTCCTGCCGCATGCACAATTCCAAGTTCATACCACATCCACTAGTCCAAGTTCCCGATCGATCCATCAGTCCAAGTTCCAGCCCCATCCACCAGTGTAAGTTCCCGCCCCATCCACCAGTCTAAGTTCCCGCCCCGTTCACCAGTCCAAGTTCTTGCCCCATCCATCTTTCCAAGTTACCCCACATCCACCAGTCCAAGTTCCCGCACCATGCACCAGTCCAACTCCCTGCCCCTTCCACCAGTCCAAGTTCCCGCTCCATTCACCAGTCCAAGTTCCAGCCCATTCACCAGTCCAGGTTTCCGCCTCATTCACCAGTCCAAGTTCCCGCACCATTGACCAGTCCGACGTTCCCGCCCTATCCAACAATCCACGTTCCCGCACCATCGCCAAGTCCAAGTTCCCGCCCATTCACCAGTCCAAGTTCGCGCCCCATCCACCAGTCCACGTTCCCGCCCCATCCACCAGTCTAAGTTCCCGCCCCATCCACCAATCCAAGTTTCTGCCCCATCCACCAGTCCAAGTTCCCGCCCCATCCACCAGTCCAAGTTCCCGCCCATCCTCCAGTCCACATTCCCCCCCATCCACTATTCCACTTTCCAGGCCATCCACCTATCCATTTTTCCACCCCATCCACCAGGCCAGTTTCTGCCCCGTCCACCTGACAAGTTCCTGCCGCATGCACCAGTCCAAGTTCATACCCAATCCACTGGGCCAAGTTCCCGCCCCATCCACCAGTCGAAGTTCCCGCCCCATCCACCAGTCTAAGTTCCCGCCCCATCCACCAGTCTAAGTTCCCGCCCCGTTCACCAGTCCAAGTTCTTGCCCCATCCATCTTTCCAAGTCCCCCCACATCCACCAGTCCAAGTTCCAGCCACATCCACCAGTCTTTGTTTCCGCCCATTCGACCAGTCCAAGTTCCCCCCACATCCACCAATCCAAGTTCCCGCCCCATCCATCAGTCCAAGTTCCCGCCCTATCCACCAGTCCAAGTTCCCGCCCTATCCACCAGTCCAAGTTCACGCCCCATCCACCAGTCCAAGTTCCCGCTCCATCCACCAGTCCAAGTTCCCGCAGATCCACCAGTCCAAGTTCCCCCCATTCACCAATCCAAGTTCCACGCCATCCACTAGTCCAAGTTCCCGCCCCATCCACCAGTCCAAGTTCCACGCCATCCATCAGTCCAAGTTCCCGCCCCATCCACCAGTCTAAATTCCCGCCCCATCCACCAGTCCAAGTTCCACGCCATCCACCAGTCCAAGTTCCCGCCCCATCCAACAGTACATGTTGCTGCCCCATCCACCAGTCCAAGTTCTCCCCATCCACCAGTCCATATTCCAGCCCCATCCACCAGTCCAAGTTTCTGCCCCATCGATCAATCCAAGTTCCCGCCTCATCCACCAGTCCAAGTTCCACGCCATCCATCAGTCCAAGTTCCCGCCCCATCCACCAGTCCACGTTCCCGCCCCATCCACCAGTCCAAGTTTCTGCCACATCCACCAGTCCAAGTTCCCGCAGATCCACCAGTCCAAGTTCCCCCCCATCTAGCAATACAAGTTCCACGCCATCCACCAGTTCAAGTTCCCGCCCCATCCACCAGTCTAAGTTCCCGCCCCATCCACCAGTCCAAGTTCCACGCCATCCACCAGTCCAAGTTCCGGCCCCATCCACCAGTCCACGTTCCCGCCCCATCCAACAGTTCAAGATACTGCCCCATCCACCAGTCCAAGTTTCAGCCCCATTCACCTTTCCAAGTTCCCCCACATCCACCAGTCCAAGTTCCAGCCCCATCCACCAGTCCAAGTTCCCGCCACATGCACCAGTCCAAGTTCCCGCCACATGCACCAGTCCAAGTTCGCACCCCATCTACCATTCCAAGTTTCCGCCCCATCCACCAGTCCAAGTTTCCGCCCCATCCACCAGTCCAATTTTCCGCCCCATTCACCAGTCCAAGTTCCCACCACATGCACCAGACCAAGTTCCCGCCACATGCACCAGTCCGAGTTTCCGCTCCATCCACCAGTCCAAGTTCCCGACCCATGCACCAGTCCAAGTCCCCGCCCCTTCCACCAGTCCAAGTTCCCGCCCCATTCACCAGTCCAAGTTCCAGCCCATTCACCAGTCCAAGTTCCCGCCCCATTCACCAGTCCAAGTTCCCGCACCATTGACCAGTCCGACGTTCCCGCCCCATCCACCAGTCCACGTTCCCGCACCATCGCCAAGTCCAAGTTCCCGCCCATTCACCAGTCCAAGTTCGCGCCCCATCCACCAGTCCACGTTCCCACCCCATCCACCAGTCTAATTCCCGCCCCATCCACCAATCCAAGTTTCTGCCCCATCCACCAGTCCAAGTTCCCGCCCCATCCACCAGTCCAAGTTCCCGCCCCAAACACCAGTCCAAGTTCCCCCCCATCCACCAGTCCAAGTTCCCCACCATCCACCAATCCAAGTTTCTGCTCCATCCACCAGTCCAAGTTCCCGCCCCATCCAACAGTCCAAGTTCCCCCCCATCCACCAATCCAAGCTTCTGCCCCATCCACCAGTCCTCGTTCCCGCCCCATCCACCAGTCTAAGTTCCTGCACCATCCACCAATCCAAGTTCCAGGCCATCCACCAGTCCATTTTTCCACCCATTCACCAGGCCAGTTTCTGCCCCGTCCACCTGTCCAAGTTCCTGCCGCATGCACAAGTCCAAGTTCATACCCCATCCACTAGTCCAAGTTCCCGACTCATCCACCAGTCCAAGTTCCAGTCCCATCCACCAGTCTAAGTTCCAGCCCCATCCACCGGTCTAAGTTCCCGCCCAGTTCACCAGTCCAAGTTCTTGCCCCATCCATCTTTCCAATTTCCCCCACATCCACCATTCCAAGTTCCCGCCCCTTCCACCAGTCCAAGTTCCCGCTCCATTCACCAGTCCAAGTTCCAGCCCATTCACCAGTCCAAGTTCCCGCCCCATTCACCAGTCCAAGTTCCCGCACCATTGACCAGTCCGACGTTCCCGCCCCATCCACCAATCCACGTTCCCACACCATCGCCAAGTCCAAGTTCCCGCCCATTCACCAGTCCAAGTTCGCGCCCCATCCACCAGTCCACGTTCCCGCCCCATCCACCAGTCTAAGTTCCCGCCCCATCCACCAATCCAAGTTTCTGCCCCATCCACCAGTCCAAATTCCCGCCCCATCCACCAGTCCAAGTTCCCGCCCCATCCACCAGTCCACGTTCCCCCCCATCCACCAGTCCAAGTTCCCCCCCATCCACCATTCGAATTTCCAGGCCATCCACCAGTCCATTTTTCCACCCCATCCACCAGGCCACTTTCTGACCCATCCACCTTACAAGTTCCTGCCGCATGCACCAGTCCAAGTTCATACCCAATCCACTGGTCCAAGATCCCGCCCCATCCACCAGTCCAAGTTCCCGCCCCATCCACCAGTCTAAGATCCCGCCCCATCCACCAGTCTAAGTTCCCTCCCCGTTCACCAGTCCAAGTTCTTGCCCCATCCATCTTTCCAAGTTCCCCCACATCCACCAGTCCAAGTTCCAGCCACATCCACCAGTCTTTGTTTCCGCCCATTCGACCAGTCCAAGTTCCCCCCACATCCACCAATCCAAGTTCCCGCCCCATCCATCAGTCCAAGTTCCCGCCCTATCCACCAGTCCAAGTTCCCGCCCTATCCACCAGTCCAAGTTCACGCCCCATCCACCAGTCCAGGTTCCCGCCCCATCCATCAGTCCAAGTTCCCGCAGATCCACCAGTCCAAGTTCCCCCCATCCACCAATCCAAGTTCCACGCCATCCACTCGTCCAACTTCCCGCCCCATCCATCAGTCCAAGTTCCACGCCATCAATCAGTCCAAGTTCCCGCCCCATCCAGCAGTCTAAGTTCCCGCCCCATCCACCAGTCCAAGTTCCACGCCATCCACCAGTCTAAGTTTGCGCCCCATCCACCAGTCCACGTTCCCGCCCCATCCAACAGTTCAAGTTCCCACCCCATCCACCAGTCCAAGTTTTTGCCACATCCACCAGTCCAAGTTCCACGCCATCCACCAGTCCAAGTTCCGGCCCCATCCACCAGTCCACGTTCCCGCCCCATCCAACAGTTCAAGTTCCCGCCCCATCCACCAGTCCAAGTTTCAGCCCCATTCACCTTTCCAAGTTCCCCCACATCCACCAGTCCAAGTTCCAGCCCCATCCACCAGTCCAAGTTCCCGCCACATGCACCAGTCCAAGTTTCCGCAACATGCACCAGTCCAAGATCCCGCCCCATCCACCATTCCAAGTTTCCGCCCCATCCACCAGTCGAAGTTTCCGCCCCATCTAACAGTCCAAGTTTCCGCCCCATCCACCAGTCCAAGTTCCCGCCACATGCAACAGACCAAGTTCCCGCCACATGCACCAGTCCGAGTTTCCGCTCCATTCACCAGTCCAAGTTTCCGCCCCATCCACCAGTCCAAGTTTCCGCCCCATCCAGCAGTTCAAGTTCACGCCCCATCCACCAGTCCAAGTTTCTGCCCCATTCACCTTTCCAAGTTCCCCCACATCCACCAGTCCAAGTTTCCGCCCCATTCACCATTCCAAGTTTAAGCCCCATCCACCATTCCAAGTTCCCGCCCATCCACCAGTCCGAGTACCCGCCCCATCCACGAGTCGAAGTTCCCGCCCCATCCATCAGTCCAAGTTCCCGCCCCATCCACCAGTCCAAGTTCTCGCCCCATCCACCAGTCCAAGTTCCCGCCACATGCACCAGTGCAAGTTCCCGCCACATGCACCAGTCCAAGTTCCCGCCCCATCCATTAGTCCAAGTTTCTGCCCCATCGATCAATCCAACTTCCCGCCTCATCCACCAGTCCATGTTCCACGCCATCCATCAGTCTAAGTTCCCGCCCCATCCACCTGTCCACGTTCCCGCCCCATCCAACAGTTCAAGTTCCGGCCCCATCCACCAGTCCAAGTTTCTGCCACATCCACCAGTCCAAGTTCCCGCAGATCCACCAGTCCAAGTTCCCCCCCATCTACCAATACAAGTTCCACGCCATCCACCAGTCCAAGTTCCCGCCCCATCCACCAGTCCAAGTTTCTGCCACATCCACCAATGCAAGTTCCCACCCCAACCACCAGTCCAGGTTGCGGCCCATCCACCAGTCCACGTTCCCGCCCCATCCAACAGTTCAAGTTCCCGCCCCATCCACCAGTCCAAGTTTCAGCCCCATTCACCTTTCCAAGTTCCCCCACATCCACCAGTCCAAGTTCCAGCCCCATCCACCAGTCCAAGTTTCCGCCACATGCACCAGTCCAAGTTCCCGCCTCATGCACCAGTCCATGTTCCCGCCCCATCCACCATTCCAATTTTCCGCCCCATCCACCAGTCCAAGTTTCCGCCCCATCCACCAGTCCAAGTTTCCGCCCCAACCACCAGTCCAAGTTCCCGCCCCATCCACCATTCCAAGTTTCCGCCCCATCTACCAGTCCAAGTTTCCGCCCCATCCACCAGTCCAAGTTTCCGCCACATCCACCAGTCCAAGTTCCCGCCACATGCACCAGTCCAAGTTCCCGTCACATGCACCAGTCCAAGTTCGCGCCCCATCTACCATTCCAAGTTTCCGCCCCATCCACCAGTCCAAGTTTCCGCCCCATCCACCAGTCCAATTTTCCGCCCCATTCACCAGTCCAAGTTCCCGCCACATGCACCAGACCAAGTTCCCGCCATATGCACCAGTCCGAGTTTCCGCTCCATCCACCAGTCCAAGTTCCCGACCCATGCACCAGTCCAAGTCCCCGCCCCTTCCACCAGTCCAAGTTCCCGCCCCATTCACCAGTCCAAGTTCCAGCCCATTCACCAGTCCAGGTTCCCGCCCCATTCACCAGTCCAAGTTCCCGCACCATTGACCAGTCCGACGTTCCCGCCCCATCCACCAGTCCACGTTCCCGCACCATCGCCAAGTCCAAGTTCCCGCCCATTCACCAGTCCAAGTTCGCGCCACATCCACCAGTCCACGTTCCCACCCCATCCACCAGTCTAATTCCCGCCCCATCCACCAATCCAAGTTTCTGCCCCATCCACCAGTCCAAGTTCCCGCCCCATCCACCAGTCCAAGTTCTCGCCCCAAACACCAGTCCAAGTTCCCCCCCATCCACCAGTCCAAGTTCCCCACCATCCACCAATCCAAGTTTCTGCCCCATCCACCAGTCCAAGTTCCCGCCCCATCCAACAGTCCAAGTTCCCCCCCATCCACCAATCCAAGCTTCTGCCCCATCCACCAGTCCTCGTTCCCGCCCTATCCACCAGTCTAAGTTCCTGCACCATCCACCAATCCAAGTTCCAGGCCATCCACCAGTCCATTTTGCCACCCCATTCACCAGGCCAGTTTCTGCCCGTCCACCTGTCCAAGTTCCTGCCGCATGCACAAGTCCAAGTTCATACCCCATCCACTACTCCAAGTTCCCGACCCATCCACCAGTCCAAGTTCCAGTCCCATCCACCAGTCTAAGTTCCCGCCCCATCCACCAGTCTAAGTTCCCGCCCAGTTCACCAGTCCAAGTTCTTGCCCCATCCATCTTTCCAAGTTCCCCCACATCCACCATTCCAAGTTCCCGCCCATCCACCAGTCCGAGTACCCGCCCCATCCACGAGTCGAAGTTCCCGCCCCATCCATCAGTCCAAGTTCCCACCCCATCCACCAGTCCAAGTTCTCGCCCCATCCACCAGTCCAAGTTCCCGCCACATGCACCAGTGCAAGTTCCCGCCACATGCACCAGTCCAAGTTCCCGCCCCATCCACCAGTCCAAGTTTCTGCCCCATCGATTAATCCAACTTCCCGCCTCATCCACCAGTCCATGTTCCACGCCATCCATCAGTCTAAGTTCCCGCCCCATCCACCAGTCCACGTACCCGCCCCATCCAACAGTTCAAGTTCCCGCCCCATCCACCAGTGCAAGTTTCTGCCACATCCACCAGTCCAAGTTCCCGCAGATCCACCAGTCCAAGTTCCCCCCCATCTACCAATACAAGTTCCACGCCATCCACCAGTCCAAGTTCCCGCCCCATCCACCAGTCCAAGTTTCTGCCACATCCACCAATGCAAGTTCCCACCCCAACCACCAGTCCAGGTTGCGGCCCATCCACCAGTCCACGTTCCCGCCCCATCCAACATTCCAATTTTCCGCCCCATCCACCAGTCCAAGTTTCCGCCCCATCCACCATTCCAAGTTTCCGCCCCAACGACCAGTCCAAGTTCCCGCCCCATCCACCATTCCAAGTTTCCGCCCCATCTACCAGTCCAAGTTTCCGCACCATCCACCAGTCCAAGTTTCCGCCACATCCACCAGTCCAAGTTCCCGCCACATGCACCAGTCCAAGTTCCCGCCACATACACCAGTCCGAGTTTCCGCCCCATCCACCATCCAAGTTTCCGCCCCATCCACCAGTCCAAATTTCCACCCCATCCAGCAGTTCAAGCTCCCGCCCCATCCACCAGTCCAAGTTTCTACCCCATTCATCTTTCCAAGTTCCCCCACATCCACCAGTCCAAGTTTCCGCCACATTCACCAGTCCAAGTTTCCGCCCCATCCACCATTCCAAGTTTATGCCCCATCCACCAGTCCAAGTTCCCGCCCATCCACCAGTCTAAGTACCCGCCCCATCCACGAGTCGAAGTTCCCGCCCCAGCCACCAGTCCTAGTTCCCGCCCCATCCACCAGTCCTAGTTCCCGCCCCATCCACCAGTCCAAGTTCCCGCCACATGCACCAGTCCAAGTTCCCGCCACATGCACCAGTCCAAGTTCCCGCCCCATCCACCAGTCCAAGTTCCTGCCGCATCCACCAGTCCAAGTTCCCACCCCATCCACCAGTCCAAGTTCCCGCCTCATCCAGCAGTCCAAGTTCCACGCCATTCATCAGTCCAAGTTCCCGCCCCATCCACCAGTCCACGTTCCCGCCCCTTCCAACAGTTCAAGTTCCCGCCCCATCCACCAGTCCAAGTTTCTGCCACATCCACCAGTCCAAGTTCCCACAGATCCACCAGTCCAATTCCCCCCCATCTACCAATACAAGTTCCACGCCTTCCACCAGTCCAAGTTCCCGCCCCAGCCACCAGTCTAAGTTCCCGCCCCATCTACCAGTCCAAATTCCGCGCCATCCACCAGTCCAAGTTCCCGCCCCATCCACCAGTCCAAGTTTCTGCCACATCCACCAATGCAGGTTCGCACCCCAACCACCAGTCCAGGTTCCGGCCCATCCACCAGTCCAAGTTGCCGCCACATTCACCAGTCCAAGTTTCCGCCCCATCCACCAGTCCAAGTTCCCACCACATGCACCAGTCCAAGTTCCCGCCACATGCACCAGTCCAAGTTCCCGCCCCATCCACCAGTCCAAGATCCTGCCGCATCCGTCAGTCCAAGTTCCCGCCCCATGCACCAGTCAAAGTCCCCGCCCCTTCAACCAGTACAAATTCCCGCCCCATTCACCAGTCCAAGTTCCAGCACATTCACCAGTCCAAGTTCCCGCCCCATTCACCAGTCCAAGTTCCCGCACCATTGACCAGTCCACGTTCCCGCCCCATCCACCAGTCCAAGTTCCCGCCCCATAAACCAGTCTATGTTCCCGCCCCATCCAGCAATCCTTGTTTCTCCACCATCTATCAACCCATGTTTCCGCCGCATCCAACAGTCCAGGTTCCCGCCCATCCACCAGTCCAAGTTCCGGCCCCATTCAACCTGTCCAAGTTCCTGCCACCTCCATCAGTTCAAGTTCCCGGCCCATCCACCAGTCCAAGTTCCCGCCCCATCCACCAGTCCAAATTTCCGCCCCATCCAGCAGTTCAAGCTCCCGCCCCATCCACCAGTCCAAGTTTCTACCCCATTCACCTTTCCAAGTTGCCCCACATCCACCAGTCCAAGTTTCCGCCCCATCCACCATTCCAAGTTTACACCCCATCCACCAGTCCAAGTACCCGCCCCATCCACGAGTCGAAGTTCCCGCCCCATCCACCAGTCCTAGTTCCCGCCCCATCCAGCAGTCCAAGTTCCCGCCCAATCCACCAGTCCAAGTTCCTGCCACATGCACCAGTCCAAGTTCCCGCCACATGCACCAGTCCAAATTCCACGCCATCCACCAGTCCAAGTTCCCGCCCCATCCACCAGTCCAAGTTTCTGCCACATCCACCAATGCAGGTTCGCACCCCAACCACCAGTCCAGGTTCCGGCCCATCCACCAGTCCAAGTTCCCGCCCCATCCACCAGTCCAAGTTCCCGCCACATGCACCAGTCCAAGTTCCCGCCACATGCACCAGTCCAAGTTCCCGCTCCATCCACCAGTCCAAGTTCCCGCACATGCACCAGTCCAAGTTCCCGCCACATGCACCAGTCCAAATTCCACGCCATCCACCAGTCCAAGTTCCCGCCCCATCCACCAGTCCAAGTTCCAGCCACATCCACCAGTCTTTGTTTCCGCCCATTCGACCAGTCCAAGTTCCCCCCACATCCACCAATCCAAGATCCCGCCCCATCCATTAGTCCAAGTTCCCGCCCTATCCACCAGTCCAAGTTCCCGCCCTATCCACCAGTCCAAGTTCACGCCCCATCCACCAGTCCAAGTTCCCGCCCCATCCACCAGTCCAAGTTCCCGCAGATCCACCAGTCCAAGTTCCCCCCATCCACCAATCCAAGTTCCACGCCATCCACTCATCCAAGTTCCCGCCCCATCCATCAGTCCAAGTTCCACGCCATCAATCAGTCCAAGTTCCCGCCCCATCCAGCAGTCTAAGTTCCCGCCCCATCCACCAGTCCAAGTTCCACGCCATCCACCAGTCCAAGTTCCCGCCCCATCCACCAGTCCACGTTCCCGCCCCATCCAACAGTTCAAGTTCCCTCCCCATCCACCAGTCCAAGTTTCAGCCCCATTCACCTTTCCAAGTTCCCCCACATCCACCAGTCCAAGTTCCAGCCCCATCCACCAGTCCAAGTTCCCGCCACATGCACCAGTCCAAGTTTCCGCCACATGCACCAGTCCAAGTTCCCGCCCCATCCACCATTCCAAGTTTCCGCCCCATCCACCAGTCCAAGTTTCCGCCCCATCCACCAGTCCAAGTTTCCGCCCCATCCACCAGTCCAAGTTCCCGCCACATGCAACAGACCAAGTTCCCGCCACATGCACCAGTCCGAGTTTCCGCTCCATTCACCAGTCCAAGTTTCCGCCCCATCCACCAGTCCAAGATTCCGCCCCATCCAGCAGTTCAAGTTCACGCCCCATCCACCAGTCCAAGTTTCTGCCCCATTCACCTTTCCAAGTTCCCCCACATCCACCAGTCCAAGTTTCCACCCCATTCACCATTCCAAGTTTTAGCCCCATCCACCATTCCAAGTTCCCGCCCATCCACCAGTCCGAGTACCCGCCCCATCCACGAGTCGAAGTTCCCGCCCCATCCATCAGTCCAAGTTCCCACCCCATCCACCAGTCCAAGTTCTCGCCCCATCCACCAGTCCAAGGTCCCGCCACATGCACCAGTCCAAGTTCCCGCAACATGCACCAGTACAAGTTTCCGCCCCATCCACCAGTCCAAGTTTCTGCCCCATCGATCAATCCAACTTCCCGCCTCATCCACCAGTCCATGTTCCACGCCATCCATCAGTCTAAGTTCCCGCCCCATCCACCAGTCCACGTTCCCGCCCCATCCAACAGTTCAAGTTCCCGCCCCATCCACCAGTCCAAGTTTCTGCCACATCCACCAGTCCAAGTTCCCGCAGATCCACCAGTCCAAGTTCCCCCCCATCTACCAATACAAGTTCCACGCCATCCACCAGTCCAAGTTCCCGCCCCATCCACCAGTCCAAGTTTCTGCCACATCCACCAATGCAAGTTCCCACCCCAACCACCAGTCCAGGTTGCGGCCCATCCACCAGTCCACGTTCCCGCCCCATCCAACAGTTCAAGTTCCCGCCCCATCCACCAGTCCAAGTTTCAGCCCCATTCACCTTTCCAAGTTCCCCCACATCCACCAGTCCAAGTTCCTGCCCCATCCACCAGTCCAAGTTCCCGCCACATGCACCAGTCCAAGTTCCCGCCACATGCACCAGTCCATGTTCCCGCCCCATCCACCATTCCAAGTTTCCGCCCCATCCACCAGTCCAAGTTTCCGCCCCATCCACCAGTCCAAGTTTCCGCCCCATCCACCAGTCCAAGTTCCCGCCCCATCCACCATTCCAAGTTTCCGCCCCATCTACCAGTCCAAGTTTCCGCCCCATCCACCAGTCCAAGTTTCCGCCACATCCACCAGTCCAAGTTCCCGCCACATGCACCAGTCCAAGTTCCCGCCACATACACCAGTCCGAGTTTCCGCCCCATCCACCAGTCCAAGTTTCCGCCCCATCCACCATCCAAATTTTCGCCCCATCCAGCAGTTCAAGCTCCCGCCCCATCCACCAGTCCATGTTTCTACCCCATTCACCTTTCCAAGTTCCCCCACATCCACCAGTCCAAGTTTCCGCCACATCCACCAGTCCAAGTTTCCGACCCATCCACCATTCCAAGTTTATGCCCCATCCACCAGTCCAAGTTCCCGCCCATCCACCAGTCTAAGTACCCGCCCCATACACGAGTCGAAGTTCCCGCCCCATCCACCAGTCCTAGTTCCCGCCCCATCCACCAGTCCTAGTTCCACGCCATCAATCAGTCCAAGTTCCCGCCCCATCCAGCAGTCTAAGTTCTCGCCCCATCCACCAGTCCAGGTTCCACGCCATCCACCAGTCCAAGTTCCCGCCCCATCCACCAGTCCACGTTCCCGCCCCATCCAACAGTTCAAGTTCCCACCCCATCCACCAGTCCAAGTTTTTGCCACATCCACCAGTCCAAGTTCCACGCCATCCACCAGTCCAAGTTCCGGCCCCATCCACCAGTCCACGCTCCCGCCCCATCCAACAGTTCAAGTTCCCGCCCCATCCACCAGTCCAAGTTTCAGCCCCATTCACCTTTCCAACCTCCCCCACATCCACCAGTCCAAGTTCCAGCCCCATCCACCAGTCCAAGTTCCCGCCACATGCACCAGTCCAAGTTTCCGCCACATGCACCAGTCCAAGTTCCCGTCCCATCCACCATTCCAAGTTTCCGCCCCATCCACCAGTCCAAGTTTCCGCCCCATCCACCAGTCCAAGTTTCCGCGCCATCCACCAGTCCAAGTTCCCGCCACATGCAACAGAACAAGTTCCCGCCACATGCACCAGTCCGAGTTTCCGCTCCATTCACCAGTCCAAGTTTCCGCCCCATCCACCAGTCCAAGTTTCCGCCCCATCCAGCAGTTCAAGTTCACGCCCCATCCACCAGTCCAAGTTTCTGCCCCATTCACCTTTACAAGTTCCCCCACATCCACCAGTCCAAGTTTCCGCCCCATTCACCATTCCAAGTTTCCGCCCATCCACCAGTCCGAGTACCCGCCCCATCCACGAGTCGAAGTTCCCGCCCCATCCATCAGTCCAAGTTCCCACCCCATCCACCAGTCCAAGTTCTCGCCCCATCCACCAGTCCAAGTTCCCGCCACATGCACCAGTCCAAGTTCCCGCCACATGCACCAGTCCAAGTTCCCGCCCCATCCACCAGTCCAAGTTTCTGCCCCATCGATCAATCCAACTTCCCGCCTCATCCACCAGTCCATGTTCCACGCCATCCATCAGTCTAAGTTCCCGCCCCATCCACCAGTCCACGTTCCCGCCCCATCCAACAGTTCAAGTTCCCGCCCCATCCACCAGTCCAAGTTTCTGCCACATCCACCAGTCCAAGTTCCCGCAGATCCACCAGTCCAAGTTCCCCCCCATCTACCAATACAAGTTCCACGCCATCCACCAGTCCAAGTTCCCGCCCCATCCACCAGTCCAAGTTTCTGCCACATCCACCAATGCAAGTTCCCACCCCAACCACCAGTCCAGGTTGCGGCCCATCCACCAGTCCACGTTCCCGCCCCATCCAACAGTTCAAGTTCCCGCCCCATCCACCAGTCCAAGTTTCAGCCCCATTCACCTTTCCAAGTTCCCCCACATCCACCAGTCCAAGTTCCTGCCCCATCCACCAGTCCAAGTTCCCGCCACATGCACCAGTCCAAGTTCCCGCCACATGCACCAGTCCATGTTCCCGCCCCATCCACCATTCCAAGTTTCCGCCCCATCCACCAGTCCAAGTTTCCGCCCCATCCACCAGTCCAAGTTTCCGCCCCATCCACCAGTCCAAGTTCCCGCCCCATCCACCATTCCAAGTTTCCGCCCCATCTACCAGTCCAAGTTTCCGCCCCATCCACCAGTCCAAGTTTCCGCCACATCCACCAGTCCAAGTTCCCGCCACATGCACCAGTCCAAGTTCCCGCCACATACACCAGTCCGAGTTTCCGCCCCATCCACCAGTCCAAGTTTCCGCCCCATCCACCATCCAAATTTTCGCCCCATCCAGCAGTTCAAGCTCCCGCCCCATCCACCAGTCCATGTTTCTACCCCATTCACCTTTCCAAGTTCCCCCACATCCACCAGTCCAAGTTTCCGCCACATCCACCAGTCCAAGTTTCCGACCCATCCACCATTCCAAGTTTATGCCCCATCCACCAGTCCAAGTTCCCGCCCATCCACCAGTCTAAGTACCCGCCCCATACACGAGTCGAAGTTCCCGCCCCATCCACCAGTCCTAGTTCCCGCCCCATCCACCAGTCCTAGTTCCACGCCATCAATCAGTCCAAGTTCCCGCCCCATCCAGCAGTCTAAGTTCTCGCCCCATCCACCAGTCCAGGTTCCACGCCATCCACCAGTCCAAGTTCCCGCCCCATCCACCAGTCCACGTTCCCGCCCCATCCAACAGTTCAAGTTCCCACCCCATCCACCAGTCCAAGTTTTTGCCACATCCACCAGTCCAAGTTCCACGCCATCCACCAGTCCAAGTTCCGGCCCCATCCACCAGTCCACGCTCCCGCCCCATCCAACAGTTCAAGTTCCCGCCCCATCCACCAGTCCAAGTTTCAGCCCCATTCACCTTTCCAACCTCCCCCACATCCACCAGTCCAAGTTCCAGCCCCATCCACCAGTCCAAGTTCCCGCCACATGCACCAGTCCAAGTTTCCGCCACATGCACCAGTCCAAGTTCCCGTCCCATCCACCATTCCAAGTTTCCGCCCCATCCACCAGTCCAAGTTTCCGCCCCATCCACCAGTCCAAGTTTCCGCGCCATCCACCAGTCCAAGTTCCCGCCACATGCAACAGAACAAGTTCCCGCCACATGCACCAGTCCGAGTTTCCGCTCCATTCACCAGTCCAAGTTTCCGCCCCATCCACCAGTCCAAGTTTCCGCCCCATCCAGCAGTTCAAGTTCACGCCCCATCCACCAGTCCAAGTTTCTGCCCCATTCACCTTTACAAGTTCCCCCACATCCACCAGTCCAAGTTTCCGCCCCATTCACCATTCCAAGTTTCCGCCCATCCACCAGTCCGAGTACCCGCCCCATCCACGAGTCGAAGTTCCCGCCCCATCCATCAGTCCAAGTTCCCACCCCATCCACCAGTCCAAGTTCTCGCCCCATCCACCAGTCCAAGTTCCCGCCACATGCACCAGTCCAAGTTCCCGCCACATGCACCAGTCCAAGTTCCCGCCCCATCCACCAGTCCAAGTTTCTGCCCCATCGATCAATCCAACTTCCCGCCTCATCCACCAGTCCATGTTCCACGCCATCCATCAGTCTAAGTTCCCGCCCCATCCACCAGTCCACGTTCCCGCCCCATCCAACAGTTCAAGTTCCCGCCCCATCCACCAGTCCAAGTTTCTGCCACATCCACCAGTCCAAGTTCCCGCAGATCCACCAGTCCAAGTTCCCCCCCATCTACCAATACAAGTTCCACGCCATCCACCAGTCCAAGTTCCCGCCCCATCCACCAGTCCAAGTTTCTGCCACATCCACCAATGCAAGTTCCCACCCCAACCACCAGTCCAGGTTGCGGCCCATCCACCAGTCCACGTTCCCGCCCCATCCAACAGTTCAAGTTCCCGCCCCATCCACCAGTCCAAGTTTCAGCCCCATTCACCTTTCCAAGTTCCCCCACATCCACCAGTCCAAGTTCCAGCCCCATCCACCAGTCCAAGTTCCCGCCACATGCACCAGTCCAAGTTCCCGCCACATGCACCAGTCCATGTTCCCGCCACATCCACCAGACCAAGTTCCCGCCACATGCACCAGTCCAAGTTCCCGCCACATACACCAGTCCGAGTTTCCGCCCCATCCACCAGTCCAAGTTTCCGCCCCATCCACCAGTCCAAATTTCCGCCCCATCCAGCAGTTCAAGCTCGCGCCCCATCCACCAGTCCAAGTTGCTACCACATTCACCTTTCCAAGTTCCCCCACATCCACCAGTCCAAGTTTCCGCCACATCCACCAGTCCAAGTTTCCGGCCCATCCACCATTCCAAGTTAATGCCCCATCCACCAGTCCAAGTTCCCGCCCATCCACCAGTCTAAGTACCCGCCCCATCCACGAGTCGAAGTTCCCGCCCCATCCACCAGTCCTAGTTCCCGCCCCATCCACCAGTCCAAGTTCCCGCCACATGCACCAGTCCAAGTTCCCGCCACATGCACCAGTCCAAGTTCCCGCCCCATCCACCAGTCCAAGTTCCTGCCGCATCCACCAGTCCAAGTTCCCGCCCCATCCAAAAGTCCAAGTTCCCGCCTCATCCACCAGTCCAAGTTCCACGCCATTCATCAGTCCAAGTTCCCGCCCCATCCACCAGTCCACGTTCCCGCCCCATCCAACAGTTCAAGTTCCCGCCTCATCCACCAGTCCAAGTTTCTGCCACATCCACCAGTCCAAGTTCCCGCAGATCCACCAGTCCAATTCCCCCCCATCTACCAATACAAGTTCCACGCCTTCCACCAGTCCAAGTTCCCGCCCCAGCCACCAGTCTAAGTTCCCGCCCCATCTACCAGTCCAAATTCCGCGCCATCCACCAGTCCAAGTTCCCGCCCCATCCACCAGTCCAAGTTTCTGCCACATCCACCAATGCAGGTTCGCACCCCAACCACCAGTCCAGGTTCCGGCCCATCCACCAGTCCAAGTTGCCGCCACATTCACCAGTCCAAGTTTCCGCCCCATCCACCAGTCCAAGTTCCCACCACATGCACCAGTCCAAGTTCCCGCCACATGCACCAGTCCAAGTTTCCGCCCCATCCACCAGTCCAAGTTTCCGCCCCATCCACCAGTCCAAGTTTCCGCCCCATCCAGCAGTTCAAGTTCCCGCCCCATCCACCAGTCCAAGTTTCTGCCCCATTCACCTTTCCAAGTTCCCCCACATCCACCAGTCCAAGTTTCCGCCCCATCCACCATTCCAAGTTTATGCCCCATCCACCAGTCCAAGTTCCCGCCCATCCACCAGTCCAAGTACCCGCCCCATCCACGAGTCGAAGTTCCCGCCCCATCCACCAGTCCAAGTTCCCGACCCATCCACCAGTCCAATTTCCCGCCCCATCCACCAGTCCAAGTTCCCGCCACATGCACCAGTCCAAGTTCCCGCCACATGCACCAGTCCAAGTTCCCGCCCCATCCACCAGTCCAAGTTCCTGCCGCATCCGCCAGTCCAAGTTCCCGCCCCATGCACCAGTCAAAGTCCCCGCCCCTTCAACCAGTACAAATTCCCGCCCCATTCACCAGTCCAAGTTCCAGCACATTCACCAGTCCAAGTTCCCGCCCCATTCACCAGTCCAAGTTCCCGCACCATTGACCAGTCCACGTTCCCGCCCCATCCACCAGTCCAAGTTCCCGCCCCATAAACCAGTTTATGTTCCCGCCCCATCCAGCAATCCTTGTTTCTCCACCATCTATCAACCCATGTTTCCGCCGCATCCAACAGTCCAGGTTCCTGCCCATCCACCAGTCCAAGTTCCGGCCCCATTCAACCTGTCCAAGTTCCTGCCACCTCCATCAGTTCAAGTTCCCGGCCCATCCACCAGTCCAAGTTCCCGCCCCATCCACCAGTCCAAATTTCCGCCCCATCCAGCAGTTCAAGCTCCCGCCCCATCCACCAGTCCAAGTTTCTACCCCATTCACCTTTCCAAGTTGCCCCACATCCACCAGTCGAAGTTTCCGCCCCATCCACCATTCCAAGTTTACACCCCATCCACCAGTCCAAGTTCCCGCCCATCCACCAGTCCAAGTACCCGCCCCATCCACGAGTCGAAGTTCCCGCCCCATCCACCAGTCCTAGTTCCCGCCCCATCCAGCAGTCCAAGTTCCCGCCCAATCCACCAGTCCAAGTTCCCGCCACATGCACCAGTCCAATTCCCGCCACATGCACCAGTCCAATTTCCACGCCATCCACCAGTCCAAGTTCCCGCCCCATCCACCAGTCCAAGTTTCTGCCACATCCACCAATGCAGGTTCGCACCCCAACCACCAGTCCAGGTTCCGGCCCATCCACCAGTCCAAGTTCCCGCCCCATCCACCAGTCCAAGTTCCCGCCACATGCACCAGTCCAAGTTCCCGCCACATGCACCAGTCCAAGTTCCCGCCCCATCCACCAGTCCAAGTTCCCGCACATGCACCAGTCCAAGTTCCCGCCACATGCACCAGTCCAAATTCCACGCCATCCACCAGTCCAAGTTCCCGCCCCATCCACCAGTCCAAGTTTCTGCCACATCCACCAATGCAGGTTCGCACCCCAACCACCAGTCCAGGTTCCGGCCCATCCACCATTCCAAGTTCCCGCCCCATCCACCAGTCCAAGTTTCCGCCCCATCCACCAGTCCAAGTTTCCGCCCCATTCACCAGTCCAAGTTTCCGCCCCATCCACCAGTCCATGTTCCCGCCACATGCACCAGTCCAAGTTCCCGCCACATGCACCAGTCCAAGTTTCCGCCCCATCCACCAGTCCAAGTTTCCGCCCCATCCAGCAGTTCAAGTTCCCGCCCCATCCACCAGTCCAAGTTTCTGCCCCATTCACCTTTCCAAGTTCCCCCACATCCACCAGTCCAAGTTTCCGCCCCATCCACCATTCCAAGTTTATGCCCCATCCTCCAGTCCAAGTTCCCGCCCATCCACCAGTCCAAGTACCCGCCCCATCCACGAGACGAAGTTCCCGCCCCATCCACCAGTCCAAGTGTCCCCCATCCACCAGTCCAAGATTCTGCCCCATCCACCAGTCCAAGTTTCTGCCCGATCTACCAATCCAAGTTCCCGCCCCATCCACCAGTCCAAGTGCACGCGCAATCCACTAGTCCAAGTTCCCCCCCATCCACCAGTCCAGGATCCTGCCGCATCCACCAGTCCAGGTTCCTTCCCCATCCTCCAGTCTAATTTCAATCCCCATCCACCTGTCCATGTTCCTGCCGCATCCACCAGTGCAAGTTCCTGCTCCATCCACCAGTCCAAGTTTTTGCCCCATCTATCAATCCAAGTTGCTGCCCCATCCACCAGTCCAAGTTCCAGACCCATCCTCCAGTCCAAGTTTCTGCCCTATTTATCAATCCAAGTTCCAGCTCCATCCACCGGTCCAAGTTCCCGCCCCATTCACCAGTCCATGTTTCTGCCCCATCTATCAATCCAAGTTTCCGCCTCATCCAATAATCCAAAGTTCCTGCGCCATCCACCAGTCGAAGTTCCCGCCCCATCCACCAGTCCAATTTCCCCCCCATCCACCAGTGCAAGTTCCCGCCCCATCCACCAGTCTAATTTCCGCCCCATCCACCAGTCCAAGTTCACGCCCCATCCACCAGTCCAAGTTCCTGCCCCATCCACCTGTCCAAGTTCCCCCTGATCCACCAATCCAAGTTCCCGCCCCATCCACCAGTCCAGGTTCGCAACCCATCCACCAGTCCAAGTTTCTGCCCCATCAACCATTTCAAATTCCCGCCCCATCCACTTGTCCAAGTTCCCGCCCCATCCACCAGTCCAAGTTCATGCCCCATCCACCTGTCCAAGTTCCTGCCCCATCCACCAGTCCAAGTTCCCGCCCCAACCATCAGTCCAAGTTCCCGCCCCATTCACCTGTCCAAGTTTCTGCCCCATCCACCAGTGTAATTTCTGCCCCATCTATCAATCCATGTTTCCGCCTCATCCACCAGTCCAAGTTGCTGCTCCATCCACCAGTCGAAGCTCCCCCTCATCCACCAGTCCGTATTCCTGCCCCATCCACCAGTCCAATTTCCTGCCCCATCCACCAGTCCAAGTTCCCCCCCATTCACCAGTGAAAGTTTCCGCCCCATCCATCAGCCAAGTTCCCCCCCATTCACCAGTGAAAGTTTCCACCACATTCACTGTCCAATTTCCCGCCCCATCCACCTGTCCAAGTTCCTGCCGCATGCACCACTCCAAGTTTATACCCCATCCACCAGTCCAAGTTCCCGCCCCATCCACCAGTCCAAGTTCCCCCCATCCACCAATCCAAGTTTCTGCCCCATCCACCAGTCCAAGTTTCTGCCCGATCTACCAATCCAAGTTCCCTCACCATCCAACAGTCCAAGTGCACGCGCCATCCACACGTCCAAGTTCCCCCCCATCCACCAGTCCAAGTTCACGCCTCATTCACCATTCCAAGTTCCCGGCGATTCCACCAGTCAAAGTCTCTGCCCCATCTCCCAAACGAGGTACCCGCCCCATCCACCAGTCCAAGTTCCCGCCCCATCCACCAGTCCAAGTGTCCCCCATCCACCAGTCCAAGATTCTGCCCCATCCACCAGTCCAAGTTTCTGTCCGATCTACCAATCCAAGTTCCCGCCCCATCCACCAGTCCAAATGCACGCGCCATCCACTAGTCCAAGTTCCCCCCCCATCCACCAGTCCAGGATCCTGCCGCATCCACCTGTCCAAGTTCCTTCCCCATCCTCCAGTCTAATTTCAAGCCCCATCCACCTGTCCATGTTCCTGCCGCATCCACCAGTCCAAGTTCCTGCTCCATCCACCAGTCCAAGTTTTTGCCCCATCTATCAATCCAAGTTGCTGCCCCATCAACCAGTCCAAGTTCCAGACCCATCCTCCAGTCCAAGTTTCTGCCCTATTTATCAATCCAAGTTCCTGCTCCATCCACCGGTCCAAGTTCCCGCCCCATTCACCAGTCCAAGTTTCTGCCCCATCTATCAATCCAAGTTTCCGCCTCATCCAATAATCCAAAGTTCCTGCTCCATCCACCAGTCCAAGTTTCTGCCCCATCCACCAGTCCAAGTTCCCGCCGCATCCACCAGTCCAAGTTCCCGCCCCATGCACCAGTCAAAGTCCACGCCCCTTCAACCAGTACAAGTTCCCGCCCCATCCACCAGTCCAAGTTCCCCCAATCCACCAATCTAAGTTTCTGCCCCATCCACCAGTCCAAGTTTCTGCGCGATCTACCAATCCAAGTTCCCTCACCATCCAACAGTCCAAGTGCACGCGCCATCCACTAGTCCAAGTTCCCCCCCATCCACCAGTCCAAGTTCACGCCTCATCCACCAGTCCAAGTTCCCGCCCATTCCACCAGTCCAAGTCTCTGCCCCATCTCCCAAACCAGGTTCCCGCCCCATCCACCAGTCCAGGTTCCCGCCCCATCCACCAGTCCAAGTGTCCCCCATCCACCAGTCCAAGATTCTGCCCCATCCACCAGTCCAAGTTTCTGCCCGATCTACCAATCCAAGTTCCCGCCCCATCCACCAGTCCAAATGCACGCGCCATCCACTAGTCCAAGTTCCCCCCCATCCACCAGTCCAGGATCCTGCCGCATCCACCAGTCCAAGTTCCTTCCCCATCCTCCAGTCTAATTTCAAGCCCCATCCACCTGTCCATGTTCCTGCCGCATCCACCAGTCCAAGTTCGTGCTCCATCCACCAGTCCAAGTTTTTGCCCCATCTATCAATCCAGGTTGCTGCCCCATCCACCAGTCCAAGTTCCAGACCCATCCTCCAGTCCAAGTTTCTGCCCTATTTATCAATCCAAGTTCCTGCTCCATCCACCGGTCCAAGTTCCCGCCCCATTCACCAGTCCAAGTTTCTGCCCCATCTATCAATCCAAGTTTCCGCCTCATCCAATAATCCAAAGTTCCTGCGCCATCCACCAGTCGAAGTTCCCGCCCCATCCACCAGTCCAATTTCCCCCCCATCCACCAGTGCAAGTTCCCGCCCCATCCACCAGTCTAATTTCCACCCCATCCACCAGTCCAAGTTCACGCCCCATCCACCAGTCCAAGTTCACGCCCCATCCACCTGTCCAAGATCCCCCTGATCCACCAATCCAAGTTCCCGCCCCATCCACCAGTCCAGGTTCGCAACCCATCCACCAGTCCAAGTTTCTGCCCCATCAAGCATTTCAAATTCCCGCCCCATCCACTTGTCCAAGTTCCCGCCCCATCCACCAGTCCAAGTTCATGCCCCATCCACCTGTCCAAGTTCCTGCCCCATCCACCAGTCCAAGTTCCCGCCCCAACCATCAGTCCAAGTTCCCGCCCCATTCACCTGTCCAAGTTTCTGCCCCATCCACCAGTGTAATTTCTGCCCCATCTATCAATCCATGTTTCCGCCCCATCCACCAGTCCAAGTTTCTGCTCCATCCACCAGTCGAAGCTCCCCCCATCCACCAGTCCGTATTCCTGCCCCATCCACCAGTCCAATTTCCTGCCCCATCCACCAGTCCAAGTTCCCCCCCATTCACCAGTGAAAGTTTCCGCCCCATCCATCAGTCCAAGTTCCCCCCCATTCACCAGTGAAAGATTCCACCACATTCACTATCCAATTTCCCGCCCCATCCACCTGTCCAAGTTCCTGCCGCATGCACCACTCCAAGTTTACACCCCATCCACCAGTCCAAGTTCCCGCCCCATCCACCAGTCCAAGTTCCCACCCCATCCACCAGTCCAAGTTCCCCCATCCACCAATCCAAGATTCTGCCCCATCCACCAGTCCAAGTTTCTGCCCGATCTACCAAACCAAGTTCCCTCCCCATCCACCAGTCCAAGTACACGCGCCATCCACTAGTCCAAATTCCCCCCCATCCACCAGTCCAAGTTCACGCCTCATCCACCAGTCCAAGTTCCCGCCAATTCCACCAGTCCAAGTCTCTGCCCCATCTATCAATCCAAGTTGCTGCCCCATCCACCAGTCCAAGTTCCAGGCCCATCCTCCAGTCCAAGTTTCTGCCCTATTTATCAATCCAAATTCCTGCCCCATCCACCGGTCCAAGTTCCCGCCCCATTCACCAGTCCAAGTTTCTGCCCCATTTATCAATCCAAGTTTCTGCCTCATCCAATAATCCAAAGTTCCTGCGCCATCCACCAGTCGAAGTTCCCGCCCCATCCACCAGTCCAATTTCCCCCCCATCCACCAGTGCAAGTTCCCGCCCCACCCATCAGTCCAATTTCCGCCCCATCCACCATTCCAAGTTCACGCCCCATCCACCAGTCCAAGTTCCCGCCCCATCCACCAGTCCTGGTTCGCAACCCATCCACCAGTCCAAGTTTCTGCCCCATCAATCATTTCAAATTCCCGCCCCATCCACTTGTCCAAGTTCCCGCCCCATCCACCAGTCCAAGTTCATGCCCCATCCACCTGTCCAAGTTCCTGCCCCATCCACCAGTCCAAGTCCCGCCCCAACCATCAGTCCAAGTTCCCGCCCCATTCACCTGTCCAAGTTTCTGCCCCATCCACCAGTGTAATTTCTGCCCCATCTATCAATCCATGTTTCCGCCCCATCCACCAGTCCAAGTTCTTGCTCCATCCACCAGTCGAAGTTCCCCCCCATCCACCAGTCCGTATTCCTGCCCCATCCACCAGTCCAATTTCCTGCCCTATCCACCAGTCCAAGTTCCCCCCCATTCACCAGTGAAAGTTTCCGCCCTATCCATCAGTCCAAGTTCCCCCACATTCACCAGTGAAAGTTTCCACCACATTCACTATCCAATTTCCCGCCCCATCCACCTGTCCAAGTTCCTGCCGCATGCACCACTCCAAGTTTACACCCCATCCACCAGTCCAAGTTCCCGCTCCATCCACCAGTCCAAGTTTCCCCCCATTCACCAGTCCAAGTTCCCGTCCCATCCACTTGTCCAGGTTCCTGCCGCATGCACCACTCCAAGTTCACACCCCATCCACCTGTCCAAGTTCCCGTCCCATCCACCTGTCCACGTTGCCGCCCCATCCACCAGTCCAAGTTCACGCCCCCTCCACCTGTCCAAGTAGATGCCCCATCCACCTGTCCAAGTTCACGCCCCATCCACCAGTTCAAGTTCCCGCCCGATTAACCTGTCCACGTTCCTGCCGCATCTACCAGTCCAAGTTCACACCGCATCCACCAGCCCAAGTTCACGCACCATCCACCAGTCCAAGTTCCTGCTCCATCCACCAGTCCAAGTTTCTGCCCCATCCACCAGTCCAAGTTCCCGCCGCATCCACCAGTCCAAGTTCCCGCCCCATGCACCAGTCAAAGTCCACGCCCCTTCAACCAGTACAAGTTGCCGCCCCATCCACCAGTCCAAGTTCCCCCAATCCACCAATCCAAGTTTCTGCCCCATCCACCAGTCCAAGTTTCTGCCCGATCTACCAATCCAAGTTCCCTCACCATCCAACAGTCCAAGTGCACGCGCCATCCTCTAGTCCAAGTTCCCCCCCATCCACCAGTCCAAGTTCACGCCTCATCCACCAGTCCAAGTTCCCGCCCATTCCACCAGTCCAAGTCTCTGCCCCATCTCCCAAACCAGGTTCCCGCCCCATCCACCAGTCCAGGTTCCCGCCCCATCCACCAGTCCAAGTATCCCCCATCCACCAGTCCAAGATTCTGCCCCATCCACCAGTCCAAGTTTCTGCCCGATCTACCAATCCAAGTTCCCGCCCCATCCACCAGTCCAAATGCACGCGCCATCCACTAATCCAAGTTCCCCCCCATCCACCAGTCCAGGATCCTGCCGCATCCACCAGTCCAAGTTCCTTCCCCATCCTCCAGTCTAATTTCAAGCCCCATCCACATGTCCATGTTCCTGCCGCATCCACCAGTCCAAGTTCGTGCTCCATCCACCAGTCCAAGTTTTTGCCCCATCTATCAATCCAAGTTGCTGCCCCATCCACCAGTCCAAGTTCCAGACCCATCCTCCAGTCCAAGTTTCTGCCCGATCTACCAATCCAAGTTCCCGCCCCATCCACCAGTCCAAATGCACGCGCCATCCACTAGTCCAAGTTCCCCCCCATTCCACCAGTCCAGGATCCTGCCGCATCCACCAGTCCAAGTTCCTTCCCCATCCTCCAGTCTAATTTCAAGCCCCATCCACCAGTCCATGTTCCTGCCGCATCCACCAGTCCAAGTTCCTGCTCCATCCACCAGTCCAAGTGTCCCCCATCCACCAGTCCAAGATTCTGCCCCATCCACCAGTCCAAGTTTCTGCCCGATCTACCAATCCAAGTTCCCTCCCATCCACCAGTCCAAGTGCACGCGCCATCCACTAGTCCAAGTTCCCCCCGATCCACCAGTCCAAGTTCACGCCTCATCCACCAGTCCAAGTTCCCGCCCATTCCACCAGTCCAAATCTCTGCCCCATCTCCCAAACCAGGTTCCCGCCCCATCCACCAGTCCAAGTTCCCGCCCCATCCACCAGTCCAAGTGTTCCCCATCCACCAGTCCAAGATTCTGCCTCATCCACCAGTCCAAGTTTCTGCCCGATCTACCAATCCAAGTTCCCGCCCCATCCACCAGTCCAAGTGCACGCGCCAGCCACTAGACCAAGTTCCGCCCATCCACCAGTCCAGGATTCTGCCGCATCCACCAGTCCGAGTTCCTGCTCAATCCACCAGTCCAAGTTTTTGCCCCATCTATCAATCCAAGTTGCTGCCCCATCCACCAGTCCAAGTTCCAGGCCCATCCTCCAGTCCAAGTTTCTGCCCTATTTATCAATCCAAATTCCTGCCCCATCCACCGGTCCAAGTTCCCGCCCCATTCACCAGTCCAAGTTTCTGCCCCATCTATCAATCCAAGTTTCCGCCTCATCCAATAATCCAAAGTTCCTGCGCCATCCACCAGTCGAAGTTCCCGCCCCATCCACCAGTACAATTTCCCCCCCATCCACCAGTGCAAGTTCCCGCCCCACCCATCAGTCCAATTTCCGCCCCATCCACCATTCCAAGTTCACGCCCCATCCACCAGTCCAAGTTCCCGCCCCATCCACCAGTCCTGGTTCGCAACCCATCCACCAGTCCAAGTTTCTGCCCCATCAATCATTTCAAATTCCCGCCCCATCCACTTGTCCAAGTTCCCGCCCCATCCACCAGTCCAAGTTCATGCCCCATCCACCTGTCCAAGTTCCTGCCCCATCCACCAGTCCAAGTCCCGCCCCAACCATCAGTCCAAGTTCCCGCCCCATTCACCTGTCCAAGTTTCTGCCCCATCCACCAGTGTAATTTCTGCCCCATCTATCAATCCATGTTTCCGCCCCATCCACCAGTCCAAGTTCTTTCTCCATCCACCAGTCGAAGTTCCCCCCCATCCACCAGTCCGGATTCCTGCCCCATCCACCAGTCCAATTTCCTGCGCTATCCACCAGTCCAAGTTCCCCCCCATTCACCAGTGAAAGTTTCCGCCCCATCCATCAGTCCAAGTTCCCCCCCATTCACCAGAGAAAGTTTCCACCACATTCACTATCCAATTTCCCGCCCCATCCACCTGTCCAAGTTCCTGCCGCATGCACCACTCCAAGTTTACACCCCATCCACCAGTCCAAGTTCCCGCTCCATCCACCAGTCCAAGTTTCCCCCCATTCACCAGTCCAAGTTCCCGTCCCATCCACCTGTCCAAGGTCCTGCCGCATGCACCACTCCAAGTTCACACCCCATCCACCTGTCCAAGTTCCCGTCCCATCCACCTGTCCACGTTGCCGCCCCATCCACCAGTCCAAGTTCACGCCCCCTCCACCTGTCCAAGTAGATGCCCCATCCACCTGTCCAAGTTCACGCCCCATCCACCAGTTCAAGTTCCCGCCCGATTAACCTGTCCAAGTTCCTGCCGCATCTACCAGTCCAAGTTCACACCGCATCCACCAGCCCAAGTTCACGCACCATCCACCAGTCCAAGTTCCTGCTTCATCCACCAGTCCAAGTTTCTGCCCCATCCACCAGTCCAAGTTCCCGCCGCATCCACCAGTCCAAGTTCCCGCCCCACGCACCAGTCAAAGTCCACGCCCCTTCAACCAGTACAAGTTCCCGCCCCGTCCACCAGTCCAAGTTCCCCCAATCCACCAATCCAAGTTTCTGCCCCATCCACCAGTCCATGTTTCTGCCCGATCTACCAATCCAAGTTCCCGCCCCATTCACCAGTCCAAATGCACGCGCCATCCACTAGTCCAAGTTCCACCCCATCCACCAGTCCAGGATCCTGCCGCATCCACCAGTCCAAGTTCCTTCACCATCCTCCAGTCTAATTTCATGCCCCATCCACCAATCCAGGATCCTACCATATCCACCAGTCCGAGTTCCTGCTCAATCCACCAGTCCAAGTTTTTGCCCCATCTATCAATCCAAGTTGCTGCCCCATCCACCAGTCCAAGTTCCAGGCCCATCCTCCAGTCCAAGTTTCTGCCCTATTTATCAATCCAAGTTCCTGCTCCATCCACCGGTCCAAGTTCCCGCCCCATTCACCAGTCCAAGTTTCTGCCCCATCTATCAATCCAAGTTTCCGCCTCATCCAATAATCCAAAGTTCCTGCGCCATCCACCAGTCGAAGTTCCCGCCCCATCCACCAGTCCAATTTCCCCCCCATCCACCAGTGCAAGTTCCCGCCCCATCCACCAGTCTAATTTCCGCCCCATCCACCAGTCCAAGTTCACGCCCCATCCACCAGTCCAAGTTCCTGCCCCATCCACCTGTCCAAGTTCCCCCTGATCCACCAATCCAAGTTCCCGCCTCATCCACCAGTCGAGGTTCGCAACCCATCCACCAGTCCAAGTTTCTGCCCCATCAACCATTTCAAATTCCCGCCCCATCCACCTGTCCAAGTTCCCGTCCCATCCACCTGTCCACGTTGCCGCCCCATCCACCAGTCCAAGTTCACGCCCCCTCCACCTGTCCAAGTAGATGCCCCATCCACCTGTCCAAGTTCACGCCCCATCCACCAGTTCAAGTTCACGCCCGATTAACCTGTCCAAGTTCCTGCCGCATCTACCAGTCCAAGTTCACACCGCATCCACCAGCCCAAGTTCACGCACCATCCACCAGTCCAAGTTCCTGCTTCATCCACCAGTCCAAGTTTCTGCCCCATCCACCAGTCCAAGTTCCCGCCGCATCCACCAGTCCAAGTTCCCGCCCCATGCACCAGTCAAAGTCCACGCCCCTTCAACCAGTACAAGTTCCCGCCCCGTCCACCAGTCCAAGTTCCCCCAATCCACCAATCCAAGTTTCTGCCCCATCCACCAGTCCAAGTTTCTGCCCGATCTACCAATCCAAGTTCCCGCCCCATCCACCAGTCCAAATGCACGCGCCATCCACTAGTCCAAGTTCCACCCCATCCACCAGTCCAGGATCCTGCCGCATCCACCAGTCCAAGTTCCTTCCCCATCCTCCAGTCTAATTTCAAGCCCCATCCACCAGTCCAGGATCCTGCCGCATCCACCAGTCCGAGTTCCTGCTCAATCCACCAGTCCAAGTTTTTGCCCCATCTATCAATCCAAGTTGCTGCCCCATCCACCAGTCCAAGTTCCAGGCCCATCCTCCAGTCCAAGTTTCTGCCCTATTTATCAATCCAAGTTCCTGCTCCATCCACCGGTCCAAGTTCCCGCCCCATTCACCAGTCCAAGTTTCTGCCCCATCTATCAATCCAAGTTTCCGCCTCATCCAATAATCCAAAGTTCCTGCGCCATCCACCAGTCGAAGTTCCCGCCCCATCCACCAGTCCAATTTCCCCCCCATCCACCAGTGCAAGTTCCCGCCCCATCCACCAGTCTAATTTCCGCCCCATCCACCAGTCCAAGTTCACGCCCCATCCACCAGTCCAAGTTCCTGCCCCATCCACCTGTCCAAGTTCCCCCTGATCCACCAATCCAAGTTCCCGCCTCATCCACCAGTCGAGGTTCGCAACCCATCCACCAGTCCAAGTTTCTGCCCCATCAACCATTTCAAATTCCCGCCCCATCCACTTGTCCAAGTTCCCGCCCCATCCACCAGTCCAAGTTCATGCCCCATCCACCTGTCCAAGTTCCTGCCCCATCCACCAGTCCAAGGTCCCGCCCCAACCATCAGTCCAAGTTCCCGCCCCATTCACCTGTCCAAGTTTCCGCCCCATCCACCAGTCCAAGTTCCTGCTCCATCCACCAGTCGAAGGTCCCCCCCATCCACCAGTCCGTATTCCTGCCCCATCCACCAGTCCAATTTCCTGCCCCATCCACCAGTCCAAGTTCCCCCCCATTCACAAGTGAAAGTTTCCACCACATTCACTATCCAAGTTCCCGCCCCATCCACCTGTCCAAGTTCCTGCCGCATGCACCACTCCAAGTTTACACACCATCCACCAGTCCAAGTTCCCGCCCCATCCACCAGTCCAAGTTCCCACCCCATCCACCAGTCCAAGTTCCCCCCATCCACCAATCCAAGATTCTGCCCCATCCACCAGTCCAAGTTTCTGCCCGATCTACCAAACCAAGTTCCCTCCCCATCCACCAGTCCAAGTGCACGCGCCATCCACTAGTCCAAATTCCACGCCATTCACCAGTCCAAGTTCACGCCTCATCCACCAGTCCAAGTTCCCGCCCATTCCACCAGTCCAAGTCTCTGCCCCATCTCCCAAACCAGGTTCCCGCCCCATCCACCAGTCCAGGTTCCCGCCCCATCCACCAGTCCAAGTGTCCCCCATCCACCAGTCCAAGTTTCTGCCCCATCAACCATTTCAAATTCCCGCCCCATCCACTTGTCCAAGTTCCCGCCCCATCCACCAGTCCAAGTTCCCACCCCATCCACCAGTCCAAGTTCCCCCCATCCACCAATCCAAGATTCTGCCCCATCCACCAGTCCAAGTTTCTGCCCGATCTACCAAACCAAGTTCCCTCCCCATCCACCAGTCCAAGTGCACGCGCCATCCACTAGTCCAAATTCCACCCCATCCACCAGTCCAGGTTCACGCCTCATCCACCAGTCCAAGTTCCCGCCCATTCCACCAGTCCAAGTCTCTGCCCCATCTCCCAAACCAGGTTCCCGCCCCATCCACCAGTCCAGGTTCCCGCCCCATCCACCAGTCCAAGTGTCCCCCATCCACCAGTCCAAGATTCTGCCCCATCCACCAGTCCAAGTTTCTGCCCGATCTACCAATCCAAGTTCCCGACCCATCCACCAGTCCAAATGCACGCGCCATCCACTAGTCCAAGTTCCACCCCATCCACCAGTCCAGGTTCCTGCCGCATCCACCAGTCCAAGTTCCTTCCCCATCCTCCAGTCTAATTTCAAGCCCCATCCACCTGTCCATGTTCCTGCCGCATCCACCAGTCCAAGTTCGTGCTCCATCCACCAGTCCAAGTTTTTGCCCCATCTATCAATCCAAGTTGCTGCCCCATCCACCAGTCCAAGTTCCAGACCCATCCTCCAGTCCAAGTTTCTGCCCTATTTATCAATCCAAGTTCCTGCTCCATCCACCGGTCCAAGTTCCCGCCCCATTCAGCAGTCCAAGTTTCTGCCCCATCTATCAATCCAAGTTTCCGCCTCATCCAATAATCCAAAGTTCCTGCGCCATCCACCAGTCGAAGTTCCCGCCCCATCCACCAGTCCAATTTCCCCCCCATCCACCAGTGCAAGTTCCCGCCCCATCCACCAGTCTAATTTCCGCCCCATCCACCAGTCCAAGTTCACGCCCCATCCACCAGTCCAAGTTCCTGCCCCATCCACCTGTCCAACTTCCCCCTGATCCACCAATCCAAGTTCCCGCCTCATCCACCAGTCCAGGTTCGCAACCCATCCACCAGTCCAAGTTTCTGCCCCATCAACCATTTCAAATTCCCGCCCCATCCACTTGTCCAAGTTCCCGCCCCATCCACCAGTCCAAGTTCATGCCCCATCCACCTGTCCAAGTTCCTGCCCCATCCACCAGTCCAAGTTCCCGCCCCAACCATCAGTCCAAGTTTCCGCCCCATTCACCTGTCCAAGTTTCCGCCCCATCCACCAGTCCAAGTTCCTGCTCCATCCACCAGTCGAAGGTCCCCCCCATCCACCAGTCCGTATTCCTGCCCCATCCACCAGTCCAATTTCCTGCCCCATCCACCAGTCCAAGTTCCCCCCCATTCACCAGTGAAAGTTTCCACCACATTCACTATCCAAGTTCCCGCCCCATCCACCTGTCCAAGTTCCTGCCGCATGCACCACTCCAAGTTTACACACCATCCACCAGTCCAAGATCCCGCCCCATCCACCAGTCCAAGTTCCCACCCCATCCACCAGTCCAAGTTCCCCCCATCCACCAATCCAAGATTCTGCCCCATCCACCAGTCCAAGTTTCTGCCCGATCTACCAAACCAAGTTCCCTCCCCATCCACCCGTCCAAGTGCACGCGCCATCCACTAGTCCAAATTCCACCCCATCCACCAGTCCAAGTTCACGCCTCATCCACCAGTCCAAGTTCCCGCCCATTCCACCAGTCCAAGTCTCTGCCCCATCTCCCAAACCAGGTTCCCGCCTAATCCACCAGTCCACGTTCCCACCCCATCCACCAGTCCAAGTGTCCACCATCCACCAGTCCAAGATTCTGCCCCATCCACCAGTCCAAGTTTCTGCCCGATCTACCAATCCAAGTTCCCGCACCATCCACCAGTCCAAGTGCACGCGCAATCCACTAGTCCAAGTTCCCCCCCATCCACCAGTAAAGGATCCTGCCGCATCCACCAGTCCAAGTTCCTGCCCCATCCTTGAGTATAATTTCAAGCCCCATCCACCTGTCCATGTTCCTGCCGCATCCACCAATCCAAGTTCCTGCTCCATCCACCAGTCCAAGTAACCCCCATCATCCAGTCCAAGATTCTGCCCCATCCACCAGTCCAAGTTTCTGCCCGATCTACCAATCCAAGTTCTCTCCCCATCCACCAGTCCAAGTGCACGCGCCATCCACTAGTCCAAGTTCCCCCCCATCCACCAGTCCAAGTTCATGCCTCATCCACCAGTCCAAGTTCCCGCCCATTCCACCAGTCCAAATCTCTGCCCCATCTCCCAAACCAGGTTCCCGCCCCATCCACCAGTCCAAGTTCCCGCCCCATCCACCAGTCCAAGTGTTCCCCATCCACCAGTCCAAGATTCTGCCTCATCCACCAGTCCAAGTTTCTGCCCGATCTACCAATCCAAGTTCCCGCCCCATCCACCAGTCCAAGTGCACGCGCCAGCCACTAGACCAAGTTCCCCCCCGTCCACCAGTCCAGGATCCTGCCGCATCCATCAGTCCGAGTTCCTGCTCAATCCACCAGTCCAAGTTTTTGCCCCATCTATCAATCCAAGTTGCTGCCCCATCCACCAGTCCAAGTTCCAGGCCCATCCTCCAGTCCAAGTTTCTGCCCTATTTATCAATCCAAATTCATTCCCCATCCACCGGTCCAAGTTCCCGCCCCATTCACCAGTCAAAGTTTCTGCCCCATCTATCAATCCAAGTTTCCGCCTCATCCAATAATCCAAAGTTCCTGCGCCATCCACCAGTCGAAGTTCCCGCCCCATCCACCAGTCCAATTTCCCCCCCATCCACCAGTGCAAGTTCCCGCCCCACCCACCAGTCCAATTTCCGCCCCATCCACCATTCCAAGTTCACGCCCCATCCATCAGTCCAAGTTCCCGCCCCATCCACCAGTCCTGGTTCGCAACCCATCCACCAGTCCAAGTTTCTGCCCCATCAACCATTTCAAATTCCCGCCCCATCCACTTGTCCAAGTTCCCGCCCCATCCACCAGTCAAAGTTCATGCCCCATCCACCTGTCCAAGTTTCTGCCCCATCCACCAGTGTAATTTCTGCCCCATCTATCAATCCATGTTTCCGCCCCATCCACCAGTCCAAGTTCTTGCTCCATCCACCAGTCGAAGTTGCCCCCCATCCACCAGTCCGTATTCCTGCCCCATCCACCAGTCCAATATCCTGCCCCGTCCACCAGTCCAAGTTCCCCCCCATTCACCAGTGAAAGTTTCCGCCCCATCCATCAGTCCAAGTTCCCCCCCATTCACCAGTGAAAGTTTCCACCACATTCACTATCCAATTTCCCGCCCCATCCACCTGTCCAAGTTCCTGCCGCATGCACCACTCCAAGTTTACACCCCATCCACCAGTCCAAGTTCCCGCTCCATCCACCAGTCCAAGTTTCCCCCCATTCACCAGTCCAAGTTCCCGTCCCATCCACCTGTCCAAGTTCCTGCCGCATGCACCACTCCAAGTTCACACCCCATCCACCTGTCCAAGTTCCCGTCCCATCCACCTGTCCACGTTGCCGCCCCATCCACCAGTCCAAATTCACGCCCCCTCCACCTGTCCAAGTAGATGCCCCATCCACCTGTCCAAGTTCACGCCCCATCCACCAGTTCAAGTTCCCGCCCGATTAACCAGTCCAAGTTCCTGCCGCATCTACCAGTCCAAGTTCACACCGCATCCACCAGCCCAAGTTCACGCACCATCCACCAGTCCAAGTTCCTGCCCCATCCACTAGTCCAAGTTCCCACCCCATCCACCAGTACAATTTCCACCCCATCCACCAGTCCAAGTTCACACCCCATCCACCAGCCGAAGTTCACGCACCATCCACCAGTCCAAGTTCCCGCCCCATCCACCAGGCCAAGTTTGCGCCCCATCCACCAGTCCAAGTTCCTGCCCCATCCATCAGTCCAACTTCCCCCCCATACACCAGTCCAAGTTTCCCCCCATTCACCAGTCCAAGTTCCCGCCCCATCCACCTGTCCAAGTTCCTGCCGCTTGCACCACTCCAAGTTCACACCCCATCCACCTGTCCAAGTTCCCGTCCCATCCACCTGTCCACGTTCCCGCCCCATCCACCAGTCCAAGTTCACGCCCCCTCCACCTGTCCAAGTAGATGCCCCATCCACCTGTCCAAGTTCACGCCCCATCCACCAGTTCAAGTTCCCGCACGATTAACCAGTCCAAGTTCCTGCCGCATCTACAAGTCCAAGTTCACACCGCATCCACCAGCCCAAGTTCACGCACCATCCACCAGTCCAAGTTCCTGCCCCATCCACTAGTCCAAGTTCCCACCCCATCCACCAGTACAAGTTCCCACGCCATTCAACAGTCCAAGTTCACAACCCATCCACCAGCCCAAGTTCACGCACCATTCACCAGTCCAAGTTCCCGCCCCATCCACCAGGCCAAGTTTCCGCCCCATCCACCAGTCCAAGTTCCTGCCCCATCCACGAGTCCAAGTTCCCGCCATATCCACCAGTCCAAGTTCCCGCCCCCTTCACCTGTCCAAGTAGCTGCCCCATCCACCTGTCCAAGTTCACGCCCCATCCACCATTTCAAGTTCCCGCCCGATTAACCAGTCCAAGTTCATGCCGCATCTACCAGTCCAAGTTCACACCCCATCCACCAGCCCAAGTTGACGCACCATCCACCAGTCCAAGTTCACATCCCATCCACCAGTCAAAGTTCCCGCCCCATCCACAAGTCCAATTTCCCGTCCCATCCACCAGTACAAATTCCAGCCTCATCCACCAGTCCACGTTCTTGCCGCATCCACCAGTCCAAGTTCCTGCCCCATCCACCAGTCCAAGTTCCCGTCCCATACACCAGCCCAAGTTCCCGCCCCATCCACCAGTCCAGGATCCTGGCGCATCCACCTGTCCAAGTTCCTGCCCCAGCCACCAGTCCAAGTTCCCCCCCATCCACCAGTTCAATCTCTGCCCCATCTGCCAATCCAAGTTCCCGCCCCATACACCAGTCCAGGATCCTGCTGCATCCACCAGTCCAAGTTTCTGCCCTCCACCATTCCAAGTTCCCGCCAAATCCACCAATCCAAGTTCCCCGTAATTCACGATCTACCAGTCCAAGTTCCCCCCCATTGACCAGTGAAAGTTTCCTCCCCATCCATCAGTCCAAGTTCCCCCCCATTCACCAGTGAAAGTTTCCACCACATTCTCTATCCAAGTTCCCGACCCATCCACCTGTCCAAGTTCCTGCCGCATGCACCACTCCAAGTTTACACACCATCCACCAGTTCAAGTTCCCGCTCCATCCACCAGTCCAAGTTTCCCCCCATTCACAAGTCCAAACTCCCGCTCCATCCACCAGTCCAAGTTTCCCCCCATTCAACAGTCCAAGTTCCCGTGCATCCACCAGTCCAAGTTCCCGTCCCATCCACCAGTCCAAGTTCCTGCCCATCCACCAGTCCAAATTCCCGCCCCATCCACCAGTCCAAGTTTCCCCCCATTCACCAGTCCAAATTCCCGCCCCATCCACCTGTCCAAGATCCTGCCGCATGCACCTCTCCAAGTTCACACCCCATCCACCTGTCCAAGTTCCCGTCCCATGCACCTGTCCACGTTCCCGCCCCATCCACCAGTCCAAGTTCCCACCCCCTCCACCTGTCCAAGTAGCTGCCCCATCCACCTGTCCAAGTTCACGCCCCATCCACCAGTTCACGTTCCCGCCCCATCCACCAGTCCAAGTTGCCCCCATCCAGCAGTTCAAGTTCCCGCCCCATCCACCAGTCCAAGTTCCTTCCCCATCCACCAGTCCAAGTTCCAACCCTCCACCAGTCCAAGTTCCCGCCCAATCCACCAGTCCAAGTTCCCCGTAATCCACCAGTCCAACTTCCCCCCCCCATCCACCTGTCCAAGTTCCCGCCCCATCCACCAGTCCAAGTTCCCGCCCCATCCACCAGTCCAACTTCCTGCCCCATCCACGGGTGCAAATTCCAGCCCCATCCACCAGTCCAAGATCCAGCCACATCCACCAGTCCGAGTTCCCCCCCCATCCACCAGTGCAAGTTCCACCCAATCCACCAGTCCAAGTTCCCGTCCCATCCACCAGTCCAAGTCCCCGTCCCATGCAGCAGTCCAACTTCCTGCCCATCCACCAGTCCAAGTTCCCGCCCCATCCACCAGTCCAAGATTCCCCCCATTCACCAGTCCAATTTCCCGCCACCTGCACCTGTCCATGTAGCTGCCCCATCCACCTGTCCAAGTTCACGCCCCATCCACCAGTCCAAGTTTCCCCCCCATTTACCAGTCCAAGTTCCCGTCCCAACCACCTGTCCACGTACCCGCCCCATCCACCAGTCCAAGTTCCCGCCCCCTCCACCAGTCCAAGTAGCTGTCCCTTCTACCTGTCCAAGTTCACGCCCCATCCACCAGTTCAAGTTCCCGCCCCATCCACCAGTCCAAGTGTCCCCCATCCACCAGTCCAAGATCTGCCCCATCCACCAGTCCAAGTTTCTGCCCGATCTACCAATCCAAGTTCCCGACCCATCCACCAGTGCAAGTGCCCGCGCCATTCACTAGTCCAAGTTTCCCCCCATCCACCAGTCCAGGATCCTGCCGCATCCACCAGTCCAAGTTCCTTCCCCATCCTCCAGTCTAATTTCAAGCCCCATCCACCTGTCCATGTTCCTGCCGCATCCACCAGTCCAAGTTCCTGCTCCATCCACCAGTCAAAGTTTTTGCCCCATCTATCAATCCAAGTTTCCGCCTCATCCAATAATCCAAAGTTCCAGCGCCATCCACCAGTCGAAGTTCCCGCCCCATCCACCGGTCCAAGTTCCCGCCCCATTCACCAGTCCAAGTTTCAGCCCCATATATCAATCCAAGTTTCCGCCTCATCCAATAATCCAAAGTTCCAGCGCCATCCACCAATCCAAGTTCCCGCCCCATCCACCAGTCCAGGTTCGCAAACCATCCACCAGTCCAAGTTTCTGCCCCATCCACCATTTCAAATTCCCGCCCCATCCACTTGTCCAAGTTCCTGCCCCATCCACCAGTCCAGGTTCTCACCCCATCCACCATTCCAAGTTGCCCCAATCCAGCAGTTCAAGTTCCCGCCCCATCCACCAGTGCACGTTCCTGCCCCATCCACCAGTCCAAGTTCCCCGCCCTCCACCAGTCCAAGTTCCCGCCCAATCCACCAATCCAAGTTCCCCGTAATCCACCACTCCAACTTCCCCCCCCCCATCCACCTGTCCAAGTTCCCGCCCCATCCACCAGTCCAAGTTCTCGCCCCATCCGCCAGTCCAAATTCCTGCCCCATCCACCAGTCCAAGTTCCCGTCCCATCCACCAGTCCAAGTTCCCGTCCCATCCACCAGTCCAAGTTCCTGCCCATCTACCAGTCCAAGTTCCCGCCCCATCATCCAGTCCAAGTTCCCCCCAATCTACCAGTCCAAGTTTCTGCCCCATGCACCGGTCCAAGTTCCCGCCCATTCTACCAGACCAAGTCTCTGCCCCATTTCCCAATCCAATTTCCCGCCCCATCCACCAGTCCAAGTTTCCACCCCATCCAGCAGTCCAAGTTCCCCCCCATCCACCAATCCAAATTCCCGCCCAATCCACAAGTCCAAGTTAGCGTCCCATCACCAGTCCAAGTTCCTAAACCAGTCACCTGTCCAAGTTCCTGTCCCATCCACCTGTCCACGTTCCCGCCCCATCCACCAGTCCAAGTTCCCGCCACCTGCACCTGTCCAAGTAGCTGCCCCATCCACCTGTCCAAGTTCACGCCCCATCCACCAGTTCAAGTTCCCGCCCCATCCACCAGTCCAAGTGTCCCCCATCCACCAGTCCAAGATTCTGCCCCATCCACCAGTCCAAGTTTCTGCCCGATCTACCAATCCAAGTTCCCGCCCCATCCACCAGTCCAAGTGCACGCGCCATCCACTAGTCCAAGTTCCTCCCCATTCACCAGTCCAGGATCCTGCTGCATCCACCAGTCCAAGTTCCTTCCCCATCCTCCAGTCTAATTTCAAGCCCAATCCACCTGTCCATGTTCCTGCCGCATCCAGCAGTCCAAGTTCCTGCTCCATCCACCAGTCCAAGTTTTTGCCCCATCTATCAATCCAAGTTGCTGCCCCATCCACCAGTCCAAGTTCCTGCCCATCCTCCAGTCCAAGTTTCTGCCCTATTTATCAATCCAAGTTCCTGCCCCATCCACCGGTCCAAGTTCCCGCCCCATTAACCAGTCCAAGTTTCTGCCCCATCTATCAATCCAAGTTTCCGCCTCATCCAATAATCGAAAGTTCCTGCGCCATCCACCAGTCGAAGTTCCCGCCCCATCCACCAGTCCAATTTCCCCCCCATCCACCAGTCCAAGTTCCCGCCCCATCCACCAGTCCAATTTCCGCCCCATCCACCAGTCCAAGTTCACGCCCCATCCACCAGTCCAAATTCCTGCCCCATCCACCTGTCCAAGTTTCCCCTGATCCACCAATCCAAGTTCCCGCCCCATCCACCAGTCCAGGTTCGCAACCCATCCACCAGTCCAATTTTCTGCCCCATCTACCATTTCAAATTCCCGCCCCATCCACTTGTCCAAGTTCACGCCCCATCCACCAGTCCAGGTTCTCACCCCATCCACCATTCCAAGTTGCCCTCTTCCACCATTTCAAGTTCCCGCCCCATCCACCCTTTCAAGTTCCTGCCCCATCCACCAGTCCAAGTTCCCCGCCCTCCACCAGTCCATGTTCCCGCCCAATCCACCAGTCCAAGTTCCCCGTAATCCACCAGTCCAAGTTCTCCCACATCCACTTGTCCATGTTCCCGCCCCATCCACCAGTCCGAGTTCCCGACCCATCCTCCAGTCCAACTTCCTGCCCCATCCACGGGTGAAAATTCCAGCCCCATCCACCAGTCCATGTTCCCGTCCCATTCACCAGTCCAAGTTCCCGTCCCATCCACCAGTCCAAGTTCCTGCCCATCCACCAGTCCAAGTTCCCGCCCCATCCACCAGTCCAAGTTCCCCCCCATCCACCACTCCAAGTTTCTGCCCCATGCATCAGTCCAAGATCCCGCCCATTCCACCAGTCCAAGTCTCTGCCCCATTTCCCAATCCAATTTCCCGCCCCATCCACCAGTCCAAGTTCCTGCCCCATCCACCTGTCCAAGTTCCCCCTGATCCACCAATCCAAGTTCCCGCCCCATCCACCAGTCCAGGTTCGCAAACCATCCACCAGTCCAAGTTTCTGCCCCATCTACCATTTCAAATTCCCGCCGCATCCACGTGTCCAAGTTCCCGCACCATCCACCAGTCCAGGTTCTCACCCCATCCACCAGTCCAAGTTGCCCCCATCCAGCAGTTCAAGTTCCCGCCCCATCCATCAGTCCACGTTCCTGCCCCATCCACCAGTCCAAGTTCCCCGCTCTCCACCAGTCCAAGTTCCCGCCCAATCCACCAATCCAAGTTCCCCGTAATCCACCAGTCCAACTTCCCCTCCCCATCCACCTGTCCAAGTTCCCGCCCCATCCACCAGTCCAAGTTCCCGCCCCATCCGCCAGTCCAACTTCCTGCCCCATCCACGGGTGCAAATTCCAGCCCCATCCACCAGTCCAAGATCCAGCCTCATCCACCAGTCCAAGTTTCCCACCCCATCCATCAGTCCAAGTTCAACCCCATCCACCAGTCCAAGTTCCCGTCCCATCCACCAGTCCAAGTTCCCGTCCCATCCACCAGTCCAAGTTCCTGCCCATCCACCAGTCCAAGTTCCCGCCCCATCCTCCAGTCCAAGTTCCCCCCAATCCACCAGTCCAAGTTTCTGCCCCATGCACCGGTCCAAGTTCCCGCCCATTCTACCAGACCAAGTCTCTGCCCCATTTCCCAATCCAATTTCCCGCCCCATCCACCAGTCCAAGTTCCCACCCCATCCACCAGTCCAAGTTCCCCCCCATCCACCAATCCAAATTCCCGCCCCATCCACAAGTCCAAGTTAGCGTCCCATCCACCAGTCCAAGTTCCCACCCCATTCACCTGTCCAAGTTCCTGTCCCATCCACCTGTCCACGTTCCCGCCCCATCCACCAGTCCAAGTTCCCGCCACCTGCACCTGTCCAAGTAGCTGCCCCATCCACCTGTCCAAGTTCACGCCCCATCCACCAGTTCAAGTTCCCGCCCCATCCACCAGTCCAAGTGTCCCCCATCCACCAGTCCAAGATTCTGCCCCATCCACCAGTCCAAGTTTCTGCCCAATCTACCAATCCAAGTTCCCGCCCCATCCACTAGTCCAAGTTCCTCCCCATCCACCAGTCCAGGATCCTGCCGCATCCACCAGTCAAGTTCCTTCCCCATCCTCCAGTCTAATTTCAAGCCCCATCCACCTGTCCATGTTCCTGCCGCATCCAGCAGTCCAAGTTCCTGCTCCATCCACCAGTCCAAGTTTTTGTCCCATCTATCAATCCAAGTTGCTGCCCCATCCACCAGTCCAATTTCCTGCCCATCCTCCAGTCCAAGTTTCTGCCCTATTTATCAATCCAAGTTCCTGCCCCATCCACCGGTCCAAGTTCCCGCCCCATTCACCAGTCCAAGTTTCTGCCCCATCTATCAATCCAAGTTTCCGCCTCATCCAATAATCCAAAGTTCCTGCGCCATCCACCAGTCGAAGTTCCCGCCCCATCCACCAGTCCAATTTCTCCCCCATCCACCAGTCCAAGTTCCCGCCCCATCCACCAGTCCAATTTCCGCCCCATCCACCAGTCCAAGTTCACGCCCCATCCACCAGTCCAAGTTCCTGCCCCATCCACCTGTCCAAGTTCCCCCTGATCCACCAATCCAAGTTACCGCCCTCAGCACCAGTCCAGGTTCGCAACCCATCCACCAGTCCAATTTTCTGCCCCATCTACCATTTCAAATTCCCGCCCCATCCACTTGTCCAAGTTCCCGCCCCATCCACCAGTCCAGGTTCTCACCCCATCCACCAGTCCACGTTGCCCACATCCAGCATTTCAAGTTCCCGCCCCATCCACCAGGTCAAGTTCCTGCCCCATCCACCAGTCCAAGTTCCCCGCCCTCCACCAGTCCAAGTTCCCGCCCAATCCACCAGTCCAAGTTCCCCGTAATCCACCAGTCCAAGTTCTCCCACATCCACCTGTCCCAGTTCCCGCCCCATCCACCAGTCCAAGTTCCCGACCCATCCACCAGTCCAACTTCCTGCCCCATCCACGGGTGAAAATTCCAGCCCCATCCACCAGTCCATGTTCCCGTCCCATTCACCAGTCCAAGTTCCCGTCCCATCCACCAGTCCAAGTTCCTGCCCATCCACCAGTCCAAGTTCCTGCCCCATCCACCAGTCCAAGTTCCCCCCCATCCACCACTCCAAGTTTCTGCCCCATGCATCAGTCCAAGTTCCCGCCCATTCCACCAGTCCAAGTCTCTGCCCCATTTCCCAATCCAATTTCCCGCCCCATCCACCAGTCCAAGTTCCAACCGCATCCACCAGTCGAAGTTCCCGCCCAAACCACCAGTCCAAGTTCCCGCCCCATCCACCAGTCCAAGTTCCCACCCCATCCACCATTCCAAGTTCCCGCCCCATCCACCAGTCTATGTTCCCGCCCCATCCACCAGTCCAAGTTTCCGCCCCATCGACCAGTCCAAGTTTCTGCCCCATTGATCAATCCATGTTCCCGCCCCATCCACCAGTCCATGTTCCTGCCCCATCCACCAGTCCAAGTTCCTGCCCCATCCACCAGTCGAAGATTCCCCCCATCCACCAGTCCAAGTTTCTGCCCCAACTATAATCCAAGTTTCCCGCCATCCACCAGTCCATGTTACCCACCATCCACCAGTACAAGTTTCTGCCCCAACCACCAATCCAAGTTCCACCCCATCCACCAGTCCTTATTCCCGCACCATCCACCAGTTCAATTTCCACCACATACCACCAGTCCAAGTTCACACCGCATCCAGCAGCCCAAGTTCACGCACCATCCACCAGTCCAAGTTCCCGCCCCATCCACCAGTCCAAGTTCCCGCCCCATCCACCAGTCCAAGTTCCCACCCATCCACCAGTGCAATTCCCGCCCCATCCACCAGTCCAAGTTTCCGCCCCATCCACCAGTCCAAGTTCCTGCCCCATCCACCAGTCCAAGTTCCCGCCCCATCCACCAGTCCAAGTTCCCGCCCACTCCACCTGTCCAAGTAGCTGCCCCATGCACCTGTCCAAGTTCAATCCCCATCCACCAGTTCAAGTTCCCGCCCGATTAACCAGTCCAAGTTCATGCCGCATCTACCAGTCCATGTTCACACCAGATTCCACCAGCCCAAGTTCATGCACCATCCACCAGTCCAAATTCCCATCCCATCCACCAGTCCAAGTTCCCGCCCCATCCACAAGTCCAAGTTCCCGTCCCATCCACCAGTCCAAGTTCCTGCCCATTCCACAAGTCCAGGATCCTGGCGCATCCACCAGTCCAAGTTCCCGCCCCAGCCACCAGTCCAAGTTCCCCCCATTCTCCAGTCCAAGTTTCTGCCCCATCTGCCAATCCAAGTTCCCGCCCCTTCCACCAGTCGAGGATCCTGCCGCATCCACCAGTCCAAGTTTCTGCCCCATCCACCAGTCCAAGTTCCCACCCATTCCACCAGTCCAAGTCTCTGCCCCATCTCCCAAACCAGGTTCCCGCCCCATCCACCAGTCCAAGTTCCCGCCCCACCCACCAGTCCAAGTGTCCCCCATCCACAAGTCCAAGATTCTGCCCCATCCACCAGTCCAAGTTTCTGACCGATCTACCAATCCAAGATCCCTCCCCATCCACCAGTCCAAGTGCACGTGCCATCCACGATTCCAAGTGTCCCCCATCAACCATTCCAAGATTCTGCCCCATCCACCAGTCCAAGTTCCCGCCCCATCCACCAGTCCAAGTTCCCGCCCCCTCCACCTGTCCAAGTAGCTGCCCCATCCACCAGTCCAAGTTCCCGTCCCATCCACCAGTCCATTTTCCCGTCCCATCCACCAGTCCAAGTTCCTGCCCATCCACCAGTCCAAGTTCCCGCCCCATCCACCAGTCCAAGTTCCCCCCCATCCACCAGTCCAAGTTTCTGCCCCATGCACCGGTCCAAGTTCCCGCCCATTCTACCAGTCCAAGTCTCTGCCCAATTTCCCAATCCAATTTCCCGCCCCATCCACCAGTCCAAGTTCCCACCCCATCCACCATTCCAAGTTCCCCCCCAATCCACCAGTCCAAGTTCCCGCCCCATCCACAATTCCAAGTTAGCGTCCCATCCACCAATCCAAGTTCCCACCCCATTCACCTGTCCAAGTTCCTGTCCCATCCACCTGTCCACGTTCCCGCCCCATCCACCAGTCGAAGTTCCCGCCCCCTCCACCTGTCCAAGTAGCTGCCCCATCCACCTGTCCAAGTTCACGCCCCATCCACCAGTTCAAGTTCCCGCCCGATTAACCAGTCCAAGTTCATGCCGCATCTTCCAGTCCAAGTTCACACCCCATCCTCCAGCCCAAGTTCACGCACCATCCACCAGTCCAAGTTACCACCCCATCCACCAGTACAAGTTCCCACCCCAGCCACAAGTCCAAGTTCCCGCCCCATCCACCAGTCCATGTTTCCGCCCCATTCAACAGTCCAAGTTCCTGCCCCATCCACGAGTCCAAGTTCCCGCCCCATCCACCAGTCCAAGTTCCCGCCCCCTCCACCTGTCCAAGTAGCTGCCACATCCACCTGTCCAAGTTCACGCCCCATCCACCAGTCCAAGTTCCCGCCCCATCCACAAGCCCAAGTTCCCGTCCCATCCACCAGCCCATATTCCCGCCCCATCCACCAGTCCAGGATCCTGCCGCATCCACCAGTCCAAGTTTCTGCCCTATCCACAAGTCCAAGTTCCCGCCCATTCCACCAGTCCAAATCTCTGCCCCATCTCCCAAAACAAGTTCCCGCCCCATCCACCAGTCCAAGTTCCCGCCCCATCCACCATTCCAAGTTCCCCCCATCCACCAGTCCAAGTTTCTGCCCCATCCTCCAGTCCAAGTTCCCGCCCCATCCACCATTCCAAGTTCCCCCCATCCACCAGTCCAAGTTTCTGCCCTATCCACAAGTCCAAGTTCCCGCCCATTCCACCAGTCCAAATCTCTGCCCCATCTCCCAAAACAAGTTCCCACCCCATCCACCAGTCCAAGTTCCCGCCCCATTCACCAGTCCAAGTTCCCGCCCCATCCACCATTCCAAGTTCCCCCCATCCACCAGTCCAAGTTTCTGCCCCATCCACCAGTCCAAGTTTCTGCCCGATCTACCAAACCAAGTTCCCGCCCTATCCATTAGTCCAAGTGCACGCGCAATCCACTAGTCCAAGTTCCCCCCCATCCACCAGTAAAGGATCCTGCCGCATCCACCAGTCCAAGTTCCTGCACCATTCTCCAGTATAATTTCAAGCCCCATCCACCTGTCCATGTTCCTGCCGCATCCACCAGTCCAAGTTCCTGCTCCATCCACCAGTCCAAGTTCCCCCCATCCACCAGTCCAAGTTTCTGCCCCATCCACCAGTCCAAGGTTCTGCCCGATCTACCAATCCAAAGTTCCTGCGCCATCCACCAGTCGAAGTTCCCGCCCCATCCACCAGTCCAAGTTCACGCCCCATCCACCTGTCCAAGTTCCTGCACCATCCACCTGTCCAAGTTCCCCCTGATCCACCATTCCAAGTTCCCGCCCCATCCACCAGTCCAGGTTCGCAACCCATCCTCCAGTCCAAGTTTCTGCCCCATCTACCATTTCAAATTCCCGCCCCATCCACTTGTCCAAGTTCCCGCCCCATCCACCAGTCCAGGTTCTCACCCCATCCACCAGACCAAGTTGTCCCCATCCAGCAGTTCAATTTCCCGCCCCATCCACCAGTCCAAGTTCCTGCCCCATCCACCAGTCCAAGTTCCCCCCCCATGCACCTGTCCAATTCCCGCCCCATCCACCAGTCCAAGTTCCCGCCCCATCCACCAGTCCAACTTCCTGCCACATCCACGGGTGAAAATTCCAGCCCCATCCACCAGTCCAAGATCCAGCCCAATCCACCAGTCCATGTTCCCCCCCACCATCCACCAGTCCAAGTTCCAGCCCATTCACCAGTCCAAGTTCCCATCCCATCCACCAGTCCAAGTTCCCGTCCCATCCACCAGTCCAAGTTCCTGCCCATCCACCAGTCCAAGTACCCGCCCCATCCACCAGTCCAAGTTCCCCCCATCCACCAGCCCAAGTTTCTGCCCCATGCACCAGTCCAAGTTCCCGCCCATTCCACCAGTCCAAGTCTCTGCCCCATTTCCCAATCCAATTTCCCGCCCCATCCACCAGTCCAAGTTCCCACCGCATCCACCAGTCCAAGTTCCCCCCCATCCACCAGTCCAAGTTCCCGCCCCATCCACCAGTCCATGTTCCCGCCCCATCCACCAGTCCAAGTTCCCGCCCCGTCCACCAGTCGAAGTTTCTTCTCCATCGATCAATCCATGTTCCCGCCCCATCCACCAGTCCATGTTCCCGCCCCATCCACCAGTCCAAGTTCCTGCCCCATCCTCCAGTCGAAGTTCCACCCCATCCACCAGTCCAAGTTTCTGCCACATCTATCAATCCAAGTTTCCCCCCCATCCACCAGTCCAAGTTTCTGTCACATTAAGCAATCCAAGTTCCTCCCCATCCACCAGTCCTTATTCCCGCACCATCCACCAGTTCAATTTCCCGCGCATACCACCAGTCCAAGTTCCCGCCCCCTCCACCAGCCCAAGTTCCCGCACCATCCACCAGTCCATGTTTCTGCCCCATCCACCAGTCCATGTTTCTGCACCATCCACCAGTCCAAGTTACTGCCGCATTCACCAGTCCAATTTCACACCCCATCCACGAGTCCAAGTTCCTGCCCCATCCACCAGACAAAGTTCCCGCCCCAACCATCAGTCCAAGTTCCCGCCCCATCCACCTGTCCAAGTTTCTGCCCCATCCACCAGTTTAAGTTTCTGCCCCATCTATCAATTCATGTTTCCGCCCCATCCACCAGTCCAAGTTCCTGCTCCATCCACCAGTCCAAGTTCCCCCCCATCCACCAGTCCATATTCCTGCCCCATCCACCAGTCCAATTTCCTGACCCATCCACCAGTCCAAGTTCCCCCCCATTCACCAGTGAAAGTTTCCACCCCATCCATCAGTCCAAGTTCCCCCCCATTCACCAGTGAAAGTTTCCACCACATTCACTATCCAATTTCCCGCCCCATCCACCTGTCCCAGTTCCTGCCGCATGCACCACTCCAAGTTTACACCCCATCCACCAGTCCAGATTCCCGCTCCATCCACCAGTCCAAGTTTCCCCCCATTCACCAGTCCATGTTCCCGCCCCATCCACCTGTCCAAGTTCCTGCCGCATGCACCACTCCAAGTTCACACCCCATCCACCTGTCCAAGTTCCCGTCCCATCCACCTGTCCACGTTCCCGCCCCATCCACCAGGCCAAGTTCAAGCCCCCTCCACCTGTACAAGTAGCTGCCCCATCCACCTGTCCAAGTTCACGCTCCATCCACCAGTTCAAGTTCCCGCCCGATTAACCAGTCCAAGTTCCTGCCGCATCTACTAGTCCAAGTTCACACCGCATCCACCAGCCCAAGTTCACGCACCATCCACCAGTCCAAGTTCCCGCCCCATCCACCAGTCCAAGTTTCTGCCCCATCCACCAGTCCAATTTCCTGCCCCATCCACCAGTCCAAGTTCCCCCCTATTCACCAGTGAAAGTTTCCTCCCAATCCATCAGTCCAAGTTCCCCACCATTCACCAGTTAAATTTTCCACCATATTCACTATCCAAGTTCCCGCCCCATCCACCTGTCCAAGTTCCTGCCGCATGCACCACTCCAAGTTTACACCCCATCCACCAGTCCAAGTTCCCGCTCTATCCACCAGTCCATGTTTCCCCCCATTCACCAGTCCAAGTTCCCGTCCCATCTACCAGTCCAAGTTCCCGTCCCATCCACCAGTCCAAGTTCCTGCCCATCCATCAGTCCAAATTCCCGCCCCATCCACCAGTCCAGGTTCCCGCCCCCTCCACCTGTCCAAGTAGCTGCCCCATCCACCTGTCCAAGTTCACGCCCCATCCACCATTTCAAGTTCACGCCCGATTAACCAGTCCAAGTTCATGCCACATCTACCAGTTCAAGTCCACACCCCATCCACCAGCCCAAGTTGACGCACCATCCACCAGTCCAAGTTCACATCCCATCCACCAGTCCAAGTTCCTGCTCCATCCACCAGTCGAAGTTCCCCCCCATCCACGAGTCCATATTCCTCCCCCATTCACCAGTCCAATTTTCTGCCCCATCCACCAGTCCAAGTTCCCGTCCCATCTACCAGTCCAAGTTCCCGTCCCATCCACCAGTCCAAGTTCCTGCCCATCCATCAGTCCAAATTCCCGCCCCATCCACCAGTCCAGGTTCCCGCCCCCTCCACCTGTCCAAGTAGCTGCCCCATCCACCTGTCCAAGTTCACGCCCCATCCACCATTTCAAGTTCACGCCCGATTAACCAGTCCAAGTTCATGCCACATCTACCAGTTCAAGTTCCCGTCCCATCTACCAGTCCAAGTTCCCGTCCCATCCACCAGTCCAAGTTCCTGCCCATCCATCAGTCCAAATTCCCGCCCCATCCACCAGTCCAAGTTCCCGTCCCATCCACCAGTCCAAGTTCCTGCCCATCCACCAGTCCAAATTCCCGCCCCATCCACCAGTCCAAGGTTCCCCCATTCACCAGTCCAAATTCCCGCCCCATCCACCTGTCCAAGTTCCTGCCGCATGCACCACTCCAGATTCACACCCCATCAACCTGTCCAAGTTCTAGTCCCATCCAACGTCCACGTTCCCGCCCCATCCACCAGTCCAAGTTCCCACCCCCTCCACCTGTCCAAGTAGCTGCCCCATCCAATTGTCCAAGTTCACGCCCCATCCACCAGTTCAAGTTCCCGCCCCATCCACCAGTCCAAGTTGCCCCCATCCAGCAGTTCAAGTTCCCTCCCCATCCACCAGTCCAAGTTCCTGCCACATCCACCAGTCCAAGTTCCCCGCCCTCCACCAGTCCAAGTTCACGCCCAATCCACCAGCCCAAGTTCCCCGTAATCCACCAGTCCACGTTCCCGCCCCATCCACCAGTCCAAGTTCACGCCCCCTCCACCTGTCCAAGTAGCTGCCTCATCCACCAGTTCAAGTTCCCGCCCGATTAACCAGTCCAAGTTCCTGCCGCATCTCCCAGTCCAAGTTCACACCGCATCCACCAGCCCAAGTTCACCCACCATCCACCAGTCCAAGTTCCCGCACCATCCACTAGTCCAAGTTCCCACCCCATCCACCAGTACAAGTTTCCACCCCATCCACCAGTCCAAGTTCCCACCCCATCCACCAGTACAAGTTTCCACCCCATCCACCAGTCCAAGTTCACACCCCATCCACCAGCCCAAGTTCACGCACCATCCACCAGTCCAAGTTCCCGCCCCATCCACCAGTCCAAGTTTCCGCCCCATCCACCAGTCCAAGTTCCTGCCCCATCCACGAGTCCAAGTTCCCGCTGCATCCACCAGTCCAAGTTCCCGCCCCCTCCACCTGTCCACGTAGCTGCCCCATCCACCTGTCCAAGTTCACGCCCCATCCACCATTTCAAATTCCCGCCCGATTAACCAGTCCAAGGTCTTGCCGCATCTACCAGTCCAAGTTCACACCCCATCCACCAGCCCAAGTTGACGCACCATCCACCAGTCCAAGTTCACATCCCATCCACCAGTCCAAGTTCCCGCCCCATCCACCAGTCCAATTTCTGCCACATCCACCAGTCCAAGTTCACGCCCCATCCACCTGTCCAAGTTCCTGCACCATCCACCTGTCCAAGTTCCCCCTGATCCACCATTCCAAGTTCCTGCCCCATCCACCAGTCCAGGTTCGCAACCCATCCTCCAGTCCAAGTTTCTGCCCCATCTACCATTTCAAATTCCCGCCCCATCCACTTGTCCAAGTTCCCGCCCCATCCACCAGTCCAGGTTCTCACCCCATCCACCAGTCCAAGTTGTCCCCATCCAGCAGTTCAATTTCCCGCCCCATCCACCAGTCCAAGTTCCTGCCCCATCCACCAGTCCCAGTTCCACGCCCTCCACCAGTCCAAGTTCCCGCCCAATCCACCAGTCCAAGTTCCCCGTAATCCACCAGTCCAAGTTCCCCCCCCCATGCACCTGTCCAATTCCCGCCCCATGCACCAGTCCAAGTTCCCGCCCCATCCACCAGTCCAACTTCCTGCCACATCCACGGGTGAAAATTCCAGCCCCATCCACCAGTCCAAGATCCAGCCCAATCCACCAGTCCATGTTCCCCCCCACCATCCACCAGTCCAAGTTCCAGCCCATTCACCAGTCCAAGTTCCCATCCAATCCACCAGTCCAAGTTCCCGTCCCATCCACCAGTCCAAATTCCTGCCCATCCACCAGTCCAAGTACCCGCCCCATCCACCAGTCCAAGTTCCCCCCATTCACCAGCCCAAGTTTCTGCCCCATGCACCAGTCCAAGTTCCCGCCCATTCCACCAGTCCAAGTCTCTGTCCCATTTCCCAATCCAATTTCCCGCCCCATCCACCAGTCCAAGTTCCCACCGCATCCACCAGTCCAAGTTCCCCCCATCCACCAGTCCAAGTTCCCGCCCCATCCACCACTCCATGTTCCCGCCCCATCCACCAGTCCAATTTCCCGCCCCGTCCACCAGTTGAAGTTTCTTCTCCATCGATCAATCCATGTTCCCGCCCCATCCACCAGTCCATGTTCCCGCTCCATCCACCTGTCCAAGTTCCTGCCGCATGCACCACTCCAAGTTTACACCCCATCCACCAGTCCAGATTCCCGCTCCATCCACCAGTCCAAGTTTCCCCCCATTCACCAGTCCATGTTCCCGCCCCATCCACCTGTCCAAGTTCCTGCCGCATGCACCACTCCAAGTTCACATCCCATCCACCTGTCCAAGTTCCCGTCCCATCCACCTGTCCACGTTCCCGCCCCATCCACCAGGCCAAGTTCAAGCCCCCTCCACCTGTACAAGTAGCTGCCCCATCCACCTGTCCAAGTTCACGCTCCATCCACCAGTTCAAGTTCCCGCCCGATTAACCAGTCCAAGTTCCTGCCGCATCTACTAGTCCAAGTTCACACCGCATCCACCAGCCCAAGTTCACGCACCATCCACCAGTCCAAGTTCCCGCCCCATCCACCAGTCCAATTTCCTGCCCCATCCACCAGTCCAAGTTCCCCCCTATTCACCAGTGAAAGTTTCCTCCCCATCCATCAGTCCAAGTTCCCCACCATTCACCAGTTAAATTTTCCACCATATTCACTATCCAAGTTCCCGCCCCATCCACCTGTCCAAGTTCCTGCCGCATGCACCACTCTAAGTTTACACCCCATCCACCAGTCCAAGTTCCCGCTCCATCCACCAGTCCAAGTTTCCCCCCATTCACCAGTCCAAGTTCCCGTCCCATCCACAAGTCCAAGTTCCCGTCCCATCCACCAGTCCAAGTTCCTGCCCATCCACCAGTCCAAATTCCCGCCCCATCCACCAGTCCAAGGTTCCCCCATTCACCAGTCCAAATTCCCGCCCCATCCACCTGTCCAAGTTCCTGCCGCATGCACCACTCCAGATTCACACCCCATCAACCTGTCCAAGTTCTAGTCCCATCCAACGTCCACGTTCCCGCCCCATCCACCAGTCCAAGTTCCCACCCCCTCCACCTGTCCAAGTAGCTGCCCCATCCAATTGTCCAAGTTCACGCCCCATCCACCAGTTCAAGTTCCCGCCCCATCCACCAGTCCAAGTTGCCCCCATCCAGCAGTTCAAGTTCCCTCCCCATCCACCAGTCCAAGTTCCTGCCACATCCACCAGTCCAAGTTCCCCGCCCTCCACCAGTCCAAGTTAACGCCCAATCCACCAGTCCAAGTTCCCCGTAATCCACCAGTCCACGTTCCCGCCCCATCCACCAGTCCAAGTTCACGCCCCCTCCACCTGTCCAAGTAGCTGCCTCATCCACCAGTTCAAGTTCCCGCCCGATTAACCAGTCCAAGTTCCTGCCGCATCTCCCAGTCCAAGTTGACACCGCATCCACCAGCCCAAGTTCACCCACCATCCACCAGTCCAAGTTCCCGCCCCATCCACTAGTCCAAGTTCCCACCCCATCCACCAGTACAAGTTTCCACCCCATCCACCAGTCCAAGTTCCCACCCCATCCACCAGTACAAGTTTCCACCCCATCCACCAGTCCAAGTTCACACCCCATCCACCAGCCCAAGTTCACGCACCATCCACCAGTCCAAGTTCCCGCCCCATCCACCAGTCCAAATTTCCGCCCCATCCAGCAGTCCAAGTTCCTGCCCCATCCACGAGTCCAAGTTCCCGCTGCATCCACCAGTCCAAGTTCCCGCCCCCTCCACCTGTCCACGTAGCTGCCCCATCCACCTGTCCAAGTTCACGCCCCATCCACCATTTCAAATTCCCGCCCGATTAACCAGTCCAAGGTCTTGCCGCATCTACCAGTCCAAGTTCATACCCCATCCACCAGCCCAAGTTGACGCACCATCCACCAGTCCAAGTTCACATCCCATCCACCAGTCCAAGTTCCCGCCCCATCCACCAGTCCAATTTCTGCCATATCCACCAGTCCAAGTTCACGCCCCATCCACCTGTCCAAGTTCCTGCACCATCCACCTGTCCAAGTTCCCCCTGATCCACGATTCCAAGTTCCAGCCCCATCCACCAGTCCAGGTTCGCAACCCATCCTCCAGTCCAAGTTTCTGCCCCATCTACCATTTCAAATTCCCGCCCCATCCACTTGTCCAAGTTCCCGCCCCATCCACCAGTCCAGGTTCTCACCCCATCCACCAGTCCAAGTTGTCCCCATCCAGCAGTTCAATTTCCCGCCCCATCCACCAGTCCAAGTTCCTGCCCCATCCACCAGTCCCAGTTCCCCGCCCTCCACCAGTCCAAGTTCCCGCCCAATCCACCAGTCCAAGTTCCCCGTAATCCACCAGTCCAAGTTCCCCCCCCATGCACCTGTCCAATTCCCGCCCCATCCACCAGTCCAAGTTACCGCCCCATCCACCAGTCCAACTTCCTGCCACATCCACGGGTGAAAATTCCAGCCCCATCCACCAGTCCAAGATCCAGCCCAATCCACCAGTCCATGTTCCCCCCCACCATCCACCAGTCCAAGTTCCAGCCCATTCACCAGTCCAAGTTCCCATCCCATCCACCAGTCCAAGTTCCCGTCCCATCCACCAGTCCAAGTTCCTGCCCATCCACCAGTCCAAGTACCCGCCCCATCCACCAGTCCAAGTTCCCCCCATTCACCAGCCCAAGTTTCTGCCCCATGCACCAGTCCAAGTTCCCGCCCATTCCACCAGTCCAAGTCTCTGTCCCATTTCCCAATCCAATTTCCCGCCCCATCCACCAGTCCAAGTTCCCACCGCATCCACCAGTCCAAGTTCCCCCCCATCCACCAGTCCAAGTTCCCGCCCCATCCACCAGTCCATGTTCCCGCCCCATCCACCAGTCCAATTTCCCGCCCCGTCCACCAGTCGAAGTTTCTTCTCCATCGATCAATCCATGTTCCCGCCCCATCCACCAGTCCATGTTCCTGCCCCATCCACCAGTCCAAGTTCCTGCCCCATCCTCCAGTCGAAGTTCCACCCCATCCACCAGTCCAAGTTTCTGCCCCATCTATCAATCCAAGTTTCCCCCCCATCCACCAGTCCAAGTTTCTGTCCCATCCACCAATCCAAGTTCCTCCCCATCCACCAGTCCTTATTCCCGCACCATCCACCAGTTCAATTTCCCGCGCATACCACCAGTCCAAGTTCCCGCCCCCTCCACCAGTCCAAGTTCCCGCACCATCCACCAGTCCATGTTTCTGCCCCATCCACCAGTCCATGTTTCTGCACCATCCACTAGTCCAAGTTCCTGCCGCATTCACCAGTCCAATTTCACAACCCATCCACGAGTCCAAGTTCCTGCCCCATCCACCAGTCCAAGTTCCCGCCCCAACCATCAGTCCAAGTTCCCGCCCCATCCACCTTTCCACGTTTCTGCCACATCCACCAGTTTAAGTTTCTGCCCCATCTATCAATTCATGTTTCCGCCCCATCCACCAGTCCAAGTTCCTGCTCCATCCACCAGTCCAAGTTCCCCCCCATCCACCAGTCCATATTCCTGCCCCAACCACCAGTCCAATTTCCTGCCCCATCCACCAGTCCAAGTTCCCCCCCATTCACCAGTGAAAGTTTCCGCCCCATCCATCAGTCCAAGTTCCCCCCCATTCACCAGTGAAAGTTTCCACCACATTCACTATCCAATTTCCCGCCCCATCCACCTGTCCAAGTTCCTGCCGCATGCACCACTCCAAGTTTACACCCCATCCACCAGTCCAGATTCCCGCTCCATCCACCAGTCCAAGTTTCCCCCCATTCACCAGTCCATGTTCCCGCCCCATCCACCTGTCCAAGTTCCTGCCGCATGCACCACTCCAAGTTCACACCCCATCCACCTGTCCAAGTTCCCGTCCCATCCACCTGTCCACGTTCCCGCCCCATCCACCAGGCCAAGTTCAAGCCCCCTCCCCCTGTACAAGTAGCTGCCCCATCCACCTGTCCAAGTTCACGCCCCATCCACCAGTTCAAGTTCCCGCCCGATTAACCAGTCCAAGTTCCTGCCGCATCTACTAGTCCAAGTTCACACCGCATCCACCAGCCCAAGTTCACGCACCATCCATCAGTCCAAGTTCCCGCCCCATCCACCAGTCCAAGTTTCTGCCCCATCCACCAGTCCAATTTCCTGCCCCATCCACCAGTCCAAGTTCCCCCCTATTCACCAGTGAATGTTTCCTCCCCATCCATCAGTCCAAGTTCCCCACCATTCACCAGTTAAATTTTCCACCATATTCACTATCCAAGTTCCCGCCCCATCCACCTGTCCAAGTTCCTGCCGCATGCACCACTCCAAGTTTACACCCCATCCACCAGTCCAAGTTCCCGCTCTATCCACCAGTCCATGTTTCCCCCCATTCACCAGTCCAAGTTCCCGTCCCATCCACCAGTCCAAGTTCTCGTCCCATCCACCAGTCCAAGTTCCTGCCCATCCATCAGTCCAAATTCCCGCCCCATCCACCAGTCCAAGTTCCCGCCCCCTCCACCTGTCCAAGTAGCTGCCCCATCCACCTGTCCAAGTTCACGCCCCATCCACCATTTCAAGTTCCCGCCCGATTAAGCAGTCCAAGTTCATGCCACATCTACCAGTTCAAGTTCACACCCCATCCACCAGCCCAAGTTGACGCACCATCCACCAGTCCAAGTTCACATCCCATCCACCAGTCCAAGTTCCCGCCCCATCCACAAGTCCAAGTTCCCGCCCCATCCACCAGTCCAAGTTCCTGCTCCATCCACCAGTCGAAGTTCCCCCCCATCCACGAGTCCATATTCCTGCCCCATTCACCAGTCCAATTTTCTGCCCCATCCACCAGTCCAAGTTCCACCACATTCACCAGTGAAAGTTTCCTCCCCATCCATCAGTCCAAGTTCCCCCCCATTCACCAGTGAAAGTTTCCACCACATTCACTATCCAAGTTTCCTCCCCATCCACCTGTCCAAGTTCCTGCCGCATGCACCACTCCAAGTTTACACCCCATCCACCAGTCCAAGTTCCCGCTCCATCCACCAGTCCAAGTTCCCGTCCCATCCACCAGTCCAAGTTCCTGCCCATCCACCAGTCCAAATTCCCGCCCCATCCACCAGTCCAAGGTTCCCCCATTCACCAGTCCAAATTCCCGCCCCATCCACCAGTCCAAGTTCCTGCCGCATGCACCACTCCAGATTCACACCCCATCAACCTGTCCAAGTTCCCGTCCCATCCAACGTCCACGTTCCCGCCCCATCCACCAGTTCAAGTTCCCGCCCCATCCACCAGTCCAAGTTGCCCCCATCCAGCAGTTCAAGTTCCCGCCCCATCCACCAGTCCAAGTTCCTGCCACATCCACCAGTCCAAGTTCCCCGCCCTCCACCAGTCCAAGTTCACGCCCAATCCACCAGTCCAAGTTCCCCGTAATCCACCATTCCACGTTCCCGCCCTATCCACCAGTCCAAGTTCACGCCCCCTCCACCTGTCCAAGTAGCTGCCTCATCCACCAGTTCAAGTTCCCGCCCGATTAACCAGTCCAAGTTCCTGCCGCATCTCCCAGTCCAAGTTCACACCGCATCCACCAGCCCAATTTCACCCACCATCCACCAGTCCAAGTTCCCGCCCCATCCACTAGTCCAAGTTCCCACCCCATCCACCAGTACAAGTTTCCACCCCATCCACCAGTCCAAGTTCCCACCCCATCCACCAGTACAAGTTTCCACCCCATCCACCAGTCCAAGTTCACACCCCATCCACCAGCCCAAGTTCACGCACCATCCACCAGTCCAAGTTCCCGCCCCATCCACCAGTCCAAGTTTCCGCCCCATCCACCAGTCCAAGTTCCTGCCCCATCCACGAGTCCAAGTTGCCGCTGCATCCACCAGTCCAAGTTCCCGCCCCCTCCACCTGTCCAAGTAGCTGCCCCATCTACCTGTCCAAGTTCACGCCCCATCCACCATTTCAAATTCCCGCCCGATTAACCAGTCCAAGTTCTTGCCGCATCTACCAGTCCAAGTTCACACCCCATCCACCAGCCCAAGTTGACGCACCATCCACCAGTCCAAGTTCACATCCCATCCACCAGTCCAAGTTCTCGCCCCATCCACAAGTCCAAGTTCCCGCCCCCTCCACCAGTCCAAGTTCCTGTTCCATCCACCAGTCGAAGTTCCCCCCCATCCACCAGTCCATATTCCTGCCCCATCCACCAGTCCAATTTCCTGCCCCATCCACCAGTCCAAGTTCCCCCCCATTCACCAGTGAAAGTTTCCTCCCCATCCCCCAGTCCAAGTTCCCTCCCCATCCACCAGTCCAACTTCCTGCCCCATCCACGGGTGCAAATTCCAGACCCATCCACCAGTCCAAGATCCAGCCCCATCCACCAGTCCAAGTTCCCCCCCCATCCACCAGTGCAAGTTCCACCCCATCCACCAGTCCAAGTTCCCGTCCCATCCACCAGTCCAAGTCCCCGTCCCATTCACCAGTCCAATTTCCTTCCCATCCACCTGTCCAAGTTCCCGCCCCATCCACCAGTCCAAGTTTCCCCCCATTCACCAGTCTAAGTTCCCGCCCCATCCACCTGTCCAAGTTCCTGCCGCATGCACCACTCCAAGTTCACACCCCATCCACCTGTCCAAGTTCCCGTCCCAACCACCTGTCCACGTACCCTCCCCATCCACCAGTCCAAGTTCCCGCCCCCTCCACCAGTCCAAGTAGCTGTCCCATCCACCTGTCCAAGTTCACGCCCCATCCACCAGTTCAAGTACCCGCCCCAACCACCAGTCCAAGTGTCCCCCATCCACCAGTCCAAGATTCTGCACCATCCACCAGTCCAAGTTTCTGCCCGATCTACCAATCCAAGTTCCCGACCCATCCACCAGTCCAAGTGCACACGCCATCCACTAGTCCAAGTTTCCCCCCATCCACCAGTCCAGGATCCTGCCGCATCCACCAGTCCAAGTTCCTTCCACATCCTCCAGTCTAATTTCAAGCCCCATATCTCAATACAAGTTGCTGCCCCATCCACCAGTCCAATTTCCTGCCCCATCCACCAGTCCAAGTTCCCCCCTATTCACCAGTGAAAGTTTCCTCCCCATCCATCAGTCCAAGTTCCCCACCATTCACCAGTGAAATTTTCCACCATATTCACTATCCAAGTTCCCGCCCCATCCACCTGTCCAAGTTCCTGCCGCATGCACCACTCCAAGTTTACACCCCATCCACCAGTCCAAGTTCCCGCTCTATCCACAGTCCATGTTTCCCCCCATTCACCAGTCCAAGTTCCCGTCCCATCCACCAGTCCAAGTTCCCGTCCCATCCACCAGTCCAAGTTCCTGCCCATCCATCAGTCGAAATTCCCGCCCCATCCACCAGTCCAAGTTCCCCGCCCTCCACCAGTCCAAGTTCCCGCCCAATCCACCAGTCCAAGTTCCCCGTAATCCACCAGTCCAAGTTCCCCCCCCATCCACCTGTCCAAGTTCCCCCCCCATCCACCAGTCCAAGTTCCCCCCCCATCCACCAGTGCAAGTTCCACCCCATCCACCAGTCCAAGTTCCCGTCCCATCCACCAGTCCAAGTCCCCGTCCCATTCACCAGTCCAATTTCCTTCCCATCCACCTGTCCAAGTTCCCGCCCCATCCACCAGTCCAAGTTTCCCCCCATTCACCAGTCTAAGTTCCCGCCCCATCCACCTGTCCAAGTTCCTGCCGCATGCACCACTCCAAGTTCACACCCCATCCACCTGTCCAAGTTCCCGTCCCAACCACCTGTCCACGTACCCTCCCCATCCACCAGTCCAAGTTCCCGCCCCCTCCACCAGTCCAAGTAGCTGTCCCATCCACCTGTCCAAGTTCACGCCCCATCCACCAGTTCAAGTACCCGCCCCAACCACCAGTCCAAGTGTCCCCCATCCACCAGTCCAAGATTCTGCACCATCCACCAGTCCAAGTTTCTGCCCGATCTACCAATCCAAGTTCCCGACCCATCCACCAGTCCAAGTGCACACGCCATCCACTAGTCCAAGTTTCCCCCCATCCACCAGTCCAGGATCCTGCCGCATCCACCAGTCCAAGTTCCTTCCACATCCTCCAGTCTAATTTCAAGCCCCATATCTCAATACAAGTTGCTGCCCCATCCACCAGTCCAATTTCCTGCCCCATCCACCAGTCCAAGATCCCCCCTATTCACCAGTGAAAGTTTCCTCCCCATCCATCAGTCCAAGTTCCCCACCATTCACCAGTGAAATTTTCCACCATATTCACTATCCAAGTTCCCGCCCCATCCACCTGTCCAAGTTCCTGCCGCATGCACCACTCCAAGTTTACACCCCATCCACCAGTCCAAGTTCCCGCTCTATCCACAGTCCATGTTTCCCCCCATTCACCAGTCCAAGTTCCCGTCCCATCCACCAGTCCAAGTTCCCGTCCCATCCACCAGTCCAAGTTCCTGCCCATCCATCAGTCGAAATTCCCGCCCCATCCACCAGTCCAAGTTCCCCGCCCTCCACCAGTCCAAGTTCCCGCCCAATCCACCAGTCCAAGTTCCCCGTAATCCACCAGTCCAAGTTCCCCCCCCATCCACCTGTCCAAGTTCCCACCCCATCCACCAGTCCAAGTTCCATCCTCATCCACCAGTACAACTTCCTGCCCCATCCACGGGTGCAAATTCCAGACCCATCCACCAGTCCAAGATCCAGCCCCATCCACCAGTCCAAGCTCCCCCCCCCATCCACCAGTCCAATTTCCTTCCCATCCACCAGTCCAAGTTCCTTCCCCATCCACCAGTCCAAGTTTCCCCCCATTCACCAGTCTAAGTTCCCGCCCCATCCACCTGTCCAAGTTCCTGCCGCATGCACCACTCCAAGTTCACACCCCATCCACCTGTCCAAGTTCCCGTCCCAACCACCTGTCCACGTACCCACCCCATCCACCAGTACAAGTTTCCACCCCATCCACCAGTCCAAGTTCACACCCCATCCACCAGCCCAAGTTCACGCACCATCCACCAGTCCAAGTTCCCCCCCATCCACCAGTCCATATTCCTGCCCCAGCCACCAGTCCAATTTCCTGCCCCATCCACCAGTCCAAGTTTCCCCCCATTCACCAGTGAAAGTTTCCTCCCCATCCATCAGTGTAAGTTCCCCCCCATTCACCAGTGAAAGTTTCCACCACATTCACTATCCAAGTTCCCGCCCCATCCACCTGTCCAAGTTCCTGCCGCATGCACCACTCCAACTTTACACACCATCCACCAGTCCAAGTTCCCGCTCCATCCACCAGTCCAAGTTTCCACCCATTCACCAGTCCAAGTTCCCGTCCCATCCACCAGTCCAAGTTCCTGTCCCATCCACCAGTCCAAGTTCCTGCCCATCCACCAGTCCAAATTCCCGCCCCATCCACCAGTCCAAGTTTCCCCCCATTCAGCAGTCCAAATTCCCGCCCCATCCACCTGTCCAAGTTCCTGCCGCATGCACCACTCCAGATTCACACCCCATCAACCTGTCCAAATTCCCGTCCCATCCACCTGTCCACGTTCCCGCCCCAATCACCAGTCCAAGTTCCCACCCCCGCCACCTGTCCAAGTAGCTGCCCCATCCACCTGTCCAACTTCACGCCCCATCCACCAGTTCAAGTTCCCGCCCCATCCACCAGTCCAAGTTGTCCCCATCCAGCAGTTCAAGTTCCCGCCCCATCCACCAGTCCAAGTTCCTGCCACATCCACCAGTCCAAGTTCCCCGCCGTCCACCAGTCCAAGTTCACGCCCAATCCACCAGTCCAAGTTCCCCGTAATCCACCAGTCCACGTTCCCGCCCCATCCACCAGTCCAAGTTCACGCCCCCTCCACCTGTCCAAGTAGCTGCCTCATCCACCAGTTCAAGTTCCCGCCCGATTAACCAGTCCAAGTTCCTGCCGCATCTCCCAGTCCAAGTTCACACCGCATCCACCAGCCCAAGTTCACCCACCATCCACCAGTCCAAGTTCCCGCCCCATCCACTAGTCCAAGTTCCCACCCCATCCACCAGTACAAGTTTCCACCCCATCCACCAGTCCAAGTTCACACCCCATCCACCAGCCCAAGTTCACGCACCATCCACCCGTCCAAGTTCCCGCCCCATCCACCAGTCCAAGTTTCCGCCCCATCCACCAGTCCAAGTTCCTGCCCCATCCACGAGTCCAAGTTCCCGCTGCTTCCACCAGTCCAAGTTCCCGCCCCCTCCACCTGTCCAAGTAGCTGCCCCATCCACCTGTCCAAGTTCACGCCCCATCCACCATTTCAAATTCCCGCCCGATTAACCAGTCCAAGTTCTTGCCGCATCTACCAGTCCAAGTTCACACCCCATCCACCAGCCCAAGTTGACGCACCATCCACCAGTCCAAGTTCACATCCCATCCACCAGTCCAAGTTCTCGCCCCATCCACCTGTCCAAGTTCACGCCCCATCCACCAGTTCAAGTTCGCGCCCCATCCACCAGTCCAAGTTGCCCCCATCCAGCAGGTCAAGTTCCCGCCCCATCCACCAGTCCAAGTTCCTGCCCCATCCACCAGCCCAAGTTCCCCGCCCCATCCACCAGCCCAAGTTCCCGCCCAATCCACCAGTCCAAGTTCCCCGTAATCCACCAGTCCAAGTTCCCCCCCCATCCACCTGTCCAAGTTCCCGCCCCATCCACCAGTCCAAGTTCCTTCCCCATCCACCAGTCCAACTTCCTGCCCCATCCACGGGTGCAAATTCCAGACCCATCCACCAGTCCAAGATCCAGCCCCATCCACCAGTCCAAGCTCCCCCCCCCATCCACCAGTGCAAGTTCCACCCCATCCACCAGTCCAAGTTCCCGTCCCATCCACCAGTCCAAGTCCCCGTCCCATTCACCAGTCCAATTTCCTTCCCATCCACCTGTCCAAGTTCCCGCCCCATCCACCAGTCCAAGTTTCCCCCCATTCACCAGTCTAAGTTCCCGCCCCATCCACCTGTCCAAGTTCCTGCCGCATGCACCACTCCAAGTTCACACCCCATCCATCTGTCCAAGTTCCCGTCCCAACCACCTGTCCACGTACCCGCCCCATCCACCAGTCCAAGTTCCCGCCCCCTCCACCAGTCCAAGTAGCTGTCCCATCAACCTGTCCAAGTTCACGCCCCATCCACCAGTTCAAGTTCCCGCCCCAACCACCAGTCCAAGTGTCCCCCATCAACCAGTCCAAGATTCTGCCCTATTTATCAATCCAATTTCCTGCCCCATCCACCGGTCCAAGTTCCCGCCCCATTCACCAGTCAAAGCTTCTGCCCCATATATCAATCCAAGTTTCCGCCTCATCCAATAATCTAAATTTCCTGCGCCATCCACCAGTCAAAGTTCCCGCCCCATCCACCAGTCAAATTTCCCCCCCATCCACCAGTGCAAGTTGCCGCCCCATCCACCAGTCCAATTTCCGCCCCATCCACCAGTCCAAGTTCACGCCCCATCCACCAGTCCAAGTTCCTGCCCCATCCACCTGTCCAAGTTCCCCCTGATCCACCAATCCAAGTTCCCGCCCATTCCACCAGTCCAGGTTCGCAACCCATCCACCAGTCCAAGTTTCTGCCCCATCTACCATTTCAAATTCCCGCCCCATCCACTTGTCCAAGTTCCCGACCCATCCACCAGTCCAGGTTCTCACCCCATCCACCAGTCCAAGTTGCCCCCATTCAGCAGTTCAAGTACCCGCCCCATCCACCAGTCCACGTTCCTGCCCAATCCACCAATCCAAGTTCCCCGTAATCCACCAGTCCAACTTCCCGCCCCATCCACCTGTCCAAGTTCCCGCCCCTTCCACCAGTCCAAGTTCCCGCCCCATCCACCAGTCCAACTTCCTGCCCCATCCACGGGTGCAAATTACAGCCCCATCCACCAGTCCAAGATCCAGCCTCATCCACCAGTCCGAGTTCCCCCCCCATCCACCAGTCCAAGTTCAACCCCATCCACCAGTCCAAGTTCCCGTCCCATCCACCAGTCCAAGTTCCCGTCCCATCCACCAGTCCAAATTCCTGCCCATCCATCAGTCCAAGTTCCCGCCCCATCCACCAGTCCAAGTTCCCCCCAATCCACCAATCCAAGTTTCTGCCCCATGCACCGGTCCTATTTCCCGCCCATTCTACCAGTCCAAGCCTCTGTCCCATTTCCCTATCCAATTTCCCGCCCCATCCACCAGTCCAAGTTCCCACCCCATCCACCAGTCCAAGTTCCCCCCCATCCACCAATCCAAATTCCCGCCCCATCCACAAGTCCAAGTTAGCGTCCCATCCACCACTCCAAGTTCCCACCCCATTGACCTGTCCAAGTTCCTGTCCCATCCACCTGTCCACGTTCCCGCCCCATCCACAAGTCCAAGTTCCCGCCACCTGCACCTGTCCAAGTAGCTGCCAAATCCACCTGCCCATGTTCATGCCCCATCCACCAGTTCAAGTTCCCGCCCCATCCACCAGTCCAAGTGTCCCCCATCCACCAGTCCAAGATTCTGCCCCATCCACCAGTCCAAGTTTCTGCCCGATCCACCAATCCAAGTTCCCGCCCCATCCACCACTCCAAGTGCACGTGCCATCCACTAGTCCAAGTTCCTCCCCATCCACCAGTCCAGGATTCTGCCGCATCCACCAGTCCAAGTTCCTTCCCCATCCTCCAGTCTAATTTCAAGCCCCATCCACCTGTCCATGTTCCTGCCGCATCCACCAGTCCAAGTTCCCGCCCCATCCACCAGTCCAAGTTCCAGCGCCATCCACCAGTCGAAGTTCCCGCCCCATCCACCAGTCCAATTTCCTCCCCATCCACCAGTCCAAATTCCCAATCTTCCACCTGTCAATTTCCCCCTCCATCCACTAGTCCAAGTTCACGCCCTATCCACCAGTCCAAGTTCCTGCCCCATCCACCCGTCCAAGTTCCCCCTGAACCACCAATCCAAGTTCCCACCCCATCCACCAGTCCAGCTTCTCAACCCATCCACCAGTCCAAGTTTCTGCCCCATCTACCATTTCAAATTCCCGCCCCATCCACTTGTCCAAGTTCCCGCCCCATCCAGCAGTCCAGGTTCTCACTCCAACCACCAGTCCAAGTTGGCCCCATCCAGCAGTTCAAGTTCCCGCCCCATCCACCAGTCCAAGTTTCCGCTCCATCCACCAGTCCAAGTTCCCGCCCAATCCACCAGTCCAAGTTCCCCGTAATCCACCAGTCCAAGTTCCCCCCCCCCATTCCACCTGTCCAAGTTCCCGCCCCATCCCCCAGTCCAAGTTCCCGCCCCATCCACCAGTCCAACATCCTGCCCCATCCACGGGTGCAAATTGCAGCCCCATCCACCAGTCCAAGATCCAGCCCGATCCACCAGTCCAAGTTCCACACTCCATCCACCAGATCAAGTTCCTGCCCATCCACCAGTCCAAGTTCCCGTCCCATCCACCAGTCCAAGTTCCCCCCCATCCGCAAGTTCAAGTTTGTGCCCCATGCACCAGTCCAAGTTTCGCCCATTCCACCAGACCAAGTCTCTGCCCCATCTCCCAATCCAATTTCCCGCCCCATCCACCAGTCCAAGTTCCCGCCGCATCCACCAGTCCAAGTTCCTGCCCCATCCTCCATTCCAAGTTTCTGCCCTATTTATCAATCCAAGTTTCTGCCCCATCCACTTGTCCAAGTTCCCGCCCCATTCACCAGTCCAAGTTTCTGCCCCATCTATCAATCCAAGTTTCCGCCCCATCCAATAATCCAAAGTTCCCGCTCCATCCATCAATCCAAGTTCATGCACCATACACCAGTCCAAGATCCCCCCATCCACCAGTCCAAGTTCACGACCCATCCACCTGTCCAAGATCCCCCCCATCCAGCAGTTCAAGTTCCCGCCCCATCCACCATCCAAGTTCCCGCCACATCCCCCAGTCGAAGTTCCCGTCCCATCCACCATTGCAAGTTCCTGCCGCATCTACCAATCCAAGTTCCCGCCCCATCCACCAGTCCAAGTTCCCGCCGCATCCACCAGTCCAAGTTCGCCCCCATCCACCAGTCCAGATTTCTGCTCCATCCACCAGTCCAACTTTCTGCCCCATCTCCCAATCCAAGTTCCCGCCCCTTTCACCAGTCCAAGTTCCTGCCGCATCCACCAGTCAAAGTTCCCGCCCCATCCACCAGTCCAAGTTCCCGCCCCATCCATCAGTCGAAGTTCCCACCCCATCTACCAGTCCACGTTCTTGCAGCATTCACCAGTCCAAGTTCCTGCCCCATCCACAAGTCCAAGTGCCCACCATATCCACCAGTCCAAGTTCCCGCCCCATCCTCAAGTCCAAGTTCCACACCATCCACCAGTCCATGTTCCCGTCCCATCCATCAGTTCAAGTTCCCGTCTCATCCACCAATCCAAATTTCTGCCCCATCTGCCAATCCAAGTTCCCGCCCCATCCACCAGTCCAGGATCCTGCCGCATCCACCAGTCCAAGTTCCACCCCATCCACCAGTCCAAGTTCCCGTCCCATCAACCAGTCCAAGTTACCGTCACCTCTACCAGTCCAAGTTGCTGCCCATCCACAAGTCCAAGTTCCCGTCCCATCCATCAGTCCAAGTTCCAGCCCCATGCACCAGTCCAAGAGCCTGCCGCATTCACCAGTCCAAGTTTCCCCCCATCCACCATTCCAAGTTTCTGCCCCATGCACCAGTCAAAGTTCCCGCCCATTCCACCAGTCCAAGTCTCTGACCCATCTCCCAATCCAAGATCCCGCCCCATTCTCCAGTCCAAGTTCCCGCCACATCCACCAGTCCAAGTTACTGCCGCATCCACCAGTCCCAGTTCCCGCCCCATCCACCAGTCCAAGTTCCCGCCCTATCCACCAGTCCACGTTCATGCCGCATCCACCAGTCCAAATTCCTTCCCCATCCACCAGTCCAAGTTCCCGCCCCTTCCACAACTCCAAGTTCACGCACCATCCACCAGTCCAAGTTCCTGTCCCAACCACTCGTCCAAATTCCTGCCCCATCCACCAGTCCAAATTCCCGCCACATCCACCAGTCCAAGTTCCTGCCCCATCCACCTGTCCAAGTTCCCGCCCCATCCACCAGTCCAAGTTCATCTCCCATCCACCAGTCCAAGTTCTCCCTCCATCCACCAGTCCAAGTTCCCTCCCCATCCACCAGTCCAAGTTCTCCACATCGACCAGTCCAAGTTCCCGCCCCATCCACCAATCCAAGTTCCCGCCCCATACACCAGTCCAAGTTCCCATCCCATCCAACAGTCCAAGTTCCCGCCCCATCCACAAGTCCAAGTTCTCGTCCCATCCACCAGTACAAGTTCCCACCCCATCCAGCAGTTCAAGTTCACACCCCTTCCATCAGCACAAGTTCACGCACCATCCACCAGTCCATGTTCCCGCTCCATCCACCAGTCCAATTTCTACCCCATCCACCAGTCCAAGTTCATGCCCCATCCACCAGTCCAAGTTCCCGCCCCATCCACCAGTCCAAGTTCCCGCCCCCTCCACCTGTCCAAGGAGCTGCCCCATCCACCTGTCCAAGTTCAATCCCCAACCACCAGTTCAAGTTCCTGCGCGATTAATCAGTCCAAGTTCATGCCGCAGCTACCGGTCCAAGTTCACACCCCATCCACCAGTCCAAGTTCCCATCCCATCCAAAGTCCAAGTTCCCGCCCCATCCACAAGTCCAAGTTCCCATCCCATCCACCAGTACAAGTTCCCGCCCCATCCTCCAATCCACCAGTCCAAGTTCCCGGCCCAATCACCAGTCCAAGTTCCCGCCCCATCCACCAGTCCACGTTCTTGCCGCATTCACCAGTCCAAGTTCCTGCCCAATCCACCAGTCCAAGTTCCCGCCCATTCCACCAGTCCTAATCTCTGCCCATCTCCCAAACCAAGTTCCCGCCCCATACACCAGTACAAGTTCCCGCCCCATCCACCAGTCCAAATTTCTGCCACATCTGCCAATCCAAGTTCCCGCCCCATCCACCAGTCCAGGATCCTGCCGCATCCACCAGTCCAAGTTTCTGCCCAATCCACCAGTCCAAGTTCCCGCCCATTCCACCAGTCCTAATCTCTGCCCATCTCCCAAACCAAGTTCCCGCCCCATACACCAGTACAAGTTCCCGCCCCATCCACCATTCCAAGTTCCCCCCATCCATCAGTCCAAGTTTCTGCCCCATCCACCAGTCCAAGTTTCTGCCCGATCTACCAATCCAAGTTCCCGCCCCATCTACCAGTCCAGGTGCACGCGCCTTCCACTAGTCCAAGTTTCCCCCTTCCACCAATCCAAGTTCACGCCTCAACCACCAGTCCATGTTCCCGCCCATTCCACCAGTCCAAGTCTCTGCCCCATCTCCCAAACCAGGTTCCCCGTAATCCACCAGTCCAACTTCCCCCCCCCATCCAACTGTCCAAGTTCCCGCCCCATCCACCAGTCCAAGTTCACGCCCCATCCACCAGTCCAACTTCCTGCCCCATCCACGGGTGCAAATTACAGCCCCATCCACCAGTCCAAGATCCAGCCTCATCCACCAGTCCAAGTTTCCCCCCCATGCACCAGTCCAAGTTCAACCCCATCCACCAGTCCAAGTTCCCGTCCCATCCACCAGTCCAAGTTCCCGTCCCATCCACCAGTCCAAATTCCTGCCCATCCACCAGTCCAAGTTCCCGCCCCATCCACCAGTCCAAGTTCCCCCCAATCCACCAATCCAAGTTTCTGCCCCATGCACCGGTCCAATTTCCCGCCCATTCTACCAGTCCAAGTCTCTGCCCCATTTCCCAATCCAAATTCCCGCCTCATCCACAAGTCCAAGTTAGCGTCCCATCCACCAGTCCAAGTTCCCACCCCATTGACCTGTCCAAGTTCCTGTCCCATCCACCTGTCCACGTTCCCGCCCCATCCACAAGTCCAAGATCCCGCCACCTGCACCTGTCCAAGTAGCTGCCAAATCCACCTGTCCAAGTTCACGCCCCATCCACCAGTTCAAGTTCCCGCCCCATCCACCAGTCCAAGTGTCACCCATCCACCAGTCCAAGATTCTGCCCCATCCACCAGTCCAAGTTTCTGCCCGATCTACCAATCCAAGTTCCCGCCCCATCCACCACTCCAAGTGCACGCGCCATCCACTAGTCCAAGTTCCTCCCCATCCACCAGTCCAGGATCCTGCCGCATCCCCCAGTCCAAGTTCCTTCCCCATCCTCCAGTCTAATTTCAAGCCCCATCCACCTGTCCATGTTCCTGCCGCATCCACCAGTCCAAGTTCCTGCTCCATCCACCAGTCCAAGTTTTTGCCCCATCTATCAATCCAAGTTGCTGCCCCATCCACCAGTCCAAGTTCCTGCCCATCTTCCAGTCCAGGTGCACGCGCCATCCACTTGTCCAAGTTTCCCCCCTTCCACCAATCCAAGTTCACGCCTCAACCACCAGTCCATGTTCCCGCCCATTCCACCAGTCCAAGTCTCTGCTCCATCCACCAGTCCAAGTTTCTGCCCCATCTATCAATCCAAGTTGCTGCTCCATCCACCAGTCCAAGTTCCTGCCCCATCCTCCATTCCAAGTTTCTGCCCTATTTATCAATCCAAGTTTCTGCCCCATCCACCTGTCCAAGTTCCCGCCCCATTCACCAGTCCAAGTTTCTGCCCCATCTATCAATCCAAGTTTCCGCCCTTTCCAATAATCCAAAGTTCCCGCTCCATCCATCAATCCAAGTTCATGCACCATACACCAGTCCAAGATCCCCCCATCCACCAGTCAAGTTCACGACCCATCCACCTGTCCAAGATCCCCCCCATCCAGCAGTTCAAGTTCCCGCCCCATCCACCATCCAAGTTCCCGCCACATCCACCTGTGCAAGATTCAGCCACATCCCCCAGTCGAAGTTCCCGTCCCATCCACCATTGCAAGTTCCTGCCGCATCTACCAATCCAAGTTCCCGCCCCTTCCACCAGTCCAAGTTCCAGCGCCATCCACCAGTCGAAGTTCCCGCCCCATCCACCAGTCGAAGTTCCCGCCCCATCCACCAGTCCAATTTCCTCACCATCCACCAGTCCAAATTCCCAACCTTCCAGCTGTCAATTTCCCCCTCCATCCACTAGTCCAAGTTCACGCCCTATCCACCAGTCCAAGTTCCTGCCCCATCCACCCGTCCAAGTTCCCCCTGAACCACCAATCCAAGTTCCCACCCCATCCACCAGTCCAGGTTCGCAACCCATCCACCAGTCCAAGTTTCTGCCCCATCTACCATTTCAAATTCCCGCCCCATCCACTTGTCCAAGTTCCCGCCCCATCCAGCAGTCCAGGTTCTCACTCCAACCACCAGTCCAAGTTGGCCCCATCCAGCAGTTCAAGTTCCCGCCCCATCCACCAGTCCAAGTTTCCGCTCCATCCACCAGTCCAAGTTCCCGCCCAATCCACCAGTCCAAGTTCCCCGTAATCCACCAGTCCAAGTTTCCCCCCCCATCCACCTGTCCAAGTTCCCGCCCCATCCCCCAGTCCAAGTTCCCGCCCCATCCACCAGTCCAACATCCTGCCCCATCCACGGGTGCAAATTCCAGCCCCATCCACCAGTCCAAGATCCAGCCCGATCCACCAGTCCAAGTTCCACCCTCCATCCACCAGATCAAGTTCCTGCCCATCCACCAGTCCAAGTTCCCGTCCCATCCACCAGTCCAAGTTCCCCCCCATCCGCAAGTTCAAGTTTCTGCCCCATGCACCAGTCCAAGTTTCGCCCATTCCACCAGACCAAGTCTCTGCCCCATCTCCCAATCCAATTTCCCGCCCCATCCACCAGTCCAAGTTCCCGCCGCATCCACCAGTCCAAGTTCGCCCCCATCCACCAGTCCAGATTTCTGCTCCATCCACCAGTCCAACTTTCTGCCCCATCTCCCAATCCAAGTTCCCGCCCTTTCACCAGTCCAAGTTCCTGCCCCATCCACCAGTCCAAGTTCCCGCCCCATCCACAAGTCCAAGTTCCCGTCCCATCCACCAGTCCAAGTTCCCACCCCATTCACCAGTCCAAGTTCCTGCCGCATCCACCAGTCAAAGTTCCCGCCCCATCCACCAGTCCAAGTTCCCGCCCCATCCATCAGTCGAAGTTCCCACCCCATCTACCAGTCCACGTTCTTGCCGCATCCACCAGTCCAAGTTCCTGCCCCATCCACAAGTCCAAGTGCCCACCATATCCACCAGTCCAAGTTCCCGCCCCATCCTCAAGTCCAAGTTCCACCCCATCCACCAGTCCATGTTCCCGTCCCATCCACCAGTTCAAGTTCCCGTCTCATCCACCAATCCAAATTTCTGCCCCATCTGCCAATCCAAGTTCCCGCCCCATCCACCAGTCCAGGATCCTGCCGCATCCACCAGTCCAAGTTCCACCCCATCCACCAGTCCAAGTTCCCGTCCCATCCACCAGTCCAAGTTACCGTCACCTCTACCAGTCCAAGTTGCTGCCCATCCACAAGTCCAAGTTCCCGTCCCATCCATCAGTCCAAGTTCCAGCCGCATCCACCAGTCCAAGTTCCCGCCCATTCCACCAGTCCAAGTCTCTGCCCCATCTCCCAATCCAAGTTCCCGCCCCATCCACCAGTCCAAGTTCGCGCCGCATCCACCAATCCAAGTTTCCCCCCATCCACCAGTCCAAGTTTCTGCCCCATGCACCAGTCCAAGTTCCCGCCCATTCCATCAGTCCAAGTCTCTGACCCACCTCCCAATCCAAGTTCCAGCCCCATTCTCCAGTCCAAGTTCCCGCCCCATCCACCAGTCCAAGTTACTGCCGCATCCACCAGTCCCAGTTCCCGCCCCATCCACCAGTCCAAGTTCCCGCCCTATCCACCAGTCCACGTTCATGCCGCATCCACCTGTCCAAATTCCTGCCCCATCCACCAGTCCAAGTTCCCGCCCCATCCACAACTCCAAGTTCACGCATCATCCACCAGTCCAATTTCCTGTCCCAACCACTCGTCCAAATTCCTGCCCCATCCACCAGTCCAAATTCCCGCCACATCCACCAGTCCAAGTTCCTGCTGCATCCACATGTCCAAGTTCCCGCCCCATCCACCTGTCCATGTTCCCGCCCCATCCACCTGTCCAAGTTCCCGCCCCATCCACCAGTCCAAGTTCGTCTCCCATCCACCAGTCCAAGTTCGCCCTCCATCCACCAGTCCAAGTTCCCTCCCCATCCACCAGTCCAAGTTCTCCACATCGACCAGTCCAAGTTCCCGCCCCATCCAGCAATCCAAGTTCCCGCCCCATCCACCAGTCCAAGTTCCCATCCCATCCAACAGTCCAAGTTCCCGCCCCATCCACAAGTCCAAGTTCCCGTCCCATCCACCAGTACAAGTTCCCACCCCATCCAGCAGTTCAAGTTCACACCCCATCCATCAGCCCAAGTTCACGCACCATCCACCAGTCCATGTTCCCGCCCCATCCACCAGTCCAATTTCTGCCCCATTCACCAGTCCAAGTTCATGCCCCATCCACCAGTCCAAGTTCCCGCCCCATCCACCAGTCCAAGTTCCCGCCCCCTCCACCTGTCCAAGGAGCTGCCCCATCCACCTGTCCAAGTTCAATCCCCAACCACCAGTTCAAGTTCCTGCGCGATTAACCAGTCCAAGTTCATGCCGCATCTACCGGTCCAAGTTCACACCCCATCCACCAGCCCAAGTTCACGCTCCATCCACCAGTCCAACTTTCCATCCCATCCACCAGTCCAAGTTCCCGCCCCATCCACAAGTCTAAGTTCCCATCCCATCCACCAGTACAAGTTCCCGCCCCATCCTCCAATCCACCAGTCCAAGTTCCCGCCCCAATCACCAGTCCAAGTTCCCGCCCCATCCACCAGTCCACGTTCTTGCCGCATTCACCAGTCCAAGTTCCTGCCCCATCCACCAGTCCAAGTTCCCGCCCCATCCACAAGTCCTAGTTCCCGTCCCATCCACCAGTCCATGTTCCCGCCCCCTCCACCAGTCCAAGTTCCCGCCCCATCCACCAGTCCAGGATCCTGGCGCATCCACCAGTCCAAGTTCGCGCCCCAGCTACCATTCCAAGTTCCCCCCCATCCACCAGTCCAAATTTCTGCCCCATCTGCCAATCCAAGTTCCCGCCCCATCCACCAGTCCAGGATCCTGCCGCATCCACCAATCCAAGTTCACGCCTCAACCACCAGTCCATGTTCCCGCCCATTCCACCAGTCCAAGTCTCTGCCCCATCTCGCAAACCAGGTTCCCGCCCCATCCACCAGTCCAAGTTCCCGCCCCATCCAACAGTCCAAGTGTCCCCCATCCACCAGTCCAAGATTCTGCCCCATCCACCAGTCCAAGTTTCTGCCCGATCTACCAATCCAAGTTCCCGCCCCATATACTAGTCCAAGTGCACGCGCCATCCACTAGTCCAAGTTGCCCCCCATCCACCAGTCCAGGATTCTGCCGCATCCACCAGTCCAAGTTCCTGCCCTATCCTCCAGTCTAATTTCAAGCCCCATCCACCTGTCCATGTTCCCGCCCCATCCACCAGTCCAATTTCCTCCCCATCCACCAGTCCAAATTCCCACCCTTCCAACTGTCAATTTCCCCCACCATCCACCAGTCCAAGTTCACGCCCCATCCACCAGTCCAAGTTCCTGCCCCATCCAGCCGTCCAAGTTCCCCCTGATCCACCAATCCAAGTTCCCGCTTCATCCACCAGTCCAGGTTCGCAACCCATCCACCAGTCCAAGTTTCTGCCCCATCTACCATTTCAAATTACCGCCCCATCCACTTGTCCAGGTTCCCGCCCCTCCACCAATCCAGGTTCTCACACCAACCACCAGTCCAAGTTGGCCCCATCCAGCAGTTCAAGTTCCCGCCCCATCCACCAGTCCAAGTTCCCGCTCCATCCACCAGTCCATTTCCCGCCCAATCCACCAGTCCAAGTTCCCCGTAATCCACCAGTCCAGGTTCCCCCCCTATTCCACCTGTCCAAGTTCCCGCCCCATCCACCAGTCCAAGTTCCCGCCCCATCCACCAGTCCAACATCCTGCCCCATCCACGGGTGCAAATTCCAGCCCCATCCACCAGTCCAAGATCCAGCCCGATCCACCAGTCCAAGTTCCACCCCCCATCCACCAGATCAATTTTCACCCCATCCACCAGTCCAAGTTCCCATCCCATCCACCAGTCCAAGTTCCTGCCCATCCACCAGTCCAAGTTCCCGCCCCATTCACCAGTCCAAGTTCCCCCCCATCCACAAGTCCAAGTTTCTGCCCTATGCACCAGTCCAAGTTCCGCCCATTCCACCAGACCAAGTCTCTGCCCCATCTCCCAATCCAATTTCCCGCCCAATCCACCAGTCCAAGTTCCCGCTGCATCCACCAGTCCAAGTTCCCCCCCATCCACCAGTCCAGATTTCTGCTCCATCCACCAGTCCAACTTTCTGCCCCATCTCCCAATCCAAGTTCCCGCCCCATTCACCAGTCCAAGTTCCTGCCCCATCCACCAGTCCAAGTTCCCGCCCCATCCACATGTCCAAGTTACCGTCCCATCCACCAGTCCAAGTTCCCACCCCATTCACCAGTCCAAGTTCCTGCCGCATCCACCAGTCCAAGTTCCCGCCACATCCATCAGTCGAAGTTCCCACCCCATCTACCAGTCCACGTTCTTGCCGCATCCACCAGTCCAAGTTCCTGCCCCATCCACCAATCCAAGTTTCCGCCCCATCCACAAGTCCAAGTTCCCACCATATCCACCAGTCCAAATTCCCGCCCCATCCTCAAGTCCAAGTTCCACCCCATCCACCAGTTCAAGTTCCCGTCCCATCCACCAATCCAAGTTCCTGCCCATCCACCAGTCCAAGTTCCCGCCCAATCCACAAGTCCAAGTTCCCCCCTCATCCACCAGTCCAAGTTCCACCCCATCCACCAGTCCAAGTTCCCGTCCCATCCACCAGTCCAAGTTACCGTCACCTCTACCAGTCCAAGTTGCTGCCCATCCACCAGTCCAAGTTCCAGCCCCATGCACCAGTCCAAGATCCTGCCGCATTCACCAGTCCAAGTTCCCCCCCAACCACCAGTCCAAGTTCCCGCCCATTCCACCAGTCCAATTCTCTGCCCCATCTCCCAATCCAAGTGCCCGCCCCATCCACCAGTCCAAGTTCGCGCCGCATCCACCAGTCCAAATTCCTGCCCCATCCACCAGTCCAAGTTCCCGCCCCATCCACAACTCCAAGTTCATGCACCATCCACCAGTCCAAGTTCCTGTCCCAACCACTCGTCCAAATTCCTGCCCCATCCACCAGTCCAAATTCCCGCCACATCCACCAGTCCAAGTTCCTGCCGCATCCACCAGTCCAAGTTCCCGCCTCATCCACCTGTCCATGTTCCCGCCCCATCCACCAGTCCAAGTTCGCCCTCCATCCACCAGTCCAAGTTCCTGTCCCAACCACTCGTCCAAATTCCTGCCCCATCCACCAGTCCAAGTTCCTGCCGCATCCACCAGTCCGTGTTCTCGCCCCATCCACCAGTCCAAGTTCACCTCCCAATCACCAGTCCAAGTTCGCCCTCCATCCACCAGTCCAAGTTCCCTCCCCATCCACCAGTCCAAGTTCTCCATATCGACCAGTCCAAGTTCCCGCCCCATCCACCAGTCCAAGTTCCCGCCCCATCCACCAGTCCAAGTTCCCATCCCATCCACCAGTCCAAGTTCCCGCCCCATCCACAAGTCCAAGTTCCCGTCCCATCCACCAGTCCAAGTTCCCATCCCATCCACCAGTCCAAGTTCCCGCCCCATCCACCAGTCCAAGTTCCCGCCCCATCCACCAGTCCAAGTTCCCATCCCATCCACCAGTCCAAGTTACCGCCCCATCCTCCAGTCCAAGATCCTGCCGCATCCAGCAGTCCAAGTTTCCCCCCATCCACCAGTCCAAGTTTCTGCCCCAACAACCAGTCCAAGTTCCCGCCCATTCCACCAGTCCAAGTCTCTGCCCCATATCGCAATCCAAGTTCCCGCCCCATCCACCCGTCCAAGTTCCCCCCCAACCACCAGTCCAAGTTTCTGCCACATCCAGCAGTCCAAGCTCCCGCCCCATCAACTAGTCCAAGATTCTGCCCGATCTGCCAATCCAAGTTCCTGTCCCATCCACCAGTCCAAGTCTCTGCCCCATCTCCCAATCCAATTTCCCGCCCCATCCACCAGTCCAAGTCTCTGCCCCATCTCCCAATCCAATTTTCTGCCCCATGCACCAGTCCAAGATTCTGCCCGATCTACCAATCCAAGTTCCCCCACATCCACAAGTCCAAGTTGCCGCCCCATCCACTAGTCCAAGGTCCCCCTCAGCCACGAGTCCAAGTTCACGCTTGATCCACTAGTCCAATTTACTACTCCATCCACCAGTCCAAGTTTCTGCCGCTTCCACCTTTCCAAGTTCTCCCATATCAACCAGTCCAAGTTCCCGCCCCATCCACACGTCCACGTTCCCCCCTATCCACCAGTCCAAGTTCCCGCCGCATCCACCAATCCAAGTTCCCCCCCATCCACCTGTCCAAGTTTCTGCGCCATCCACCAGTCCAAGTTCCCCCCCATCCACCTGTCCAAGTTTCTGCCCCATCCACCAGTCCAAGTTTCCGCTCCGTCCACCAGTCCAAGCTCCCCCCATCCACCAGTCCAAGTTTCTGCCTCAGCTACCAATCCAATTCTCGCCCCATCCACCAGTCCAATTTCTGCCCCATCCCCAGTCCAAGTTCCCGCCCATCCCCCAATCCATGTTCCTGCATCATCCACCAGTCCAAATTCCTGCCCCATCCACCAGTCCAAGTTCACGCCCCATCCACCAATCGAAATTCCTGCCCCATTCCACCAGTCCAAGTTTCTGCCACATCCAGCAGTCCCAATTCCCGCCCCATCAACTAGTCCAAGTTTCTCCCCGATCTACCAATCCAAGTTCCTGTCCCATCCACCAGTCCAAGTCTCTGCCCCATCTCCCAATCCAAGTTCCCGCCGCATCCACCAGTCCAAGTTGCCGCCCCATCCACCAGTCCAAGTTCCCCCCCATCGACAAGTCCAAGTTGCCGCCCCATCCACCAGTCCAAGTTACCACTCCATCCACCAGTCCAAGTTTCTGCCGCTTCCACCTTTCCAAGTTCTCCCATATCCACCAGTCCAAGTTCCCCCCCATCCACCAGTCCAAGTTTCTGCCACATCCAGCAGTCCCAGCTCCCGCCCCATCAACTAGTCCAAGTTTCTGCCCGATCTACCAATCCAAGTTCCTGTCCCATCCACCAGTCCAATTCTCTGCCCCATCTCCCAATCGAAGTTCCCGCCGCATCCACCAGTCCAAGTTGCCGCCCCATCCATCAGTCCAAGTTCCCCCCCATCCACAAGTCCAAGTTACCGCCCCATCCACCAGTCCAAACTGCCGCCCCATCCACAAGTCCAAGTTCCCGCCCCATCCACCAGTCCAAGTTTCCCTCCATCCACCTGTCCAAGTTTCTGCCCCATCCACCAGTCCAAGTTCCCGACACATCCACCAGTCCATGTTCCTGACCCATCCACCAGTCCAAATTCCTGCCCCATCCACCAGTCCAAGTTCACGCCCCATCCACCAGTCCAAGTTTCTGCCCCATCCACCAGTTCATGCTTTTGCCCCATCTACCAATCCAAGTTCCCACCCCATCCACCAATGCAAGTTCCTGCCCCATCTACCAGTCCAAATTCCCGTCCCATCCAACAGTCCATGTTCCCGCCCCATCCACCAATCCAAGATCCCGCCCCATCCACCAGTCCAAGTTCCCGCCCCATCCTCCAGTCCAAGTTCCTGCACCATCCACCAGTCCAAGTTCCCGCCCCATCCACCAGTCCAAGTTCCTGCCGCATTCTCCAGTCCAACTTCCCGCCCCATCCACCAGTCCAAATTCCTGCTCCATCCACCAGTCCAAGTTCACGTTCATCCACCAGTCCAAGTTCACGCCCCATCCACTCGTCCAAGTTCCCTCCCCATCCACCAGTCCAAATTCCAGCCGTATACAGCAGTCCAAGTTCCCGCCCCATCCCGTGGTCCAAGTTCCTGACATGAAATCTGGCACAAATATGGCTCGGTGAATTGCTAGGAATTTGTTTTGTCGGATGGGAAAGAACTTGCTCAGGGAATGAGGCAGGGACTTGGGTTTTGGGATTGGGCATGAAATTTGGGCTGGCCGTTGTGTACCAACGAGGGCTTGGGGAATGGACAATAAGTTGTGCTGGTATGGGCAGGATCTTGGGGAAGTTATCAGCAGGTACTTGTGCTGGGGGCTGGACAGGAACATGCACTGAAGGGTATAAAGGAACTTGGACCGAGGAATGGTGCAGGAACTTGTGCTGGGGGATGAGGCAGGAAATTGGGCTGCGGGTAGTGCATACACTTTGGCGGGGGGACGGACTGGAAATTGAGCTAGGGGATGGGCAGTGACTTGGAATTGGTGAAACGGTAGATATCTGGACTGTTAATGAGGCACCAAAATGGTCTGCGGCATGTGTTGGAATTTGGGCTGGGGGAGAGGTACGAAATTGTGCTTGTTGATGAGCATGGACTTAGGCTGGGGGATGGGCATGAACTTTTCTGGGGGATGGACAGGATCTTGTGCTGATGGATGGGGAGGTACTTGGGCTCGGGTATTGGCAGGAACTTGGGCTAAGGTATCTGGCGTGAGATTACGCTGCGGGATGGGTTAGGAACTTGGGCTGGGCATGAGGCACGAACATTAGCTGGGAATTGACATGAACTTGGGGTAGGGGATATGTTATAACTTGGGCTGTGTATGTGGCAGTGACATAGAATGTGTGATGCATTTGCAACTTGGACTGGGTAATGAGGCACGAAAATGGACTGGCGAATAGGCAGAAATTTGGGCTGGGTGTTGGGCAGGAACGTGGGATAGCTGATGAGCATGATATTGGCTGGGGGCTGAGCATGCATACGGGCTGAGGGATGGGAACGAAATTAGGCTTTGGGGCAGCATCATCGGCTGGGTGATTGGCAGGATCTTCGGCTGGGGGATGGACAGGAACTTGTGTTGCGGGATGGGCAGGAACTTGGTCTGGTGAATGAGCAGGAATTTGAGTTGTGGGTTGGGGCTGGAACTTGGACTGGGTAATGAGACAGGAACAGGGACTGGAAATGGGCAGCAAATTGGCCTGGGGTTTGTGGCAGGATTTTCGGCAGGGGATGGGAAAGAAATTGGGCTGGGTGATCGGGCAGGCTTTGGGTTATGGGCAGGAATTTGGTCTGGCGGATGGAGCAGGAACTTGCGATGAGGGATTGGGCTGGAAATCCGGCTGGTGGTTGGGGCAGGACCTTGGTCTTGTGGATCGGGCAGGAACTTGAGCCTGGATGTGCACGGTCTTGGGCTTCGGCTTGGGTTAGGAAGTTGGATTGGGTAATGAGGCAGGAATAAATGATTCGAAATGGGCAGCAGTTTGGACTGGCAAATGATCAGGAAATTGGGCTAGGGAATGGGCAGAAAATTGGATCGGGGAATGGGCAGGAACTTGGGCGGTGGGATGTTCAGGAACTTGGGCTGGGGATGATCAGGAAGTTGGTAAGGGTGATGCAGCAGGAACTAGTGATGGGGGATGGGGCAGGAATTGTTCTGCGTGATGGCAAGAGATTTGGGCTGGAGAATGGGCAGGAAGTTGGGCTGCGGGTCAGGCATTAACCTGGGCTGGGGGATGTGGCAGGAAATTCGCCTGTGTGATCGGGCAGGAACTTGCGTTTCGTAATGAGAGGAATTTGGGCTGGCGGATGGACACGAACTTGGGTTGGGGGATTAGCAGGAACTTGGGATGCTGGATGGGCAGCAAACATGTGCTGGGATGGGTCGGAACTTGCGATGGGGAATGGGCAGGATCGTGCTCGTGGCTGGGGCATGTTATTGGGTTGAAAGATGGCAGGAACGTGGCTGGGGGATAGCGAGTAATGTGTGCTGGGGAATGGGAAGGAACCTCGACTACGAGATGTGGCTGGAAGTGGGCTGGGTGAGGCGCAGCATCTTGGGCTGGGATTTGATATGAAGTTCCGCAGAGTGAATGGCAGTAACTTGGGTAGGGGGATGAGGAAGGAACTTGGGCTGGGGGGTATGGCAGGAATTTCGACTGTGGTTAGGGCAGGAACTTGGGCTGGGGGATGGGCGGGGGATGGGGCAGGAACTCGGGCTGATGAATGGGCAGGACCGGGAAGGGGGATTGCCAGGAAGTTGGACTGGGTGATGAGCAGGACATTGGGCCTGGGAATGGAACTTAAATTGTTCAGAAGGGTGGGCAGGTACTTGGGCTGTGGGATGAGGCAGCAACTTGTACGGGGTAATGATGCACAAAGATGATCTGGAAATGGGCCGGAACTTGGGCTGGAGGTTGTACAGTAACGTGACCTGGGGGATGTGGCGGGAAATTCGGCTGGGAATGGGATGTAAATTGGGCTCAGGGATCGGCAGTCATTTGCTTTGCGTCCTGTATAGGAATTTGTATTGGCGGATGGGGCAGGAATTAACGCAGCGGATTGGACAGGAACTTTGGCTGGTGGACAGGGCAGGAGCTTGGGCTTGTAGATTTCTACAGATCAAGAACCTTCCCAACCCCAGGCCAAGTTCCTGTAACATCCCAGTCAAAGTTCCTGCCCCATCCACCAGCACAAATTCCTGCTGCATCTACCAGCCGAAGTTCCTGCCCATGAAATGGGGCAGTACCTGGGCAGGACGATGGAAGAGGAATTTAGGTTGCCAGATGGGAAGGAAACTGGGTTTTGGGGCGGGGCAGGACACAGGCCGGGGTGGTGCTGGAAATTGGGCTAGCGGTTGGTGCAGTAAATTGGGCGGGGGTATGAGCAGGATGTTGGTATGCGGCATGGTGGAGGAATTTGGGATGGGATGCGGCATGAACTTGGGACCGAGAAATGGCAGGAAATTCGGCTGGGTGATCTGTCAGGAACTTCGGCTGCTGGATGGGGCACGAACTTGGACTGGGTGATGGGCAGTAATTTATGCTGGGGCATGTTCATGAACCTGGATTACGAGATGGGGCTGTAGCTTGGGTTGGGTGATGGGCAGCAATTGGACTGCAGTTTGGACAAGAACTCGTGCAGAGTGATGGGCAGGAACTTTGGCAGGCGAATGCGCCATAAACTTGGGCTTGTAGATGGGCCAGGAGCTGGGGCTTGCTGATGGGGCAGTATGGGCAGGATCTTGGGCTGGGGGATGGGGCAAAAACTTGGATAAGTTAATGATGCAGGAATAAGGGCTGCGACATTGGCAGGAATTTGTGCTGGAGGATGGGCAGGAACTTGGGTGGTGGCTGCTGCACAAACTTTGGGTGGTGGATCGGAAGGAACCTCGGCCGGGGAATGGAACAGGAACGTTGGAGGGGGATGGGCAGGATCTTGGACTAAAGGATGGGATGGAGAATGGGCTGGTGGATGAGCAGAGAAATGGGCTGGAGGATGGGCATTGACATGTGTTGGTGATGGGCAGTGACATGGGCTGGGAAGCCGGGCAGAAACCTGGGCTGGGGAACGGGCAGAATCGGTCTGACCGATGGACATGGACTTGGGCCATGGGATGGATAGGAATTCGCGCTGTGGTTGGTCAGGAAGTTGCACCGTGGAATGGTGCAGGAACCTGGGCTGTTGGATGGGCAGGAACTTGCGCTGTTGAGGTGGGGGATGGGCAGGAATTTCGGCGGAGGAATGGGCGTGATCTTGGGCTGGGGGATGGGCGGAATCTTGGGCAAGGGGAAGACGCAGGAACCTGGGCTGGGGAATAGTTCAGGAAATTGGGCTGGGGACTGGTACAAGAAATTTTGCTGTGACGGGGAAGGAAATTGTGTAGGTGATGGGCAGGAAATTGGTCTGGTATGGCGCAGAAATTTGGGCATGAGAATGGGCAGGAACGTGCTGGGGGATGGCAAAGAAATGTTACAGGGTAATGATGCACGAATATTGACTGTTAATGGGAAGGAACTTGCGCAGGTGATATGCAGGAACTTGGAAGTGGGCATGTGCAGAAATATGGGTTGGGGGTTGGGGAAGGACATTCGACTTTTGGATGGGCAGGATAATGGGCTTGGAGATCGGGAGGAATTTCGGCTGTGGGGATGGGCAGCATCTTGGGCGATCAGTTGGTGCCAGAACTTGGGCTTGGGCTTGTTCATGGGAAGGAACTAAGACTGAGGTTTAGAAATGAAGTAGGACAGGCTAATGATGCACGAATATGGGCTGGGTGGTGGAAAGGAACTTGCGCTGGGTGATTGGCAGGAACATGGGCTTGGGAGAGGGCAGGAAGTAGGGCTGGGGATTCGGGCAGGAACTTTGACTTGGTAGTCGGCAGGATGAGGCAGGAAATTGGACTGTGGGATTGGCAGAAACTTAGGCTGGGGGATCGGCCAGAACTTGGGCTTTGGGATGGGCAGGAACTTGGCCTGGTGGATGGGTAAGAACTTGACTGTGGGATGGGGCAGGATATTTAATGGGTAATGAGGTACAAACATGTGCTGGGGAATGGAAGGAACATGTGCTGGGGGATGTGCAGGAAATTTGGATGTCGGATGGGCAGGAACTCGGGCTGGACAATGGAGAGGAACTGGCTGTGGGATGGGGAAGGAACATGAGCTTGGAATATGTGTAACTTTGGCTGGGAGATGTGGAAGCTATTGGGCTGAGGGTTTGGGCAGGAGATTGGGCTTGGTGTTTGGGCAGGAACTTAGTCTGGGGGATGGGGCAGGAAAGTGAGCTGGGGAATGGGATAGGAATTTGGGCTGTCGGATGGGGCAGGAACCTAGACATAGGTGTCGGCAAGAACTTTTGCTGGGATGGGTCAGTAACTTGGGCTGGCGTGTGGACGGGAATTGGGTTGGGGTATGGGGCTGTTGGAAGGGTTAGGAGTTTGGGCTGGGAGATGGGGCAGTGGGACAGGCACAAACTTGGGTCGTGAGATTGGGCCAGAGTGTGGGCTGGTGAATGGGCAGGAAATTGTGCTTGTGGATAGCGGAGGAACATGGTCCAAGCTGGACAGTATCTTGAGCTGGAGTTTGGGACAAGAACTTGGATTGGATAATGTGGCAGGAACATGGGCAGTGGAATGGGCAGTTACTTGGGCTTGGGGATGGGCAGGAACATGGAATGTTGAATGTGGCTGCGATTTGTGCTGGGGAATGGAGCAGAACTTGTGCTGGGAATGGAGTAAGCATTTGGGCTGTGAAATCGGGAAGGAACATGGATTGGCAGAGGTCAGGAACTTGGGCTGAGAGGTGGCAAGGAACCTGGCCTGGGTGGTGGGCAGGAACTTGTTGCGGGGAATGAGTCAGAATCGTGTGCTTGGTGATGGGGCAATAACTTGGGCTGGGGGATCGGCAGGAACTTGGATTGTGAAATGAAGCACGAACATGGGCTGGGTAAATGGGCAGTAACTTGGGATTATAGATTGTGCAGGGGCTTGACGAAGGCTGGGCATCATCTTGGGCTTGGCGATGGGCATCTTCTTGTTCTGGGGAATGAGGCAGGAACTTGGGCTGGGTAATGAGGCATGAACATGAGCTGGGGAGTGGGCAGGAAATTAGGCTGGATGATCGGACAAAAGCTTGCGCTGTGGGATGGGACAGGAAATTGTGCTCGGGGATGGGCAGTAACTTGGGCTGCGGGATGGGCCAGGTGCTTGGTCTGGGAGATGGGGCAGGAACTTGGGCCGCCAGATTGGGAAGGAACTTGGGAAAGTGGAAGTGGCTGGGGCATGACGCAGGCTGGGCAGGATCTTGGGCTAGGGGATGGGGCAGTGACTTGGACGGTGGAATGGGGCTGGGACTTGGGTTGTGGCTGGACCAGAACTTGGGCTGGGGGATGGACCATAACTTCGGCTGTGGAACGAGGCAGGATCTTGGACTGGGGGATGGACAAGAACTTGGGGTGGTGAATGGGAAGAAACTTGGGCTGGGGGATGGGAAGGAACCTGGGCTGTGATGGGCAGGAAATTGGCCTGGAATGGGCAGGAACATGGGCTGGTGAATGATGTACGAAGTTGGACTGTAGATGGGCAATAAAATGGACTGGGTGATGGGCATGAACTAGCACAGAGGAATGGAAAGGAAATAGGGCTGGGGAATGGGCAGGAACTTTGCTGGGTGATGTGCAGGAACTTGGGCCGTGGAATGGTGCAGGACCTTGTGCTTTGAGATGGGCAGGAAATTGGTCTGGGGGATGGGGAGGAGCTTTTGCTGTGTATTGGGCCAGGTTAGTCGGCTGGGGAATGTGTCAGGAAAATGGGTTAGATGATGGCCATGATGTTGGGCAGCTTGATGTTCCAGCAGTTTAGCGTGGGATAGGGCAGCAATTTGCGATTGGAAATGGGCAGTTACTTGAGCTGAGGGTTGGGGCAGGGATTTGGGCTGGGGATATTCAGGAACTTGGGCTGAGGGCTGAGATAGGGACTTCGGCGGGTGGATGGTTCTGGAGATTGGGCTGGGTAATGTGGCAGGAAATAGGGCCTGGATTCGGCAGGAGCTTCATCTGGGGGATGTGGCAGCAACTTGTGTTTGGGAATCCAGCAGGAAAGTTTGCTGGGGAACTTACAGGAAATTGCACTCGGGGATGCGACAGGGAGGGGCTGGGGGTTGCGAAGTAACTTTGCCTTGTGGATAGGGCAGGAAGAGCAGGAAGTTGGGCAGTAATTTGGGCTTGGGAATGGGCTGTATCTTGGGCGATTACTGCAGAACGAACCTGGCATGGCAGATGGTGTAGGAAATTGCTCTGGGGGATGGGCAGGAAATTTGGATTTGGGATGGGTGAGGAAATTCCGCTGGGTATGAGGCAGAAACTTGGGATGGGGAATAGGGCAGGAACTTGGGATGGGGAAGAGGGCAGTAACTTGAGCTAAGGGAGGAGGCAGGATCTTGTGCTGGGTGATGCATCGGAACATCGGCTATGTGTCGTCCGGATCTTGAGCAGGGTGATGGGCAGGAATATGACAGGAACATAGGCTGGGGGATGATCAGGAACTTGGGCTGGGGGATGATCAGGGACTTGTGCTGGGGGATGATCAGGTACTTGTGTTAAGGGGGATGAACAGGGACTTCTGCTGGGGGATGGTCTGGAACTTGGGTTGTGGAATGGGCAGGAATATGTGCTGGGAATGGGCAGGAAATTGCACGGTGGGATGGACAGGATCCTGGGCTGGGTGATGAGCAGGAACTTGGAATGCGGGATGCACAGGAATGTGGGCTGGGCGATGGGCTGGAACCTGGGCCGGGGAATGAGGCAGAATCTTGGGCTAGGTGATGGGCAGGGAATTGGGCTGTGTGATTGGTAGGAACCTGACCTGGACAAGAAGTAGGGGTGGGGGTATGGCAGGAACATGGGCCGGGGAAAGAGCCAGGCTCAAGGCTTGGCGATGGGCAGGACATTGCTTTGGGGTGGACAAGAAATTGGGCTGAGGGATGGGCAGGAGCTTTTGCAATGTGATGGGGCAGGATATTCGGCCGAGGATTGTGGCAGGAATTTGGGCTTTGTGATTGGGGAGGAAAATTGTGAGGTGATGGGCAGGAGATTGAGGTGTCGGATGATCCAGGAATTTAGCCTGGGATGCTGCAGGCGTTTGGGATGGGAAATGTGCAGGTTCTTGAGCTGGAGGATGGAGCAGGAATTTGTGCTCGGGTATATTCAGGAAATGCGCCGAGGGCTTGTGTAGGGACTTCTGCAGGTGGATGGTTCAGGAGCTTGGGCGGCGCGAGGGAGCAGAACTGTGGCTGGGAGATGGGGTATTAATTCGGGTTGGAGTTTGGACAGAACTTGGACTGGGGGATGGGATAGGAACGTACGCTGGGGAGCAGTTCAGCAGCTTGGGCTGGGGCATGGGGCAGGAAATAGGGCCGGGATTGGAAAGCAGCTTCGTCTGGGGGATGGGGCAGGAACATTTGCTGGGGGAAGTACCGGAAGTTGGGCTAGGGAATTGGTTGGGAAGGGCTGCGATTTGAAAAGTAAGTATTGCTGGGGGCTGGGTCAGGGTGAGGCTGGGGGTTGGCAATAACTTGGCCAGGGACATGTGTTGGACCTTATGCCTGGAAATGGAGTAGGTACCTGGTCTGGCGATTGGTTTCGGAAATTGCGCTGGGCGACAGCCAGAAATTGGTATTTGGGAAGGGGCAGGAAATTCCGCTCGGTGATGGTGCAGAAACTTGGAAGTGGGAACTTACAGGAACCTGGGCTGAGGTTCATGAAGGATATTGGCCTGGGGGATGAGGCAGAAAATTGGGATGGGGAATGGTTCAAGAACTTGGGCTGGGGGATGTGGAAGAAACTTGGGCTGGGGATTTGGCAGGAACTTGGGCTGGTAATGGAGCAGGAACTTGGGCCGGGAGATGTGACAGGAAGTTGGTCTGGCGGATGAGCAGGAACTTGGGCCGGCGATGGGTCAGGGACTTGAGCGGTGGGATGATTCAGGAATTTGGGCTGGTGCTAGGGCAGGAAATTAGATCGAGGGGTGGGGTAGGAACATGGGCTCCGCATTATTCTGATTATGGTGCGCTCTCCTAATTCCCCTGAAACATGAATAGGTCGTTTACCTGTTTCATGAGCGAAAGCTTCTCTTTCTCAATGTAATTCCTTTGTTTATGGAGCTACTTCCGCTGTACTGAACACATTCCTTTGTTTCTGGAGATCCTAATGTCCCTGTTTCTGGACCTTATCCATTATTCTACTAATTCCAATAATTCTGCTTCTCGCGCCAATTCACTTGTTTCTTGCGCTGATTCCCTCGTTTCTTCGATAGTTACAGTGTTCCTGCAGCTGCTACTTCCCCTCTTTCTGCGACTCCTAATTTCCTTGTTCCCGAAGGGAATTCCCCTCTTTCTGTAGCTAATTCAGCTGTTTCTGGACCTGATACAGTTGTTTCCGGAGAAAATTCCATAGTTTCTGGAAGTCCTACTTCCTCTCTTTCTGAATATTCTGGGTTGTTTGTGGAGCTCCTAATTGTCCTTTTTCTGTAGCTTCAAATTGCACTGTTGATGAAGCAGCTAATTGTCATATTGAAGTGTCTACTAGTCATATATATATCTCCGAAATGTGTTTTTTATGGTGCGCACTCCTAAATCCCCTGCTGCGGGGACAAGCTAAGTCACCTCTTTCTGGAGCAACCTCTGCTCTTTCTAACCACCATTCATAGAAACATAGAAACATAGAAAATGAGTTCATGGTTGAACATGCAACTTAGTAACCCCTTCCTGCTTTCTCGCCATACCCCTTGATCTCCCTAGTAGTAAGGACTTCATCTAACTCCCTTTTGAATATATTTAGTGAATTGGCCTCAACTACTCTCTGTGGTAGAGAATTCCACAGGTTCACCACTCTCTGGTTGAACAAGTTTCTCCTCATCACGGTTCTAAATGGCTTACCCCTTATCCTTAGACTGTGACCCCTGGTTCTGGACTTCCCCAACATTGGGAACATTCTTCCTGCATCTAACCTGTCTAAACCCGTCAGAATTTTAAACGTTTCTATGGGGTCCCCTCTCATTCTTCTGAACTCCAGAGAATACAAGCCCAGTTAATCAAGTCTTTCTTGATAGGTCAGTCCCACCATCCCTGGAGTCAGTCTGGTGAATCTTCGCAGCACTCCCTCAATAGCAAAAATGTCCTTCCTCAAGTTAGGAGACCAAAGCTGTACACAATAATCCAGGTGTGGCCTCACGAAGGCCCTGTACAACTGTAGTAACACCTCCCTGCAACTGTACTCAAATCCCCTCGCTAGGAAGGCCAGCATGCCATTTGCTTTCTTAACTGCCTGCTGTACTTGCATACCAATTTTCAATGACTGATGCACCATGACACCCAGTTCTCGTTTTACCTGCCCTTTTCCTAATCTGTCAGCATTGAGATAATAGTCTGTCTTTGTTTTTACCACCAAAGTGGATAACCTCACATTCATCCACATTATACTTCATCTGCCATGCATTTGCCCACTCACCTAACCTATCCAAGTCACTCTGCAGCCTCGTGGCATCCTCACCGCAGCTCACACTGCCACCCAACTTAGTGTCATCCGCAAATTTCGAGATACTACATTTAATCCCCTCGTCTAAATCATTAATGTACAATGTAAACAGCTGGGGCCCCAGCACAGAACATTGCGGTACCCACTAGTCACTGTCTGCCATTCTGAAAAGTACCCATTTACTCTTACACTGTGCTTCCTGTCTGACAACCAGTTCTCAATCAACGTCAGCACACTACCCCCAATCCCATGTGCTTTAACTTTGCACATTAATCTCTTGTGTGGGACCTTGTTGAAAAACTTCTGAAGGTCCAAATATACCACATCAACTGGTTCTCCCTTGTCCACTTTACTGGAAACATCCTCAAAGAAATTCCAGAAGATTTGTCAAGCATGATTTCCCTTTCACAAATCCATGCTGACTTGGACCTATTTCGGGAGCTCATTGCGCTGGTTGTGGATCTAATTATAATGTTCCTGGGGCTGCTAATTTCCCAGTCTGCGTAGCTCCACATTCCTGTTGCTGGAGCAACCTCCCCTGTTCCTGGAGCTAATCACCTTGTATCTGCAGCTGAAAAGCCCTTTTGTTCTGGAGCACCTGATTCCCTCTCTCTGGAGCTAATCACCATAATTTTGGACATCATTCCCCTCTCTCTGGAGCTCCTAATTCCGTTGTTTCTCATGCACTTAATTCGAAGTTTGTGGATTTAACCCTAATATTTCTGCAGCTAATACCCTGGTTTATGGAATTAATTCCTTTAATTAAGGATATTCCATTCCTCCTGTTTCTGGAGCTATTACCCTTGTTCTGGGGTTAGATTCAACGTTCCTAGAGCTGCGAAATTCCATCTTAAGGAAGCTCCGAATGCCGCTGTTGCCGAACTCCTACTATCCCAGGTTCTGCAGGTCCCAGTTCCCCTGTTTTGGAGTCATTTCAGTTATTTATGGAGATCCTAACTCACCTGTTTCTGGAGCTTCAAATTGTGCTGTTTATGAAACACCTAATTGTGCTTTTTATGTGGCTACCATTTCCTCATATATTTTGCTCCGAAGTATTCTGTTTATGGTGCACTCTCCTAATACCCCTGCTACAGAAATAGCTAGTTTACCTGTTTCTTGAGCCAACTCTTCTGCTTCTAAATGTAATTCCTGTGTTTGAGGAGCTACTTCCGCTATACTGAACAAATTCCCTTTATTGTGGAGCTCCTAATTCGCCAGTTTCTACAGTGTCCATTTCGGCAGTTTCTGTAACTGCTAATTCACATCTTTCTAGACCTATTTCCCTGGTTCTTGTAGCAAATACCCTTGTTTCTGAACTAATTCCAGTATTTCTGGAAATCCTAATTCCCCTCTCTGCAGCCCCAATTCCTCAGTTCCAGGAGCTAATTCCCCTCTTTCTGCGGCTCATCTATTTTCTGGTGTTCATAATATCTCGGATTGTGGAACTCCCAGTGCATCTGTTTCTGCAGGTAACTCCTCTATTTCTGTTGCTAATTCAACTGTTTCTGGAGCAATCCTTTTTTTTCCTGTGGAAAATTCCTGTGGAGCTCCTTATTTCCCTTTTTATGAAGATCTAAATTGTGCCGTCTATCAAGCATATAATTGCCCATTTTACGTGTCTAGTAGTTTGCCGATGAATTATTGCTCCGAATTTTCCATTTTAAGGTGCGCTCTCCTAATTACTCTGCAACATGAACAGCAAATTCACCTTTTCTGTAGGTAACTCTCCTATTTCTAAACGCAATTTCCCTGTTTCTGGAGCTCCCATTGCCCTGTTTCTGGAGATAATTCCATTGCTTCTGCAGCTGCTAATTTGCCAGTTGCTGAAACTCCCACTTTCCATCTTTCGAAACCTAATTCCACAGTTTCTAGGCATAATTCCCTAATTTCTGGCGCGTATTTCCTTGTTTCTGCGATAATTACCATGTTGCTAGAGCTCCTAAATCCCGTCTTTCTGCGACTAATGTTCCAGTTCCTGGAGGGAATTTCCGTTTCTGTAGCTAATTATCTCTTTATGGAACCTTTGTTTCCGGGGCAAATTTTGCAGTTTCTGGAAGTCCGAGTTCCCCTCTTTCTGGAGAACCTAAAGCTGTTTGTGCAGCTCCTAATTGTCCTTTTCTCTGGAGCTCCAAACTGCACTGTTGATGAAGCAACTAATTGTCCTATTTAAGTCTCTACTAGTTGTATATATGTACCTCCGAAATGTCCTGTTTATGGTGCACTCTGCCAATTCCCCCGCTATAGGGACAGCAAAGTCTGGAGATTCTCAGTTGTACGTGGAGCTCCTAATTGTCCTACTTCTGGAACTCCTGCTCTTCGACCCTACAAAGCTCTGTAACCCCAAAAACGCTATTACCCGCCCCAAGCTCTCCTATCCCACAAGCTCTCGTACCCGCCGCCAAGCTCTTCCACACCAGCAAACTCTCCTATAGCAACAAGCACTGCTAACCAAACAGTTCTCCTACACAAAGAAGCTCTACGACCGCGACGAGCTCTCCTACCCCACAAGCTCACCGACATTATCAAGCTCTCCAACCCCGCCCCAAGCTCTTCTTCCCTGTCCAACTCCCCCTACGCTCAAAGCTCTCCGACGCCTCCAACCACTTCTACCCCAAGCTCTCCTACTTCCCCAAGCTCTACTAACTCCAAATCACAGCTAACCCCCGAGTTCTCCTACTTCATTGAGCTCTCCCACCCTCCAAGCTATCCTGTCCACAAGCTTTCCTAGCCCCCCAAGCTCTCCTTCCCCCCAAGCTCTCCTAACCCCAAGCTCTCCTACCCCCGCGAGCTCTCCTATCCCGCAAGTTCTCCTGCCCCGCCATGCTCTCCTGACCTCAAGCTCTCCTACCCCGCAAACTCACCTGCCACTGCACCAGCAAGCTCTACCATCCAGCAAGCTCTCTTACCCTCAGAGCGCTCCAACTCCGCAAGCTGTCCTACACCCCCAAGCAATCCTACCCAGCCCGTAGCTCTACAACTCTCCGAAGCCTTTTTCCACCCGCTATGCTGCCCTATCATCCAAGCTCTTCTAACCCCCAAACTCTCCGACACCCTAGGCTCTCGAAATCCCCTCCCAAGCTCACCTATCCCGCCAAGCAGTCCGAGCTCCCAAGCTCTCCTAACCCCCGAGCTCTCCGACCTCACAAATCCCTCCTACCAACAAAGCCCTTCTAACCCTCAAGTTCTTCTACACTCCCCCGCAGCTCTCCTCCACTCCCAAGCATTCCTTCCCCCCGACAAGCTTTCATACAAACCAAGATCTCCGACCCCTTCAAGCTCTCCTACCGCCCAAGCTCTCCTAACCCACAAACTCGTATACCCCACCAAGCTCTCCGACTCCGCCCAGCTCACCTACTGCTACAAGCTCGCTGACCCCTCAAGCTCTCCAACACCCCCAAGCTCTCCACAACCCCCAAGTTATCATACCCCCCAAACTCTTCTACTCCCCATCCTTTACTACCCCTCCAATCTCTTGTTCATACCCAAGGTCTCCTACCTCCCCAAGCTCTCCAACGCCCCCCTCCACGCTCGCCTACCTCCCAAGCTCTCCAACTCCCCCAATGTACTGTAACCCCCAAGCTCTCCAACGCCTCAAGCTCCCTTACCCCCGAAGCGCTTCTAAACCCACACATACTCCTACGCCCAAGCTCAACTACCCCACAAGCTCTCCTAACACCACAAGCTCTTCTAACCCGAAGCTGTCCTACCCACCCAAGTTCTCCTACACCCCCAAGCTCTCCTACCCCAACAAGCTCTCGGACCCTATTAAGCTCTCCTACTGCATGAATCTCTCCTACCCCACCAGCTCTCCTACCTCAACAAGCTTTCCTACCCTCCCAGGCTCTCCTATCCCCCAAGCTCACCGATGGACCAAGCGCTCCTACCCCTCCAAGTATTTTTCGCCCCCAAGTCTCCTACCTCCCCCAAGCTTCCCTATACCCCAAACTCTCGTGCACTCCCCGATATCTGCTTTCCCTCAAAGTTCTCCTACCGCCAAGCTCTCCTAACACACTCCCAAGCTCTGCAACCCCACGAGCACTCCTAACCCACCTCAAGCTCTGCTACTCGCCCAATCTCTCCTCCCCACGCAAATTCTATTACCCCCCTAAGCACCTACTCCGCAAGCTCGCTATTCCTCAAGCTCACCTAACCCCCAAAGGTCTCCTAACCGCCCAAGCTTTTCTACCCTTCAATCTCTTCAACCCCCAATGTGCCATAAACCCCAAGCTCTTCCAGCCGCCCCGCCTCGAGATCTCCTACCCGACCAAGCTCTCCTAACCCCCCACGCTCTTTTATCACACAAGTTCTCCTACAACCCCTAAGCTCTCCGACCCCGCCAATTTCTCCAACACCCCTAAGCTCTCCACCGCCTCAAGCTTTCTTACCCCACCACTGTCTCCTACTCCCCAATCTCTCCAAACACCGAAGATCTGCGACCCCGAAGCTCTCCTACGCCAACAAGTTTTCCTATGCACCAAGCTCTCCTACACGCAAGCTCTGTTAACGGCCAAGCTCTCCTGCCCCAAAGCTCTCCAACACCCCGAAGTTCTCCTATTCCACAAGCTCTCCTACCCTCCAAGCACTCCTACCGCATGAAGCTCTCCTACAACACCGAGCTCTCCTACCTCAACAAGCTCTCCTACAACATAAAGCCCTCCAACCTCAACATGCTTTCCTAGCACCCAAGCTCTCCTATCCCCAAGCTTTCCTACCCCATCAAGCTCTCCTACACCACCAAGCTCTCCTACCTCAACAAGCTTTCCTAGCCTCCAATCTCTCCTGCCCCCAAGTTCTCCTACCTTAAAAATCTTTCCTAGCCTCCAAGCTCTACAACCCCGCAAGCTTTCCTAGCCCCTAAGGTCTCCTTCCCATCAAGTTCCCCTAAGCGCCAACCTCTCCTACATTCCCCAGAGCTCTCCTATACGCCAAAGTTCTACAACCCACAAGCTCTCCTAACCCACCCCAAGCTCTGCAACCTCCGCTAGGACTCGTATCCACCCAATCTCTCCTACCCCTCCAATCTATCCTAACCACTAAGCACTACTACCTCCAAAGCTCGCCTACCGCCAAGCTCTCGTAACCCAGATGCTCGCCTAACACCCCAAGCTCTCCTACACCCCTCAGCTCTCCAACCACCTCAAGCTCTCCTACCCACAACAAACTCTCCTACCCCACCAAGCTCTCCTACCCCCTAGCTCTCCTACCCCCAAGCTCCGCTTTTCCCCCCAAGCCGACCTACCCCCAAGCTCTCCTACCCCCACAAACACTCCTACCCCAAGCTCACCTACACCCCAAGCTCTCCAACCCCTAGCTCTCAAACCCCCAAGCTCTCCTACCCCGCAAAGTTCTCCTCCCCCAAGCTCTCCTACCCCGCAAGCTCTCCTACCGCCCCCAAGCACTTCTACCCCGCCACAAGATCTCTTGTTTCCCCCCCAAAGTTCTCCTTCCCCCTCAGAGCAAGTTCTCCTACCCCCAAGTGCTCCAACCTACACCCCCAAACTCTCCTACCTCTCAAGCTCTCCTACCGCCCAAAGCACTCTTAGCCACACCACGCACAGCTCTCCTACAGCCCTCCAAGAAACAGCCCAGAGCTCTCCTGCCCCCAAGCTCTCCTTCACCGCCCAAGCTCTCCTAGCACCCCTTCCAAGCTCTCCTACCCCCGAATCTCTCCTACCCCCAACCTCTTCTACCCCGCAAGCTCTCCTACACCCCCAATTTCTCCTACACCCCAAGCTTTCCTACCCCCTCAAATCACTCCTACCGCCCAAGCTCTCCTACTCCGAAGCTCTCCTACCCCGCCAAGCTCCGCTAAACCCCAAGCTATTCTACCCTGCCAAGCTCTCGTACCAGCCCCAAGCTTCCTACCCTCCCAATCGCTACTCCCACACAAGCTATCCTACCCGCCCAAGCTCTCCTACCCAACCAACCTCTCCTCCCCCAGGAAGCTGTCCTACACCATCAAGCTCTGCTCCCCCAAGCTCTACTACTCCTCCAAGCTCCCTTATATTCCAAGCACGCCTACTAGCCAAGCTCTCTTGCCCCCGCCTCAAACTCTCCGACCGCAAGCTCTGCTAACTCCCAAATGCTCCTACCCCGCAAGCGCGCCTAAACCCCCAGGCTCTGCTTCCCACATGCTATACTGCTCCCCACAAACTCCCCTACCACTCGCCCAAGCTCTCGTACCTCCCCGAGATCTCCCTCCCGCCCAAGCTCTCCAATAACCCCGGGCTCTCTTCATCCCTCAAACTCTCCTTCTGCCCAAGCTCTTCTAACTCCCAAGCTCTCCCACACACCTCCTCCAAGCTCTCTTACCCCACCACGCTCTCGTACCCAAACACGCTCGCCTACACCCCAAGTTCTCCAATCCTCTAAACACTCCTCCCCGAGTTTTCATACTCCCATGCTCGACATTCCCTCAAAGCTCTCTTTCCCTCGAAGCTCTCCTACCCCGGTGCTCTCTTAACAACTCAAGCTCTCCTACCGCGCAAGGCTCCCTATCCCCGTGCTCTCCTACCCGGCCAAACTCTTCGACCCAATAAGCTCTCCTACACCACCAATCTCTGCTTCCTCGCGAAGCTCTCCTACACCTCGAAGCTTTCTTACCACCCCAAGCTCTCCTACAAGTCGAGTTCTCCTGCCCCCAAGTTCTCCTACTCCCCACAAACTAACCAGCCCGCCCACCACAAGCTCTCTTACCTCCCCAAGATCTCCGCACCCCTAAGTACCCCTACCCACCCCCAGGGCTCTCTTAACTCCTCAAGCTCTCCTAAACCCCAAGCTCTCCTAACCTCAAAGCTCTCCTAACCCACCAATCTCTGCTAACACCAAGCTCTCCTACCCACAAGCTCTCCTACACCCCAAAGCTCGCCTACCTCCACAATCTCTCCTACACCACCAAGCACTACTAACCCACCCGAGCTCTCCTACCGCCGAGGTCAGCAAACCCCTCCATGTTCTCCTACTCATCCAAGCTCTCCAATCTCCCAAGCTCCCCTACCAGCCCAAGCTGTCCTATCCCTCCAAGCACACTGACCCCCACATGCTCTACTACGACCCCCGAACTCTCCTACACCCCCGAACTCTACTACAACCACGAGCTCTCCTAACCCGATGCTCTCCTACAGCCCAAGTAACCTACCGCCAGCTCTCCAAACCGCAAAGCTCTAGTAACACCCAAGCTCTCCTACCCGACAAGTTTTCCTAACCCTCAAGCTTTCCTACCCCACAAGTATTCCTACCCCCCATGCACTGCTACCTTCAAGCTCTCCTAGCCCCAAGCTCGCCTACTTCCCAAGCTTTCCTTTTTCCCCTATCTCTCCTACCCCACAAGTTCACCGACCGACCGTGCGAGATCTCCTACCCGCTGAGCTCACCTACCCCTCCAAGTTCACCTACCCCATCAAGCTCTCCTGCCCCGCAAGCTCGCCTACGTCGCAAACTCTTCTACTCCCCCAAGCTCTCCTAATATCCCAAGCTCTCCTACGCCCATGATCTCCTAGCCACCCAGCTCTCCCACTCCCCAAGCTCTCCTAATCATGCATGCTCGCCGACCCCATGAGGTCTCCTACCCCCCCCCCGCCATGCTCCGCTACCACCACCCCCAAGCTCTCCTACACCGAAGCAATCCTACACACAAGCTCTCGTAACCCCCAAGCTCTACTACACCCAGGCTCTGCTCACCCACAAGCTCTCCTACCCCCTGAGCTGTCCTATCCCGCCAAGCTCTGCTGTACCCATCAACCTCTCCTACCTCCGCAATCTCTTCTATCCAACCATGGTCACAAACCCACCTGATTTCTTCCAGCTCCCGAGCTCACCAACCGCCGCGAAGCTCTCCTTCCCGCCCAAGCTCTCCGACGTCTGCAAGATCGCCGACAAATCAATCTCTCCAAAATCCCTCCGGCAAGCTCTCCTACTCCCAAGCTCTCCTACCACCCGAAAGCTCTCCTACGCCCCGCGAGCTCGACTTACCCCATGCTCTCCTAACACCCAAGCTCTCCTACCCGCACAAGCTCTTCTAACCCCCAAGCTCTCCTACCCCCGCCTACCTCTCCAACCCCGCTCCAAGCTATCCTATTTCTGCCCAAGCTCTCCTAACCTCCAAGCACTCATAATCCCCCGCTACCGGTCTCTCACCCCCGGGCTCTCTTATCTCAAGCTCTCCTGTCATCCACGATGCTCTCCGACATCCAAAGTTCGCCTGCCCCTCAAGCTATCCCAACCCACCAAGCTCTCCTACGCTCCAAGCTCTTCAACTCGCAAGCTCTTTTAATCGCCCCCCGCCCGCAAGCACTCCTACCTCCCCAACGCTGCTACCCACCTTCGCTCTCCTACACCCCAAGCTTTCCTACCCCCAAAGATCGCCTATCACAAACTCTCCTACCACCCCAAGCCCTCCTAACCCACAAGCTCTCCTGCCCCCCCAAGCTCTCCTACCCCCATAGCTCCCCCATCCCCCCAGCTCTGCTACCCTATCAAGCTTTCCTTCCTCCGCAATCTCGCCTACTCACCAAGATCTCCTACACACCCAAGCACTCTAGACCCCATCCTCGCCAAACCACTAAGCTCTCCTAGCCCTGCAAGCTCTCCTACTCCAGCCAAATCTCCACTAATTCACAAGCTTTCTTATCCCCAACCACCCTCAGCTCTCCTTCCCCAGCAAGGTCTCCTACTCACCAAGCTCTGCTACCACGCAAGCAATCCTTTCACTCCAAGGTTTTCTACACGCCAACTTACCCACTGCCACAAGCGCGCCTACCCTCCAAGCTCTCCTACCCACATGCTCACCTATCTGCAAGCTCCCCAACACCTCAAGCTCTGCAACCACCGAGCTATCCTACGACCCCCCGAGGTCTCCTACATCCCAAGCTCTCCTAACCCCAAGCTCTCCTACTCCACCAAACTCTCCTACATCCACAAGCGCTCCTACAACCCCAACCTTTCCTAGCCCCCAAACTCTCCTAACCCCACCAAAGCTTTCCTACCCCCTCAAACTCCCCTACACGACAAGCTCTCCTACTCCCAAGCTCGCACAACCCCAAGCTATCCTACACCCGCAAGCTCTCCTCACCTGCAAGTTCACCGTCGCCAAGGTCATCTACCCCCAAGCTCTCCTACCCCCACCAGCTAACCTAACCCCAAGCTCTCCTACCACACCTTGAGCTCTCCTCACCCCCCAAGTTATCCGAACCCCAAGCTCTCTTCGACCCGCAAGCTCTCCTACCCGATCAAGATCTCCTAACCCCACAAGTTTGCTTATTCCCCAAGCGCCCCTACTCCTCCAAGCTCTCCGAGCCCCCAAGCAATTCCACCGGCCAGAGCTCTCCAACTCAATGACCTCTCCTAAACTACACCGATCTATCCTACCCCCGCGAGCTCTCGAACCAAACCAAGCCCTCGTACCACGCCGAGCTCAGCTACCCTCCAAGCTTCCCTATCCCATTCACTCCTACCCCCCAAACTCTCTAACACCCCGAGCTCTCGTACCCCGAAACTCTCTTCTACACTCTACCAAAGCTCTCCTACCCCCTCCAGCTTCGCCAAGCTCTCCTACACTCCAAAACACTAATGCACCCTCATCTCTCGACTACCCCGTGCCCAAGCTCTCCTATCTACACACGATGTCCTACCCCAAATGCTCGCCTACTCCCCAAGCTCTCGGACTGCCCCAAGTTCTCCGGAGGTCTCCAAAACTCCCGACATCTTCTTCCCGTCAAGCTCTTTTACACACCAAGCTCTCCTACACCCACAAACTCGCCGACCACACCAAGATCTCCAAACCCCACAAGCTCGCCTACTCCCCAATCTCTCCTCGTCCTCCATCTCTCCTAGCCCCCAATCTTTCCTACCATCCAAGGAATCCTACCGCCCCGAACTCTCTTACCCCCGCGATCTCCTCTACCTCCACGAGCTCTCCAAACGCCCCAGCTCTCCTCAATCCGGAGCTCTCCTACCCATGAGCTCTGCTACCCCGGTTAGCTCTCCCAACCCCCAAGCCCTCCTTCCCTACAAGCTCTCCTACTCTCCCAACTCTCCTACCCCCAAGATCTACTATCCTCCAAGCTCTCCTACAGCCCAAACTTTCCTACATCAGAAACTCTCCTAACACCAGACAAGCTTTTCTACCCCTCAGGCTCTCCTCCCTCCAAATTTCTCCTACACCAAGCTCGCGGAACGCCATGCTATCCTACCACCGCAAGCTTTCATGTCCCCCGCGATCGCCTAACCCCAGGCTCGCTATCCCCAAGGTCACCTACCAGCAAATTCTCCGCCCCCACCTTGAGCTCTCCTCCCCCCCGAGCCCTCCTATCCCCTCGAGATTCCATAATCACACAGGCTCTCCTAACCCCCAAGATTTCCTACACCCCAAAGCTCTCCTAAACCAATAAGAGCTCCTCACCCCCCAAGCTCGCTTAGACCCCAAGGGCTCCTACTCCTCCAAGCTCTCCTAGCTCCCAAGCTCTCCTACATTTCAACAATCCTACCGCCCAGAGCTCTCCTCCCACCAAATTCAGCTACGCCCCAATTCCTAGCCCCAATCTCTCCTAACCCTAAACTCTCCAACACCCCCAGCTCTCGTAAACCTCAAACACTCTTGCACCCGCTGACAAAGCACTCCTACCCCTTCAAGCTAAGCTCTCCTACACATCCAAGCTCTCCCATCACCAATGCTCTCCTACACCACGCTTTCCAACATACCCTACTCCGCCCAAACTTGACTACCGCCCAAGCTGTCCTAACCACCCAAGCCTGTGTACCCTCAATGATGTCCTACCGCGCCAAGCTCTCCTATCCCATCAAGCTATCCTACCCCCAATCTCTGCTAACTCCCAAGCTCGCATACACCATCAATCACTCCTAACCCCCAATCTCTCCTACCCCAAGAAGCTTGTTACCCCCCAAACATGCCTACACCCAAGCACCCCCCTACCGCCCAAGCTCAACTAACCCCCCAAGCTCTCCGACCTGAACCAAGCTCTCCATTTCTCCCAAGCTCTCCTTCCGCCCAAGCTCTCTTACCTCCCCAAGCTCTCCTACACACACAAGCTCTCCTACCTTCAAAGATCTCCTACCCCGCCCCAAGCTCTCGTACCTGCGCCCAAGCTCTAGTACCCCTCAGGCTCTCCTACCCCGCAAGCTCGAGTAGCCCCCAAGCAAGCCTATGCACGCACATGCTTTCTAACCCCCTAAGCTCTCCTACAGAATACAAGTTCTCCAACACGCCCAAGCAATTCTATCCCATCAAGCTCGCCTACATCCCAAGCTCTCCTAACCCAATCCACAAACTCTCCTACCTCCCCAAGTTCCCCCAAGCAACCAAGCTTTCCTATCCCCGAAGCTCTCCTACCCCACCCCAAGCTCTCCCACCTCCGCCAAGCTGTTCTAACCCCTAAGCATTCCTAACCCCCAAGCTCGAGTAGCCCACAAGCTAACCTACACCCACATGCTCTCTTACTCCACAAATGGCCTACTCTTGCACATATTTTCTACATTTCTATGTTTCTATATTACACCCCTCGCCGCAAACTCTCCTACCCCGCAAGCTCTCCTAGCTGCCAAAATTCTCCTACCCCGTAAGCTCTCCTTCCTGCTAAAGCTCTCCTACCCGACCAAACTCTCATACCCCAGCAAAATCTCCTACCGCCCCAAGCTCTCCTCACCTCGCAAGTTCTCCTACCACCAATGCTCTCCTACACCTAAGCTCTCCAACATACCCTACCCTGCCCAAGCTCTCCTACCGCCCAAGCTCTCCTAACCACACAAGCCTGTGTACCCCCAATGATCTCCTACCCCGCCAAGCTCTCCGATCCCATCAAGCTATCCTACCCCACAATCTCTGCTATCTCCCAAGCTCGCCTGCACCATCAAGCACTCTTAACCCCCAATCTCTCCTACCCCAACAAGCATGTTAGCCCCCAAACTTTTCTACACCCAAGCACAACTAACTAGCTCAGCTAACACCCCAAGCTCTACGACACCCTACATGCTTTCCAACAGGCCCAAGCTCTCCTACCCCACTAAGCTCGCCGACACCACAAGCTCTCCAAGACCGACCCTCAAGCTCTCCTACCTCCCAAGCTCTCCTAACCCCCCAAGCTCCCCGACCTGCCCCAAGCTCTCCATTTCTCCCAAGCTCCCCGACCGCCCAAGCTCTCTTACCTCCCCAAGCTCTCCTACACACCCAAGCTCTCCTCCCCCCAAAGGTCTCCTACCCCGCCCCAAGCTATCCTACCTGCGCCCAAGCTCTAGTACCGCTCAAGCTCTCCTACCCCGCAAGCTCGAGTAGCCCCCAAGCAAGCCTACGCACGCGAGGCTCCCCTACCCCACGAATGACATACACCTGCACATATTTTCTCTGTTTCTATGTTTCTATTTACCCACCTCCCCCGCAAGATCTCCTACCCGCCAAAGCTCTCCTTCAAAGACACTAGCTCTCCTACCCCACCAAGCTCTCCTCCCGCCCCAAACTCTCCTAACTCACCAAATACTTGTACCTCCGCCTAAGATCTCCGACCCCACCCCCACCAAGCTCGCGTACCACCAAGCTCTCCTTGGCCGCCAACTCTCCGACACACCCAAGCTCTCCTACAATCCCCAGCTCTGCTTCCCCAACAAGTTCGCATCCACCCACAAGATCGCCGACTCCCAAGCTCTCCTACACCCCCTCAAGTCACCTACCCCTCAGTCTCTCCTACGCCCCAAACCACTCCTATCCACCCAAGCTCTCCTACCACCAAGCTCGCCTAGCCGCAAGCTCTCATATCCCACAATCTCTCCTACCACCCCCACATGCTATCCAACTGCCCCGAGTTGTACTAGCCTCCAATCTCTCCTACACCCACAAGCTCCTTTCCCCATCAAGCTGCCCTACACCATCAAACTCTCCTTCGCACCACACAGCTCTCCTACCCCGATCCAAGCTCTCCTATCTGCCCAAAGCTCCCCTATCCCAACAGGCTATATTAATTCCCAAGCTCTCCTATCTTACAAGCTCACCTACCCCACAATCTCTCCGACCCTCCCATACTCTCCTTCAAACCAATATTTCATAAACCCAAAAGCTCTCCTATCCCACAAGCTCGCCTGCCCTCCCCCATGCTCGCTACCCTCTAAAGTTATCCTACCCCATCAAGTACTTGTACCTCCGCCTAATCTCCTACCCCACCCAAGGTCTCCTACCCCCCGAGCTCTGCGAACGAGCCGAGCTCTCAAACTCCCAAAGCTCTCCTAGCCCCGCAATCTCACCTACCTCACCAGGCTCTCCTTTCCAGCAAGCTCTCCTAACCCCAAGCTATCCTACACCACCAAGCTCTCTTTCACACACGCTCTCCTACCCCAAAAAGCTCCCCTACACCTAAGCTCGCCTGCCCTCAAGCACTCCTACCATGCCAAAGCCCTCCTACCGCACATGCTTTCTAACCCCCTAAGCTCTCCTGCAGAATACAAGTTCTCCAACACGCCCAAGCTATTCTATCCCATCAAGCTCGCCTACATCCCAAGCTCTCCTAACCCCATCCACAAACTCTCCTACCTCCCCAAGTTCCCCCAAGCAACCAAGCTCTCCTATCCCCGAAGCTCTCCTACCCCACCCCAAGCTCTCCCACCTCCGCCAAGCTCTTCTAACCTCTAAGCATTCCTAACCCCCAAGCTCGAGTAGCCCCCAAGCTAACCTACACCTACATGCTCTCTTACTCCACAAATGTCTTACTCCTGCACATATTTTCTACATTTCTATGTTTCTATCTTACACACCTCGCCGCAAACTCTCCTACCCCGCAACCTCTCCTACCTACCAAAAGTCTCCTACCCCGTAAGCTCTCCTACCTGCTAAAGCTCTCCTTCCCCACAAAGCTCTCCTACCGCAGCAAAATCTCCTACCGCCCCAAAGTCCCTTCTCCCACTAGTTCACCTAACACTCAAGTTTTCTTACAAACCCTCAAGCTCTCCTACCCCGCCAAGCTCGCCCACCCCGCAAGCGCTCCAAACTCAGCAAGCCATTCTACCTCCGCACAAGCTCTCAGAGCCCCCAAGCTCTCCTACCCCACCCCCAAGCTCACGTACCCCTAAGCTCTCAAAACCTGAGTCTCTCCTACCCCACCAAACTCTCCTTGTCGCAAGCTCTCCTACCCCGCAAGCTCTCATACCCCGCAAGCTCTCCGACAACCACAAGCTCAGCAACCCCAAAAGGCTCGCCTACCCCCACAAGAACGCCTTCCCTCAACGTCTTTTACACCCCACCCCAAGCTCACCTACCCGGAAAGCTCTCCTACCCCCCAACCTATCCGATCGTCCATACCCTACATTCCAACGCTCTCCTCACCCCCAAAGATCTCCTACACCCCCCAAGCTCACCTACCCTCCCCCCGAAGCTCGCTTACCCGCGAAAGCTGTCCTACCCCTCCAAGGTCTCCTACCCCGGAGCTCTGCTGACGAGCCGAGCTCTCCTGTTCCCCAAGCTCTCCGAGACCACAAATGCGCCTACCCAGCCTCCCCAAACTCGCATACCCCCAAGCTCTCCTACCCCCAAGCCCTCCGACACACCCAAGCTCTCCTGGTACTCCAAGCTCTTCTACCCGAAAAAGCTTGTCTACTCCTCACAAGATCGCCTACTCCCAAGCTCTCCTACGCCCCTCAATTCACCTACCCCTAATTTCTCCCATCCCCAAACACTCCTACCCACCCAAGCTCTCCTACCTCCAAGCTCCCCTTGCCTCCATAGCTCTCCTACCCTCCAAGCTCTCTTACCACCCATGCTCTCCTTCCCTGAGAGCTATTCTACATCCCCGGAGCTTTCCTAACTTCCAAGTTCTCCTACCACCCCAAGCTCTCCTACATCCCTAGCTCTCCTAACCCCGCAAGATCTCCTATCCCCCCAATCTCAAATATCACACCCCCTACAAGCTCTCCAACCACTCCAAGCTCTCCTACATCCTCAATCTCTTCTATAACCCCAAATACCCATCCCCACTAAGCTGCCCGACGCCATCAAGCACTCTTACGCATCCCTCAGTCATTCTACCCGGACCCAAGCTCTCCTACCTGCTCCAAGCTCCCCTATCCCAACAAGCTATCTTAACCCCAAAGTTATTCTAACCCACAAGATCTCCTACCATCCAAAACTCGCCTACACGCCAAGCTCTCCATCCCTCGCAAGCTTTCCTGCACCCTACAAGCTCTCCAACGCCCCCAATCTTTCTTATCCCATTAAGCTCGCCTAGACACCATGCTCTCCTACCTCCCCAAAATCTCCTGGCGCCCAAGTTCTCCGACACCACCCAAGCGTTCCGAACCCCGTAGCTCCCCTACCCTTGCAAGCATTCCAACCCCGCCCCAGGCTCTCACACCTCCACTTAAGATCTCCTACCCCCAAGCTCGCTTAGCCCCCAAGCTAACCTACACCCCCCCAAGATCTCCTACCACCCAAAGGTCTCCTACGCCACCAAGCTCCTCTCCTGCACCTAGCTTTCCTACTGCAGCAAGCTTTCCTTCCACACCAATCTCTCCGACACCACCATGTTCTCCAACACACCCAAGCACTCCTACCAACCAAGCTCTCTGACGCCCCCAAGCTATCCTACCATCCCAAGCTCTCCTAGCCCGACCCAAGCTCTATGTCCTCCGTCCAAGCTCACTTACCACCTCCAAGCTCAGCTACCTCCCCAACCTTGCGAACACCCAAAGCTCCCGTACCCAACAAGCTCTCCAATCCCATCAAGCTGTCCTACCCCCAAGCTCTGCTGCCCTACAAGCTCTCCTACACCAACAGGCTCTCCTATCACGGCAAGCTCTCCCAGCACCGCAAACACTCCTAAACCTAAGCTCTCCAGAAATACCCAAGTGGTGCAGCAGCTAGGGATTCTAATTCCTGGGGCATTGGAACCGGTTCTGGGGGAGCTGGGACCAGTACAAACCGAACGATCTGCACCTGGGCAGGACCGGAACCAATGTACTAGAGGGAGTGTTTGCAAGTGCTGTCGGGGAGAAGTTAAACTAATATGGCAGGGGGATGGGAATCAATGCAGGGAGACAGAGGGAAACAAAAAGGTGACAAAAGCAAAAAACAGAAAGGAGATGAGGAAAAGTGGAGGGCAGAGAAACACAACGCAAAGATCAAAAAAGGCCACTGTACAGCAACATTAGAAAAGGACAAAGGGTGTTAAAAAAACAAGCCTGAAGGTTTTGTGTCTTAATGCAAGGAATATCCGCAATAAGGTGGATGAATTAACTGTGCAAATAGATGTTAACAAATATGATGTGATTGAGATTACAGAGACGTGGTTCCTGGATGATCAGGGCTGGGACCTCAAGATCCAGGGGTATTCAACATTCAAGAAGGATAGAATAAAAGAAAAAGGAGGTGGGGTAGCATTGCTGGTTAGAGAGGAGATGAATGCAACAGTTACGAAGGACATTAGCTTGGATGATGTGGAATCTATATGGTGAGAGCTGAAGAACACCAAACAGCAAAAAACGTTGGTGGGATTTGTGTACAGACCTCCAAACAGTAGTAGTGATGTTGGTGGGGGGGCATCAAAGAGAATATTTGGGGTGCATGCAATAAAGGTGCAGCAGTTATAATGGGTGACTAAATATGCACATAGATTGGGCTAACCAAACTGGAAGCAATACGGTGGAGGAGGATTTCCTGGAGTGCATAAGGGATGGTTTTCTACACCAATATGTCGAGGAACCAACTAGGGGGGAGGCCATCTTAGACTGGGTGTTGTGTAATGAGAGAGGATTAATTATCAATCTCGTTGTGCGAGGCCCGTTGGGGAAGAGTGACCATAATATGGTGGAATTCTGCATTGGGATGGAGAATGAAACAGTAAATTAAGAGACAATGGTCCAGAACTTATAGAAGGGTAACTTTGAAGGTATGAGGCGTGAATTGGCTAGGATAGATTGGCGAATGATACTTAAGGGATTAATTGTGGATGTGCAATGGCAGACATTTAGATACCGCATGGATGAACTACAACAATTGTACATTCCTGTCTGGCTTAAAAATAAAAAAGGGAAGGTGGCTCAACCGTGGCTATCAAGAGAAATCAGGGATAATATTAAAGCCAAGCAAGTGGCATACAAATTGGCCAGAAATAGCAGCGAACCCGGGGACGGGAACAAATTTAGAACTCGGCAGAGGAGGACAAAGGGTTTGATTTGGGAAGGGAAAATGAAGTACGAGAAGGAGCTTGCATGGGAACATTAAGACGGATTGCAAAGGTTTCCATAGATATGTAAAGAGAAAAAGATTAGTAAAGACAAACGTAAGTCCCCTGCAGTCAGAACCAGGGTAAGTCATAACGGGGAACAAAGAAATGGCAGACCAATTGAACAAATACTTTGGTTCAGTATTCACGCAGGAGGACAGAAACAACATTCCGGTATAAAAGGGGTCAGAGGGTCTAGTAAGGAGGAGGAACTGAGGGAAATCCTTATTGGTCGGTAAATTGTGTTGTGGAAATTGATGGGATTGAAGGCCGATAAAACCCCAGGGCCTAATGGACTGCATCCCAGAGTACTTGAGGAAGTGGCCTTGGAAACAGCGGATGCATTGACAGTCATTTTCCAAAATTCCATTGACTCTGGATCAGTTCCTATCGAGTGGAGGGTACCAATGTAACCCCACTTTTTAAAAAAGGAGGGAGAGAGAAAACAGGGCATTATAGTCCGGTCAGCCTGACCTCAGTAGTAGGTAAAATTATGAAAGCAATTATTAAGGCTATCATAGCAGCGCATTTGGAAAGAGGTGACATAATTGGTCCAAGTCAGCATGGATTTGTGAAGGGAAATCATGCTTGACAAATCTTGTGGAATTTTTTGAGGATGTTTCCAGTTGAGTGGACAAGGGAGAACCAGTTGATGTGGTATATTTGGACTTTCAGAAGGCTTTCGACAAGGTCCCACACAAGAGATTAATGTGCAAAGTTAAAGCAAATGGGATTCGGGGTAGTATGCTGATATGGATTGAGAACTGGTTCTCAGACAGGAAGCAAAGAGTAGGAGTAAATAGGTACTTTTCAGAATGGCAGGCAGTGACGAGTGCGGTACCGCAAGGTTCTGTGCTGGGGCCCCAGCTGTTTACACTGTACATTAATGATTTAGACGCGGGGATTAAATGTAGTATCTCCAAATTTGCGGATGACACTAAGTTGGGTGGCAGTGTGAGCTGCGAGGAGGATGCTCTGAGGCTGCAGAGTGACTTGGATAGTTTAGGTGAGTGCGCAAATGCATGGCAGATGTAGTATAATGTGGATAAATGTGAGGTTATCCACTTTGGTGGTAAAAACAGAGAGTCAGACTATTATCTGAATGGTGACAGATTAGGAAAAGGGGAGGTGCAACGAGACCTGGGTGTCATGGTACATCAGTCATTGAAGGTTGGAATGCAGGTACAGCAGGTGGTTAAGAAAGCAAATGGCATGTTGTCCTTCATAGCGAGGTGAATTGAGTACAGGGGCAGGGAGGTGTTGCTACAATTGTACAGGGCCTTGGTGAGGCCACACCTGGAGTATTGTGTGCATTTTTGGTCTCCTAACTTGAGGAAGTACATTCTTGCTATTGGGGGAGTGCAGCAAATGTTCACTAGACTGATTCCCGAGATGGCGGGACTGACTATGAAGAAAGATTGGATCAACTGGGCTTGTATTCACTGGAGTTCAGAAGAATAAGAGGGGACTTCATAGAAACGTTTAAAATTCTGATGGGTTAGATTCAGGAAGAATGTTCCCAATGTTGGGGAAGTGCAGAACCAGGGGTCACAGTCTAAGGAAAAGGGATAAGCCATTTAGGACCGAGATGAGGAGAAACGTCTTCACCCAGAGAGTGGTGAAACTGTGGAATTCACGACCACAGAAAGTAGTTGAGGCCAATTCACTAAATATATTCAAAAGGGAGTTAGATGAAGTCCGTACTACTCGGGGGATCAAGGGGTATGGCGAGAAAGCAGGAAGGGGGTACTGAAGTTGCATGTTCAGCCATGAACTCATTGAATGGCGGTGTAGGCTCGAAGGGCCGAATGGCCTACTCCTGCTATTTTCTATGTTTCTATGTTGCTATGTTTCTAAGCTCTCCTAACCCCCAAGCTCGCCTACCCGACAGGCGCTCCTAACTCACCAAGCCCTTCTACCTCCGCCCAAACTCTCCTACCGCACAAACCCAAGCTTGCATACCCAAAAGCTCTCCTACCCCCAAGCTCTCCTAACCTCCGAAGCTCTTCTACCCAACCAAGCTCTCCTACCAATGCTAAGGTCTACTATGTCCCCAAGCTCACCGAGCCCCCAAGCTCTCCTACCCGTCAAGCTGTCCGACCCTCCAAACTCTCCCACCCCCCACGCTCTCCTACACCGCAAGCTCACCTAACCTCGCAAGCTCTCGTACCCCCAACAGCTCCGACCGCCCCTACAAGCTCTCCAACCGCCCCAGGCTTTCGTACTTCTCCAATCCCTCCAACACTCGCAAGCTCCATTCCCCACCAAGCTGCCCTACATCATCAAGCTCTCCTACCCCGAACCAAGCTCTGCTACCGGCCCAAAGATCCCTTATCGCTACAAGCTGTCTTAACATCCAAGCTCGTCTAACCCTCCAAGCTAACCTACCCCTAAAATTCTCCTACCCCCAAAGCTCGCCTAACCTCCCCCACAAGTTCGCTTACCCTCTAAATCTATCCTACACCTACGAAGCGTCCCTACTCTCCAAGGTCTCCTTCCCGCCAAGGTCTTCTACGTCCCGAACTCTACTATTGAGCCGAGATCTCCTTCTCCTCAAGCACTCGTACCCCCACAAGCTCTCCTACCCCACCAAGCTCTCCTTCCCCACCAAGCTCTCCTTCTCCCAAGCTCTACTGCACCCTCAAGCTCTCCTACACACCCAAGCTCTCCTACCACGCTATTCTGTCCTACCCCTCCAAGTTCTCCGACCCCCAAGCTCTCCTACACCAGCAAGCTCTCCTATCCACTTATCTCCTCCCCCAACTTGTTCGACTCGCTCTCCTACAAGCTCGCCTACATCCAATCACTCCTACTTCGCCCGAGCTCCGCTACCGCCCAAGCTCTCAATAGTTCCCAAGCTCTCCTACACCCTACAAACTCTGCATCACGCACAAGCTCTTCTGTCCCACCAAGCTCGCCTACATCCAAAGCACTCCTAGCCCCACCCCCAAGCTCTCCTCCCTCTCAAGCTCTCCTACCGCATCAAGCTACCATACCAAGCTCTCTTACTTCCCCAAACTCTCCTACCCACCCAAGTTCTCCTACTCCACCCAAGGTGTCCTATCCCCCCAAGCTCCCGTACACCACAAGCTCCGCTACCGCCCAAAGCTCTCCTACCGCCCCAAGCTCTCCTACCCGAAGCCCTCCAACCAGCCAAGCTCTCCTACCCCCGCAAGCTCTGCTACCCGCAAGCTCTCCTACACACTCAAGATCTTTACAACACCAATTCTGCTGACCCAAAAAGCTCGCCTACCCCCAACCCAAACTCACCTACCCCCCAAGCTCTCCTACCCCGCAAGCTCTCCTATCCCCAAAGCTCTCCAACCGCCCACACTCACCTACACCCCCAAGCTGTTATAACCCCCAAACCTCTCCACCCCCCAAGCTCGCCTACACTCCCCCCAAGCTCTCTCACCCCGTAAAGCTGTCCTACCCTACCAAGCCTCCTTACTCTCCAAGCTCTCCTACCACCCTCCCAAGTTCTCCTACCCCTGGAGCAATGCTAACGAGCAGAGTACTCCTACTCACCAAGCTTTCCTACCACTCAAGGTCTCCTACCCCACCAAGCTCTCCTTCCCCCCAAGCTTTCCTACACCCAAAAGTCCTCCTATACACCCAAACTCTCCTACCTCCTAAGCTCTCCTACCACCCCAAGCTTTCCTACACCCAAGCTCTCCATCACCTCCAAGCTATCCTTCCCCCTAGCTCTCTGAGCCCGCCCCAAGCACTCTTACACGCCTCAAGTTCCCCTATCCCAGCCAAGCTCGCCAACCCGTCAAACTCTCCTAGTCCCCAAGCTCTCGTACACCACCCCCGCCAAGTTCTCCGACACCCACAAGCTCTCATAACCCACACAGCTCCACTACCGCCCCCCTCAAGCTCGCTTACCCCACCAAGCGTTCCTGCTCTGCAATCTCTCCTACTTCCCATCCCAAGTTCTCCTACCCCCCGAGCTCTCCGAATGCGCCGAGCCATCGTACCCCAGAAGAATTCGTACCAGCCCAAGCTCTTCGGTACCAAAAGGATCGCCTACACCACCAAGATCGGCTACCCAGAAGCAATCCTACTTCCCCCATTCTCTCCTTCTCCCCAAGCTCTGCTAGCCACAAGCTCTCCTACACCAACATGCTCATCTACCCCTCAATCTGTCCTACCCCATGCTCTCCTATCCCACCAAGCTATGCTACCCCCCAAGCTGTCCTACACCCCAATGTTCTCACAACCCCCAATGCTCTGCTACCCCCCCAAGATCGCCTACCCCTACACAACCTCGCTTACCCACTAATGCTATCCCACTGCACCAACTTCCCTACCCCCCAAGCTCTCGTAGCCCTCAAGATCTCCCATACACCCAAGCTCACCTACCCCTCAAGCTCGCTTACACCCCAAAGCTGTCCTACCACACCAATCTTTCCTAATCCGCAAGCTCTCCTAGCCCCCAAGGTTTCCTACCCCTAGACGTCTCCTAATGTGCCAAGTTCTCTTAACCCCCAAGCTCTCATACCCCCAAACTCTCCTTCACCCCCGATGCTCTCCTACACACCCAAGCACTCCGACACACCACGCTCTCATACACAAACAATTTCGCATACCGCCACAAAATTACCTATCCCCAAGCTCTTCGACCATCCCCATCTCTCCTACACCCACAAGCTCTCCAACCAACGCGAATCTCTGCCAACACCTCAAGCTCGCCTCCCCCGCAAGCCATCATACCCGCCAAGCTCTCCTAACCTCCAAGCTCTCCTACCATGGTCTCATTCCCCCCGAGCTTTCCTATCTCAAGCATTCCTATCATCGATGGTGCTCTCCAAATTCCAAAGCTCGACGACCCCTCAAGCTAACCTAAACAACGAAGCTCTCCTACTCGACAAGCTCATCAACTCTCCTAAACCCCCCAACCACTCCTACCTCCCTACGCTCTTCTACATCCCAAGCGTTCCTACCCCCATAGCTCGCCGACGCCAAACTCTCCTACCCAAGGAGCCCTCCTTACCCCACAAACTATCCTACCCCCAAGCTCTCTTACCCCCCAAGCTCCCCTAGCCACCAAGCTCTGCTCCCCTACCAAGCTTTCCTTTCCCCACAAGCTCGCCTAACCAACAAGCTCTCCTAACCCTGCAAACGCTCTTAGCCTAACCAAATCTCTGCTACATCGCCAAGCTTTCCTATCCCCAAACACCCTAAACTTTCCTTCCCCACCAAGCTCTCCTACCCCCCAAGCTCCCTTAGCCCCCAAGCTCTGCTACCCTATCAAGCTTTCCTTCAACCGCCAGCTCGCTTAATCACGAAGCTCTCCTAACCGGCCAAGCTCACTGAAGCCCCAATCTCTCCTACCCACTCAAGCTCCTCTAAGCCCCCAAGCTCGCCAAACCTGCAAGATCTCCTACCAGAGACAAATCTCCCCTACACCCCCAAACTTTCTTACTCCCAACCAACTTAAGCTCTCCTTCCCTACCAAGCTCTCCTACTCACCAAGCTCTCCTACCTCCAAGCTCTCCAACAACTAACCTCTCAACCACCCCGAGCTCTCCAACACCCCAGCTCTCCTAACCCACAGAGCACTCTTTCCCCCGAACTCTCCTACCACCCTGAGCTCTCCTACTCCCCAAGCTCTCCTACCCCCCAGCTCTCCTACTCCCTCAAACTCGCCTACGCCTCACAAGCTCTACTATTGCCCCAATCTCACCTACACGCACAAGTTTTCCGACACACCCATGCTCTCCTAAATACTCAACCTTTCCTACCCACCAAACTCTCCTAACTCCACCCAAGCTTTCCTACCCCATCAAGCTCTCCAACCCGAAGCTCGCTGATCCCCAAGCTCTCCTACACCTGAAAGCATTCCTACTCCCCCCATGCTCTCCTACACACCCAAGCACTCCTACACACCAAGCTCTCATACACAAACAGTTTCGCATGCCGACAAAAAATTACCTTCCCCCAAGCTCTTCGACTACCCCATCTCTCCTACACCCACAAGCTCTCCAACCAACGCGAACCTCTCCCAACACCTCAAGCTCGCCTCCCCCGCAAGCCCTCACACCCGCCAAGCTCTCCTAACCTCCAAGCTCTCCTACGATGGTCTCCTTTCCCCCGAGCTTTCCTACCTCAAGCATTCCTATCATCGATGGTGCTCTCCAAACTCCAAAGCTCGACGACCCATCAAGCTCTCCTAAACAACCAAGCTCGCCTACTCGACAAGCTCATCAACTCTCTTAAACCCCCCAACCACTCCTACATCCCTACGCTCTCCTACACCCCAAGCTTTCCTACCCCCATAGCTCGCCGACGCCAAACTCTCCTACCCCCGAAACCCTCCTTACCTCACAAACTCTCCTACCCCACAAGCTCTCTTACCCCCCAAGCTCCCCTAGCCACCAAGCTCTGCTCCCCTATCAAGCTTTCCTTTCCCCGCAAGCTCGCCTAACCAACAAGCTCTCCTAACCCTGCAAACTCTCTTAGCCTAACCAAATCTCTGCTACACCGCCAAGCTTTCCTATCCCCATACACCCTAAGCTCTCCTTTCCCACCAAGCTCTCCTACCTCCCAAGCTCCCTTAGCCCCCAAGCTCTGCTACCCTATCAATCTTTCCTTCAACCGCCAGCTCGCTTACTCACGAAGCTCTCCTAACCGCCCAAGCTCACTGAAGCCCCAAACTGTCCTACCCACTCAAGCTCATCTAAGCCCCCAAGCTCGTCAAACCACTAAGCTCTCCTAGCCCTGCAAGCTCTCCTACCAGAGACAAATCTCCCCTACACCCCCAAACTTTCTTAATCCCAACCAATTTATGCTCTCCTTCCCCACCAAGCTCTCCTACTCACCAAGCTCTCCTACCTCCAAGCTCTCCAACACCCCAACCACTTAACCACCCCGAGCTCTCCTGCCACCCCAGCTCTCCTAACCCCCCGAGCACTCTTTCCCCCGAGCTCTCCTACCTCCCTGAGCTCTCCTACTCCCCAAGCTATCCTCCCCCCCAGCTCTCCTACTCCCCCAAACTCTCCTATGCCTCCCAAGCTCTACTATCGACCCAATCTCACCTACACGCACAAGATTTCCGACACACCCATGCTCTTCTACATACTCAACCTTTCCTACCCACCAAACTCTCCTAACTCCACCCAGGTTTTCCTACCCCATCAAGCTCTCCTACCCCACAAGCTCTCCTACCCCAAGCTCGCTGATCCCCAAGCTCCCCTACCCCTGAAAGCTCTCCTATTCCCCCAAGATCCTCTACCCCCAGGTTCACCATCCACAAGCTATCCTACCCCAAGTGCTAACCGAACACCAAGCTCTGCTACCCTACATTGAGTTCTGCTAGCCTCCGAGGTCCCCTAAACCTCCTAGTTAACCTAACCCCAAGCTCTCTTACACCCCCAAGCTCACATCACCCCACAGCTCGCCTACACCCCAAAGCTCTCCTACCGCATCAAGATCTCCTAACACCACAAGCTCGCTTACTCCCCAAGCTCCCCTACTCCTCCAAGCTCTCCTAGCCCCCAAGCTCTCCTCTCCTGCAAGCAATCCTGCCGCCCAGAGCTCTCATACCCAATGAGCTGATCTACAACACAGCGAGCTCTCGTACCCCCAAAAGTCTATTACACCCCCTGCCAAAGCTCTCCTACCTACTGACGATATCCGACCCCCCACAAGCTCGCCTACTCCCCAAGCTATTCTACTCCCCCTCGTTCTTTTACTCCCAAAGCTCACCTACCCCCAAGCTCTCCTACCCTCAAACACGCCTAACACTAAGCTCTCCTACCCCCAAGCACTCCTAACCCCAAGCTCTCCTATCCCCAAGCATGCCGAATTCCAAGCTCACCGATCTCCCAAGCTCTCCTAACCCCCGAGCTCTCCTACTCCCCATGTTCTCCTACCCCCACAAGCTCTCGAAACGCCCCAATCTCTTGTACGCGCACAAGCTCTCGTATTCTCCCAAGCTCTCGTATTCTCCCAAGCTCTTGTATTCTCCCAAGCTCTCCTATTCTCCCAGGCTCTCGCAACCCCAAGCTCTCGTAACCCCAAGTTCTTGTACCCACCCAAACTCTCTTACGCCTCCCGCCCAAGTTCTCCTACCTGCGAAGCTTTCCTACTACTCAACTTTCCAACCACCACAAGCTCTCCCACCAATCTAAGCTCTCCTAATCCCCAAGCTCTCCTAGCCCCCGCGCTCTCCTACCCACCAATATATCCTACACACTTAAGCTCTCCTACCCCAAAGCTCTCCTACACCCAAGCTTCCCTAGCCCCCAAGCTCTCCTACCAAACCCCCAAGGTCGCCTACCACCAAGCTCTATGCCCCATGCAAGCTGTTCACACTCACACGCTCTCCTACCCCACAAAATCTCCGACCCCTCCATGCGCTCCTGCCCTCCCAAGCGCCCCTTCCCCATGAAGGTCTCCAAATTCCCAAGCTCACCTAACCCTCCAAATGTCTCCTACCCACCAAGCTATCCTACTGCCCAAAGGTTGCCTACTGCCCAAGCTGTCCTACCCCCTAGCTCTGCTATCCCCTACAAGCTCCCATACCCCCAAGGTCTCCTACACCCCCATGCTCGCCTACCCCCTAAGCTTTCCTACACCCCAAGCTTTCCTACACTCCAAGCTCACCTAACCCCCAATGTCTCCTATCCCCGAAGCTCTCCTAACCCCGAAGCTCTACTACCCGCCAAACCCTCCTAATCCCCAAGCACAACTACCGCCCCAAACTTGTCTACTCCCCAGCCCTCCTACCCCCAGCTCTGCTATTCCTACAAGCTCCCGTACTCCCAGACAAGCTCTCCTACACTCCCATGCTCTCCTACCAAACACAAACTCACCTCCCCATGATCTCCTACCCAAGGCAAAAAACAAAAAGGGCCCCTGTACAGCAAAGTTCTAAAGGGTCAAAGTGTAATAAAAAGCAAGCCTGAAAGTTCGGAGCCTCAAGGCGAGGAGTATTCGGGACGCAGGAGAGGCTTCTCTGCTAGTTAGAGTGGGTGAGATCGCAGATGACAGGACCCCAAGAAAGGATGCAAAAGGCAGGAGGCAACAGAGAAGAGTAGCACTGGGGCAAGTGTAAACCACAAGGTGATAGGAAGGGACAATATGTATGAATATAAAGGGGCTGCAGGAGGGGTCAAAACTAAAAATCATGGTTTAAAAACTGGTATTGTAACACTCTACCTAAACGCACGCAGCATTCGAAATAAAGTAAATGAGTTGACGGCATAAATCATTCCAAATGGGTATTATTTCCTGGCCATTATAGAAACGTGGTTGTTGGGTGGCTAAGACTGGGAATTAAACATACAGGTGTATCTGGCAATTCGGAAGGATGGACAAGAAGGGAACGGAGGTGGGGTAGCTCTGTTAAAAAGGATGATATCAAGACAGTTGTGAGAGATGATATAGGCTCTAATGAACAACATGTTGAATCATTGTGGGTGGAGATTAGAAATAGTAAAGGGAAAAAGTCACTGGTGGGCATAGCTTATAGGCCCCCAAATAATAACTTCATGGTGGGGCGGACAATAACCAAGGGAATAATAGAGGCATGTGAAGAAGGAACGGCAGTAATCATCGGGGATTTTAACCTACATATCGATTGGTCAAATCAAATTGCACGGGTAGCCTGGAGGAGGAATTGAATAGAATGCATACGGGATTGCTTCTGAGAACAGTATATTACAGAACCTACAAGGGAGCAAGCTATCTTAGATCTAGTCCTGTGTAATGAGACAGAAATAATAAACGATCTCCTAGTAAAAGTTCCGCTCGGAATGAGTGATCACAGTATGGTTTAATTTGTAATACAGATTGAGGGTGAGGAAGTAGTGTCTCAAACAAGCGTACTATGCTTAAACAGTGGGATGAGGGCAGACTTGGCTAAAGTAGACTGGGAACACATACTAAACGGTGGAACAATTGAGGAACAGTGGAGGACTTTTAAGGAGCTCTTTCATAGTGCTCAACAAAAATATATTCCAGTGAAAAAGAAGGGCGGTAAGAGAACGGATAAACAGCCGTGGATAACAAAGGAAATAAAGGAGGGTATCAAATTAAAAACCAATGCATGTAAGGTGGCCAAGTTTAGTGGGAAACTAGAAGATTGGGATAATTTTAAGCAACAGCTAAGAATGACGAAGAATGCGATAAAGAAAGGAAAGATAAATTACGAAAGTAAACTTGTGCAAAACATAAAAACAGATAGTAAAAGATTTTACCGATATATAAAACGGAAGAGAGTGACTAAAGTAAATGTTGATACCTTAAAAGATGAGAAGGGGGATTTAATAACGGGAAATGTGGAAATGGCTGAGAAATTAAACAGTTATTTTGCTTTGGTCTTAACAGTAGAAGACACAAAAACCATGCCAAACATTGCTGATCACGGGTTTGTGGGAAGGGAGGACTTTGAGACAATCACTATCACTCGGGAGGTAGTGGTGGACAGGCTAATGAGACTCAAGGTAGACAAGGCCCCTCGTCCTGATGAAATGCATCCCAGGGTATTAAAAGAGATGGCGGAAGTTATAGCAGATGCATTCGTTATAATCTACCAAAATTATCTGGACTCAGGGGAAGTACCAGCGGATTGGAAAGCAGCTAATCTAATGCCTCTGTTTAAAAAAGGGGTCAGACAAAAGGCAGATAACATTAGGCATGTTTGTTTAACATCTATAGTGGGGAAAATGCATGAAGCTATCATTAAGGAAGAAATAGCGGGACAGCGAGATAGGAATAGTGCAATCAAGCAGACGCAACATGGATTCATGAAGGGGAAATCATGTTTAACTAATTTACTGGAATTCTTTGAGGATATAACGAGCATGGTGGATAGAGGTGTACCGATGGATGTGGTGTATCTAGATTTCCAAAAGGCATTCGATATGGTGTCACAGAAAAGATTAATGCAGAAGATTAAGGTACGCGGGGCCAGAGGAAATGTATTAGCATGGAGTGAGAATTAGCTGGCGAACGGAAAGCAGAGAGTCGGGATAATGGGTCGTTTTCGGGTTGGAAATCGATGGTTAGTGGTGTGCCACAGGGATCGGTGCTGGGACCACAACTGTTTACAATATACATAGATTACCTGGAAGAGGAGACAGAGTGTAGTGCAACAAAATTTGCAAAGCTTCGTGGGAAAGCGGGTTGTATAGAGGACACAGAGCGGCTGCAAACGGATTTAGATAGTTTCAGGGAATGGGTTAAAGTTTGGCAGATGGAATACAATTTCGGAAAATTTGAGGCCATCCACCTTGGAAAAAAAAACTGTAAAAGGGAAAATTATTTGAATGGGGGGAAATTACAAAATGCTGCGGTGCTGAGGGACCTTGGGGTCCTTGTGCATTAATCCCAAAAAGTTAGTTTGCAGGCGCAGAAGGTAATCAGGAAGGCGAATGGAATGTTGGCCTTCGTTCCGAGAGGGATGGAGTACAAAAGCAGGGAGATCCTGCTGCAACTGTACAGGGTATTGGTGAGGCCGTACTTGGAGTACTGCGTGCAGTTTTGGTCGCCTTACTTATGGATGGATATACCAGCTTTGGAGGGAGTACAGAGATGATTCATTTGGCTAATTCCTGAGATGATGTGGTTATCTTATGATGATAGCTTGAATAGACTGGATCTTTTCTCGTTGGAGTTCAGAAGGATGAGGGGTGATCTTATGGAAACATTCAAACGAATGAAAGGGATAGACAAGATAGAGGCAGAGAGCTTGTTTCCACTGGTCGCGGGACTAGAGCTAGGGGGCACAGCCTCAAAATAAGGGGGAACCAATTTAAACCGAGCAGAGAAGGAAATTCTTCTCCCAGAGGGTTGTGAATTTGTGGAATGGTCTGCCCAAGGAAGCAGTTGAGGCTAGCTCATTGAATGTATTCAAATCACAGATAGATAGATATTAAATCAATAAGGTAATTCAGGGTTATGTGGAGCTGGCGGGTAAGTGGAGCTGAATCCACGGCCAGATCAGCCATGATCTTTTTGAATGGCGGAGCAGGCTCGAGGAGCTAGATGGCCTACACCTGTTCCTAATTCTTATTTTCTTATGTTCTTATGTTCTTATGTAGACTGCATCTGCCACGCGTTTGCCCACTCAGCTAACTTGTCCAAGTCAACCTGCAGCATTCTACCGTCCTCCTCACAGGTCACACCGAACCTAGCTTAATATCATCTGCAAACTTAGAGATATTACATTATTTCCTGCATCCAAATCATTAATGTATATCGTCGAGCGCTAGGGTCCCAGCACTGAGCCCTGCAGCATCCCGTCAGTCACTGCCTTCAATTCTGAAAAGGACCCGTTGATCCCGACTCTCTGCTTCCTATCTGCCAACCAGTTCTCTATCCACGTCAATACATTACCCCCAATATCATGTGTTTTAATTTTGCACAACAATCTCTTGTGTGGGACGTTGTCAAATCCTTTTGAAAGGCCAAGTGCCCAACATCCACTGGTTCTCCCTTGTCCACTCTACAAGTTACATTCTTAAAAAATTCTAGAATATTTGACAAGCAAGATTTCTCTTTCATAAATCCATTCTGAATTGAACCAATGCTATCACTGCTTTTCAATTGTGCTGCTATTTCATATTTAATAATTGATTCCAACATTTTCCCCACTACTGATGTCAGGCTAACCGATTAATAATTACCCGTTTTCTCTCTCCCTCCTTTCTTAAAAATGGTTTTACATTAGCTACACTCCATTCCAACGGAACCGATCCAGCATCGATAGACTGTAGGAAAATTATCACCAATGCATCCTCTATTACTAGGGCTATTTTCTTAAGTACTCTCGGATACAGACGATCAGGCCCCACGGATTTATTGGCGTTCAATCCCATCAATTTCCTTAACACAATTTCCTGCCTAATACGGATTTCCTTCAGTTCCTCATTCTCACTATACCCTCGGTCCCATAGTATTTCCCAAAAGTTATTTCTGCCTTGCTTCGTTCAGACAGAACCAATGTATTTTTTTTAACTGGTCTGCTATTTATTTGTTCCCCATTATACATTCATCTGAATCTCACTGCAAGGGTCCTACGTTTGTTTTCACTGATCTTTATCTCTTCACACGTCTACAAAAGCTTTTGCAGTCAGTTGTTATGTTCCCTGCACGATTCCACTCATACACATTCCCCCACCCACCTCGCCCTAATTAACCCTTTATCCTCCTTTGCTGTGGAAGAAACAAAAATTGCTGGTCACGGGAATGTGGGAAGGAAGGATCTTGAGACGATCACTATCACTAGAGGGGGTAGTGCTGGACAGGCTAATGGGACTCAAGGTAGACAAATCCACTGGCCCAGATGAAATGCATCCCAGGGTATTAAAAGAGATAGCGGAAGTTATCGCACATGCATTCGTTGTAATCTACCAACATTCTCTGGTCTCTGGGGAGGTTCCAGCGGATTGGAAAGCAGCTAATGTATCGCCTCTTTTTAAAGAATGGGGCAGACAAAAGGTCGGTTAGTTTAACATCTGTTGTGGGGAAAATGCTTGAAGCTATCATTAAGGAAGAAATAGCGGGACAGCTAGTTAGGAATCGTGCAATCAAGCAGACGTAGCATGGATTCATGAAGAAGAAATCATGTTTAACTAAATTACTGGAATTCTTTGAGGATATAACGAATATGGTGGATAGAGGTGTACCGATGGATGTGGTGTATTTAGATTTCCAAAAGGCATTCGATAAGATGCCACACAAAAGGTTACTGCAGAAGATAGAGGTAGCGGAGTCAGAGGAAATTTATTAGCATGGATCTAGAATTGGCTGGCTAATATAAAGCAGCGAGTCGGGATAAATGGGTCCTTTTCGGGTTGGAAATCGATGGTTAGTGGTGTGACAGTAAAAGGGTATATTATTTGAATGGGGGAAAATTACAACATGCTGCGTTGCAGAGGGACCTGGAGGTCCTTGTGCATGAATGTCAAAAAGTTAGTTTGCAGGTGCAGCAGGTAATTGGGAAGGCGAATGGAATATAGAACTTCATTGCGAGAGGGATGAGTACAAAAGCAGGGAGGTCCTGCTGCAACTGTACAGGGTATTGGTGAGGCCGCACCTGGAGTACTGTGTACAGTTTTGTTCACCTTACTTAATGAAGGATACATTAACTTTTGAGGGGGTACGGAGACGATTAACTAGGCTGATACCAGTGATGAGGGGGGTTACCTTATGATGATAGATTGAGTAGATTGGGTCTTTGCTCGTTGGAGTTCAGAAGGATGAAGAGTGATCTTATGGAAACATTTAAAATAATGAAAGGGATAGACAAGATAGAGGCAGAAAGGTTGTTTCCACTGGTCGGGGAGACTAGAACTAGGGGGCACAGCCTCAAAATACGGGGTAGCCAATTTAAAACCGAGTTGAAGAAGGAACTTCTTCTCGCAGAGGGTTGTGAATCTGTGGAATTCTCTGCCCAAAGAAGCAGTTTAGGCTAGCTCATTGAATGTATTCAAATCACAGATAGATAGAATTTTTACCAATGAGCGAATTAAGGGTTATGGGGAGCGGGCGGTTAAATGGAGCTGAATCCATGGCCAGATCAGCCATGAGCTTGTTGAATGGCGGAGCAGGCTCGAGGGGATAGATGGCCTACTCTTATTGCTAATTCTTATGTCCTTATGTTCCTATAACAAATTTCTCCCAGTCCTCACGTTTGCTGTTTTTTCTGGCCAATTTCCTGCCTCTTCCTTGGATTTCACACGATCCTTAATTTCCGTTGTTAGCCCCGGTTGAGCCACCTTCCCCGTTTTATATTTACTCCAGACAGGGATATATAATTGTTGAAGTGCATCCATGTGATTTTTAAATGTTTAACATTTCCTATCCACTGTCAACCCTTTAAGTATCACTAACCAGTCTTTTCTAACCAATTCATGTCTCATACCATCGAAGTTATCTTTCCTTAAGTTCAGGACAATAGTCTCAGAATTAACTGTGTCCCTCTTCATTTTAATAAAGAATTATATCATATCATGGTCACTCGTCCCCAAGGGGCCTCGTACAACAAGATTGTTAATGGGTCCTTTCTCATTACACATCACCCAGTCTAGGATGGCCAGCACTCAAGTTGGTTCCTCGACCTATTGGTCGAGTCAAATATGCCTAATACATTCCAGGAAATCCTCCTCCACCGCATTGCTACCAGTTAGGTTCGTCCAATCAAAATGTAGATTAAAGTCGACCATAATAACTGCTGTACTTTTATTGCACGCATCCCTAATTTCTGTTTGATGCTGTCCCCAACCTCACTACTCCTGTTTGGTGTTCTGTATCCAATTCCCATTAACGTTTTCTTCCCTTTGGGATTACGTAGCTCCATCTATACCGACTCCCCATCATCCAAGCTAATATCCTTCCTTACTATTGCATTCAATTCCTCTTTAACCAGCTATGCCACCCGGCCTCCTTTCCTTCCTAAATGTTGAATAACCCTGGATGTTGAGTTCCCAAATTCGGTCACGCTTGACCCATGTACGGGATTCCAATTACAACATATCCGTTAACTGTTATCTGCGCAGTTAATTAGCACATTTTATTCCGAATATTCCTCGCATTGTGGCACAGAGATTTCATGCTTGTCTTTTTAACACCCTTTGCCCCTTTATAATGTTGCTGAAATGTGGCCCTTTTTGCTTTTTGCCATGGGTTTCTCTGCCCTTCACTTTTAGTTTTCCTCTTGCTATCTTTGCTTCTGCCCCAATTCTATTTATCTCTGTCTCCCTGCATAGGTTCACTTCCCAATGCCATATTAGTTTAACCCCTCCCCAACAGCACTAGCAAATATTCCGCCCAGGACATTGGTGCCGGTCCTGGCCAGATGCACACTGCCCAGTTTGAACTGGTTCTACATCCACCAGAATCGGTTTCAGTGTTCCAGGAATTTGAATCCCTCCTTTCTGCGCAAGACAGGTATTCTGAGCTAATCTGTGATTCCTACTTTGAATAGCTCGTGGCTCTGGTAGCAATCCTGAGATTACTATATTTTGACGTCCTACTTTTTAATTTAGCTCCTAGCTCCCTGAATTCGTCTTGTAGGACCTTATTCGTTGTTTTAACGATACCGTTGGTACAGATAATCACCACGACAATTGGCTTTTCAGCCTCCCTCTTCAAATATCCTGCACCCGCTCCGAGACATCCTTGACCCTTGCCCCAGCGAGGCAACATACCTTCCTGGAGTCTCGGTTGCGGCCGCAGAAACGTCTATCTATTCACTTTACAAAGAATCCCCGCCCGCCGCTATTGCTGTCCCACTCTTTTTCGTGGTGTCATGTGCAGCAGAGCCACCCACGGTGCCATGAACGTAGCTGTTGCTGCTCTCCCCTGATGAGTCATCACCCTCAACATTACCCAAAGCCGTGTATCTCGTTTGCAGGGGGATGACCGCAGGGTACCCCTGCACTACCTTCCTTCTACTGTGTTTTCTGTTGGTCACCCATCCCCTATCTGGCTCTGTACCCTTTACCTGCGGTCTGGCAACTCACTAAATATGCATTTCACAACATCCTCAGATCCTCAGCATCGTGGCTGCTCCAGAGTAAATCCACCCGCAGCTCCAGTGCCGCAATACGGTCATGTGCTACAGGCGGATGCACTTCCCGCAAATGTATTCGACAGGGACACTGGAAGATTGGGGACATACGCGATCTTTGGGGGGGTGCGGTAGGAGAGATTGCGCGGAGGTATGAGAGTTTGGGCAGTGTAGGAGAGCAGGGGGGTTCACGAGAGTCTGGGTGCAAGGCAGAGCTTGGTGGGTTAGGTCAGCTTGGGAGGGGAAGGAGAGCTTTGGGTGGGTAGAAGAGAATGCTGGGTTAGTGGAGCTTTGGGGGATAGTCGAGCTGAGTTCTTACGAAAGCTTTGGGTGGGGCATAGTACAGTTTGATGGGGCAGGTGAGCTTGTGGGTAGGAGAACTTGTTGGGTTTGGAGAGCTTGGGAGTAGGATGCCTAGCGCTGGGAGGAGAGTTTGGTTGTTTAGGAGAGATAGGGAGATGTAGGAGAGATTGGGGATAGTAGAGCTTGGGGGTGAAGGTGAGCATGGATTTTAGAAGAGTTTGGGGATGTAGGAGAGCAGGGCGGGGTAGATGAGATTGGGGGTAGGAGAGCTTCGTGGGGTAGGAGAGCTTGGGGTAGGAGTGCATGGGGGTTAGGAGAGCTTTCGCGGGTAGGAGAGCTTAAGCGGATTGGAAAGCGGTGGGGGCTAGGAGAGTTTGTGAGTGTAGGAGAGTTTGAGGAGTTGATGAGATCGGGGGATAGCTGAGCTTGCGGGTGTAGTAGAGAGTGGGAAGGTAGGAGATCTTGGGAGGTGTAGGAGATATTGGGCGGGTAGCAGAATTGGTGGGGGGTTGGAAATCTTGGTGGAGTCGGAGAGCTCAGCGGGTTAGGAGACCTCGGGGAGTTGGAGAGCTTGGCTGGTAGGAGTGCTTGGAGGGTAATAAAGTTGGGGGAATAGGAGAGCTTGGGTTGTAGTTGGAGAGCTTTGGCGGGGGTAGCAGAGATTGGTGGGTAGGAGAGATTGGTGGGGTCGGAGATTTGGTGGGGTAGGTAGGAGATCTTTGTGCGGTAGGAGAGCACGGCGGGTTAAGATTGCTCGGAGGCTAGTCGAAGCTTGACATGTAGGTGTTTAGGAGAGCTTGGGGTTAGACAAATTTTGTGGGGTTAGGAGAGCTGGGGGAGTATTAGGAGACCTTGTTGTGGAAGGAGTGGTCGGTGGGTTAGGGGAACTCAGGGGCATAGGAGAGCTTGGGGGTAGGAGAGCTTGGGGGTGTACGGGAGCCTGTAGGGCTAGAAGAGATTGGATGGTAGACGAGCTTCGGGGGTAGGCTTGCTTGGGAGCAGGAGAGCTTGGGGCGGGTAGGAGAGCTTGGTGGTGTCAGAGAGCTTGGGGAAGTAGGAGAGCTTTGCGGTTTAGGAGACATTGGAGATGTCGGGCAACTTGGGGTGATAGGTGAGCTTGGGGCGAGGTAAAAGTGTTTGAGGGGCGTAGGAGAGCTTGCGGAGCTTGGTGGCGTAGGAGAACTTGGTGGCATGGGGGGTTTGGTATGGTTGGAGAGCTTGGGGGGGTGGGTGTAGGAATGATTGGGGGGAAGGAGAGCTTTGAGGCAGGAGACATTGATTGGATAGCAGTGCTTGGCGGGGTAAGAGAACTTAGTAGGTTAGGAGGGCATGCTGGGCTAGGAGATCTTGGGGGTAGGAGATACTAGGGGTAGGAGAGCTTGGGTAGTAGGAGAGCTCGGGGGTAGGAGAGCTAGAGTGGTAGGAGAGCATGGGGGTTAGAAGAGCATGGGGGGTAGGAGAGATTGCGGTAGGCGAGCTTGTGGGTGTCGGAGAGCTTGGCAGTATAGGAGAGATTGCTGAGGCAGGAGCTCTTGAGGGGTTGGAGAGCTTGGCAGGTGGTAGGAGAGCTTGGGGTTCTGGTAGGACAGCTTCTGTGAATAGGAGGGCTTGATGGGATCGGATAGCTTGGTTTGGTAGGGAAGCTTGAGGGTTAGGAGAGCTTGGGGGAAGGAGAGTATTGAGTTGTTGGAGAGCTTGATGGATTAGATAGCTTGCGGGGGTAGGAGAGCTTACTGGCATAAGAGAGCTTGGGGTGGCTATGAGGGCTTGGTGGGGTGTAGGAGAGCTTGAGGGGTAGGAGACGTTGGTGGGATAGGAGAGATTGGTGGCTAGGAGAGCTTGGGTGTGTAGGATAGCTTAGGCGTGCAGGAAAGCTTGGCAGTATAGGAGAGCTTGGGGATTAGGAGAGCTTGGGGCAGTAGGAGAGCTTAAATGGGAGGAGAGCATGAACGGGCAGGAAAGCTTACGTTGGTAGGAGAGCTTGTGGGGTTAGCTGAGCTCCGGGAGTAGGAGAGCTTGGGGTGCTGGGAGAGATTGGGGAGGTAGGAGAGCTTTGTGGGGTAGGATAGCTTGGAGGGAAGGAAAGCTTGGTAGGGTAGGAGAGCTTGGGGATAGGAAAGCATGGGGGTAGTAGAGCTCGCGGTGGTAGGAGATCTTGCGGGGTAGGAGACCTTAGGTTGGTAGGAGAGCTTGGGGTGTCAGCGTGCTTGCGGGGATAGGAGAAATTGTGGTGGTAAGAGAAGGCGGTTAGGATAGCTTCGTGGTAGGAGTGTTGCCAGGTTTGGTGAGTTCGGGGGTAGGAGAGCTCGTGTGGGTTAGGTGAGCTTGGCGGGTAGGAGAGATTGCGGAGGTAGGAGAGCTTGATGGGGATAGCAGAGCTTGCGGGGGAGGAGAGCTTTGGTGTAGGAGAGCTTGGGCGTTAGTTGAGCCTTGAGGGCAGGAGAGCTTGGGCATCTGGAGATCTTGGGGTTAGGAGAGATTCGGGGGTAGGAGAGCATAGATGTGTAGGAGAGCATGGGGTGGGGGAGGTAGGAGAGCTGGGGGTAGGAGAACTTGGCAGGGTAGCTGAGCTTGGTGGGTAGGTTATCTTGGTGCTGTAGGGGAGCTTGGTGGCTCGGGGAGCTTGGTGGGTAGGAGAGCTTTGGGGGTAGGAGAGACTGGCCGGTAGGAGAGCTTGGGAGGCAAGAGAGCCTGGGGGGGTGGAGAACTTGGGGTGATTGGAGAGCTTAGTGGGGTAGGGAGTTTGGGTAATAGTCGAGCTTTGTGGCTCAGGAGAGCTTGCTGCGTACAAGGTCTTGGTGGGGTAGGAGAGCTTGGTGTGGTAGGAGAGCTTGAGGGATGGAGAACTTGGGGGGGTAAACGAGGTCGGGAGTTAGGTGAGCTCGGGGTGGTTGAAGAGCTTGGGGCTGGTGTTAGGAAAGCCTGCGGGTGGTTAGGAGTGCTTGCGGGTAAGGAGAGTTTGGGGGTACCCGAGCTTAGTGAGTAGGAAATTTTGGGGTGTGAGGAGAGATTGGGGGAGTAGGCCAGGTTGGGATAGTAAGAGGGATTGTGGGTTAGGAGAGCTTGTGGGGGAGCACATCCTGGTGTGATATGAGAGCTTGGTGGGAGAGGAGATCTTGATATAGGAGACCTTGGGGGCCGTATGAGAGCTTTGCGGGTAGGAGAGCTTGCGGTGGGAAGGAGCGTCTGGTGTGTTGATTGGAGAGTTTGGGAGTGTGTACGGATTGGTGGGTTTTGTGGGCTAGGAGATCTTGGGGGTGTAGGAAAGCTTGTGGCGTGGTAGGAGAGTGTGGTATGAACTTGGGGAAGGTAACTTCGATGGGATGAGACGTGACTTGGCTCGAATAGACTGGCGAGTAATACTTAAATGGTTGATGGGGGATAGACAATGGCAAACACTGAAACATCACATGGATGAACTTTAACAATTGTACATCCCTGTCTGGAGTAGAAAAGAACGGAGAAGGCGGCTCAACCGTGGCTAACATAGGTAATTAAGGATAGTGTTAAATCCAAGGAAGAGGCATATGATATGGCTTGAAAAGCAGCAAAACTGAGAACTGGGAGAATGTTTTATTGCAGCACAGGAGGACAAAGGGTTTACTAAGGAGAGAGAAAATAAAGCACGAGAGGACGCTTGCTGGGAACATAAAAACTGATTGCATAAGCTTCAACAGATATGTGAAGAGAAGAAGATTCGTGAAAACAAAAGTCGTTTCCTTGCAGTCAGAACGAGGAAATGGCGGACCAGTTAAACACATACTTTGATTTTGTTTTAACGAAGGAAGACACAAATAACCTTCCGGAAATACTAGGTGACCAAGGGCCGAGTGATAAGGTGGAACAATATCGATATCCTTATTAAGTGGGAAATTGTGTTGGGGAATTGATGGGATTGAATGCCGATAAGTCCCCGGGGCCTGATAGTCTGCATCCCACAGTACATAAAGAAGTGGCCATCGAAATAGTGAATGCATTGGTGATCATTTTCCAACATTTTTCGACTGTGGATCAGTTCCTATGGACTGGAGGGTAGCTAATCTAACACCACTGTTTAAAAAAGGAAGGAGAGATAAAGCGGGCAATTATAGACCGGTTAGTCTGTCATCAGTAGTGGGGAAAATGTTGGAATCAATTATTAAAGATGAAATAGCAGCGTATTTGGAAAGCAGTGACAGGATCGATCCAAGTCAGCATGGATTTATGGAAGGGAACTCATGCTTGACAAATCTTCCGGAATGTGTTAAGGATATATTTGATAGAGTGGACAAGGGAGAACCAGTGGATGTGCTGTATTTTGACTTTCAAAAGGCTTTTTATAAGGCCCCACACAAGAGATTAGTATGCAAAATCAAAGCACATGGTTTGTAGGTAATGTACTGATGTGGATGAAGAACTGGTTGGCAGAAAGGTAGCAGAGAGTCGGGATAACCGGGTCCTTTTCAGACCGGCAGTCAGTGATTGTAGAGTACTGCAGGGCTAAATGCTGGGACCCCAGCAAGTTGCAATATACATTAATGACTTAGATGAAAGAATTGAATATAATATCTCCAAGTTTGCAGACGACACTAAGCTGGGTGGCGGTGTGATTTGTGAGGAGGATGCTAAAAGGCTGCAGGATGACTTGGACAGGTTAGGTGAGTGGGCAAATGCATGGCAGATGCAGTATAATGTGGATAAATGTGAGGTTATCCACATTGGGGGCAAAAACACGAAAGCAAAATATTATCTGAATGGCGGCAGATTAGTTAAAGGCGGAGGTGTAACGAGACCTGGGTGTCATAGTTCATCAGCAGGCATGCAGGCACAGCAGGTGGTGGAGAAGGCCAATGGCATGTTGGCCTTCATAGCTCAGGTATTTGAGTATCGGAGCAGAGTGGTTTTAAAGCAGCTGTACAGGGTCTTGCTGATGCCTCACCTGGAAGATTGTGTTCACTTATGGTCTCCTGATCTGAGGAAGGACGTTCTTGCAATTATTGGAGTGCAGAGAAGGTTCACCAGACTGTATCCCGGGATGGCGAGAGTGACGTATGAGTAGACAGGATCAATTGTGCCTTTATACATTGGAGTTTAGAAGGATGAGCGGGGATCTCATAGAAACTTACAAGATTATGACGGGACTGAACAGGTTAGATGCAGGAAGAATGTTCCCGATAATGGAGAAGTCCAGAACCAGGGGACACAGTCTTAGGATAAGAGGTCGGCAATTTAGTACTGAGATGAGCAAAACCACTTCACTCAGAGAGTTGTTAACCTGTGGAATTACCGACCGGAGAGAGTTGCTGATGCCAGTTCATTGAATATATTCAAGTGGGAGTTAGATATGGCCCTTGCGGCTAAAGGGATCAAGGGGTATGTACAGAAAGCAGTACTGAGGGAATGATCAGCTATGAACTCATTGAATGGATGTGCAGGCTCGAAGGGCCGAATGGCCTACTCCTTCACCTATTTTCTATGTTTCCATGTTTCTATGTGGTGGCGTAGGATTGCTTCGGTTTGTAGGAGACAATGGCGGTTGTGGGGAGCGGGATAGGAGAGCTTGGGGAATAGGAGAGCTTTATGGGGTAGTAGAACTTTCTCGGGTAGAACAGCATGCAGGGGTAGGAGAGCTTGTGGGTAGGGGAGCTTGAGCTTTGGGGATTAGTAGATCTTGAGGGTTAGGAGGGTTTGATGACTAGGCGAGATTGGTGGGCTAGGAGAGTTTGAGGAGGCAGGAGAGATTGTGGGCTAGGAGAGGTTGGGGGGGTGGTTCGGAAAGCTTGGCGATATAGGAGAACTTGTGGGGTTAGGTGAGCTCGGGGTGTAGGAGAACACGTCGGGGGCGCGGGGTAGGTGAGCTTGGCCGCATGGAAGAGATTGGCGAGGTCGCAGAGTTTGGCGGGTCGGACAGCTTGGTGGTGTCGGAGTGAATGGTGGGGTAGGAGAGCTTGGAGGGGTTCGAGAGTTGGGGGGAGGTCGGAGAGCTGGGGAGTGTAGAAGAGCTTGGGGTGTAGGAGAACATGGAGTTAGTAGAGCCCACGGAGGAATGAGAGCTTGGGGATGGTAGGAGAGCGTGGGGAGTAGTAGCGCTTGGGGGTGCAGCTGAGCTTAGTGGGTAGAAGAGCTTGGCCGGGCGGTAGGAGAGCTTGGGTCAGTAGGAGCGCTTGGTGGTAGGAGAGCTTCAGCTTGGGGGATTTGTAAATCTTGAGGGTTAGGAGGGTTTGGTGAGTAGGCGAGCTCGGTGGGGCAGGAGAACTTGCTGGGCTCGGAGACCTTGGTGGGTCGGAGAGTTTCACCGGTAGGAGAGCTTCGGTGTAGGAGAGCTTGGCCGGGCGGTAGGAGAGCTTCGCCGGGCGGTAGGAGAGCATGGGGGGGGGGGTATGAGAGCTCGAACGGGGGGTTGTTTGCTCGTGGGAGTGGGAAAGCTCTGGAGATCGGAGAGCTTAGGTAGATTGAAGAGCTTGGGGTTAGGAAAGCTTGGCAGGGTTGGAGAACTTGTGGGTGTGGGAGCACTTGAGGTTTAGGATAGTTTGGGGGAGGGGGAGAAGTGTTTGGTGTTGTAGGAGAGCTTGCTGGGCGGGGGGGCGGGGAGAGCTTGGAGGGGTAGGACAGCTTCCTGAGATAGGAGAGCTTGGGGTTAACAGAGCTTGGGTTAGGAGAGCTCGGGGAGTAGGAGAGCACTGAGGGGTAGGAGAGCTTGGGGTGGTAAGAGAGCTTGGAGTGCTGTCGAGCTTGGAGTGGTCGGGGAGTTTGCAGGGTAGGAGAGCTTGGGGGTAAGGAGAGCTTCGGGGAATAGGAGAGATTGGGGTAGGAGAGTTTGCGGGGTTAGGAGAGCTTGCGGGTGTGGGAAAGCTTGCCGGTGTAGGAGAGCTTGGGAGGATGGGAGAGCTTTTGGAGCTAGGTGAGCTCGGGGGCTGGGGGAGCTCGGGAGAGGTAAATAAGCTCTGGGAGTAGGAGAGATTGTGGAGGTAGGAGAGCATTGGGTTGGTAGAGCTGGCAGGAGTAGCAGAGCTCGGGAGAGGGTGGAATAGTAGGGCTTGGAGGTGGTAGCAGTGCTTGTGGGGAGTAGAGCTTGGGATGTTGGAGAGATTGGAGGGTAGTTGAGCTTGGCGGAGGGCGGGTAGGGGAGTTTGGGCTGGTAGGAGAACATTGGGGTAAGGAGACCTTGGGAGGATACAAGAGCTTGGCGCGTAGTAGATAATGGGGTTATTAGAGCTTCGGGGGGTAGGAGAGCTTCGGGGTGGTAGGGGAGCGTGGGGGTTAGGTGAGCTTGGATGGCTAGGAGAGCTTTTGGGGGTTGGTGAGCTCGCGGAGTAGAATAGATTGGAGAGTTTGGAGAGCTTGGTGGAGTAGCAGAGCTTGGGTGGGATTGGAGAATTTTGTGGGTGTAGGAGAGTTTCGGGGGTTCGGAGAACTTTGGGGAGTAGAAGATCTCGGGGTTTAGGAGAGCTTCAGGGAGTGGGAGGGCTTGGGTTGGTAGTAGAGCTTAGGGGATAGGAGAGATAGGTGGTAAGGAGAACTTGGGGTGTAGAATAGCTCGGGGTGTAGGAGAGCTTAGGGATGGAACGCGAGCTTGAGGAGGTAGAAGCGCTTCGGTGTAGGTGCGTTCGTGGGTAGGAGAGCTCAGCGGTGAGTGAGCTTGGTTGGTCGGAGAGATTGACGATGTATGTGAGCTTGTTGGTGTAGGGAAGCTTGTGGGGTAGGAAAGCTTGGGGGATAGGAGAGCTTGGGGGCTAGGAGAGCTGGGGAGTGTACTGGAGCTTTGCAGGGTAGGAGAGATGGTGGTAGGATAGCTTGGGCTTTCGGACGGCGTGGGGTTAGGAGAGCTCGGGGGAGTAGTATGGCTGGGGGGTGGAGGAGAACTTGGGTGTCGAAGGAGAACATGGTGAGTAGAGAGCTTGGGGGGTAGGAGAGATTAGCGTGCAAGGGGAGCTTCGGGGATAGGAGAGCTTGGGTGAATAGGAGCGCTTGAGTGTTTGGTGAGCTCACCGGGTAGGAGAGCTCAGGTGCGTAAGGAAAGATTGGCGGGAGTAGGAGAGATTGGGGAGGTAGGCGAGCTTTGGAGGGGTACGAGACCTTTTGGGGCTGGCAGAGCTTCGGGGGGCAGCAGAGATTGGTGGGTTAGGAGATCGTGTGGTGTAGGAAATGTTTGTGGTGTTAGGAGAGCATTGGTGTAGGAGAGCTCTGAGAGGTTGAGAGCAGAGCTCGCGGTGGTCGGAGAGTTTGGTGGGATAGAGCCGTTGGGGGCTACTCGAGCTTGGGGTGTAGGCGAGCCTGCGGGGTAGAAGAGCTCCGGGAGTGGGTTGGAGTGCTTGGGATGGTAAGAGAGCTTGGGGATAGGAGAGCTTGCGGGTAGGAGAGCTCGGGGAAGGGTAGGAGAGCTTGGGGTGCAGATGAGCTTGAGGGGTAGGAGAGCTCGGGATGGGTGTAGGAGAGCTTGCAGTGATAAGACAGCTTGGGGGTGTCGGAAAGCATGGAGGAGCAGAGCTTGGTGGGTTAGGAGAACTTGATGCGGTACGAGAACTTCGTGTGGTCGGGGATCTTTGAGGAGGGCGGGTAGGAGAGCTGGGGTGGGAGAGGAGCTAGGGTTGGTAGGAAGCTTGGGGGGCTGACAGGAGAGCTTGGCGGTTTGGAGAGCATGGGGGGGTGGTTAGGAAAGCTTTGCGGGTTATGAGAGCTGGTGTGTAGAAGAGCTTGTGCGGCAGGAGAGCTTGTGGTGTTAAGAGTGCTCGAGGGGTGTAGAAGAGCTTTCGGGAAGGAGAGCTTGGAGAAATAAGGAGAGCATGGGGGTAGGTGGGTTCGGGGAATGGGTAGGAGAGCTCGGGGTGGGAGGAGGGATTAAGGGTATAGAAGTTGTTGAGGGGCTAAGAGAGCTTGCAGTTTAGGCGTGATTGGGTGGTAAGACAGCTGGGGTCGCGCTAGGAATTCTTGGGGTGGTAAGAGAGCTTTGGGGTGTATGAAAGCATGGGGGGAGCAGGACTTGGTGGCGTAGGAGAGTTCGTTGGGGAATGAGAGCTTTGCGGTGTAGGAGATCTTGTATGTGGAGGGATAGGAGAGCTGGGGGGAGGAGAGCTTCTGGATGGGTAGGAGAGCTTGTGGATTGATAGGAGAGCTTGGGGTGATAGAAGAGCTTGGGTGGTTCGGAGAGCTTGGCGGGGTAGGAGAGCTTGGGAATTGGAGAGCATGGGCGGTACGAGCTTGAGGGTCAGGCGAGCTTGTGTTACAGGAGAGCTTGGGTTGGTAAGAGAGCTTGGAGGTTTAGGATGGCCTATTGGGTTAGGAGTTGTGGGTGGGATAGGAGAGCTTGTGTGTGTAGGATAGCTTCTGGGTTTAAAAGAGCCCGGGGGGTGTAGAATAGCTAGACAGCGTAGGACAGCATTGGAGTGTAGGGGAGCTTGGGGGTAGCGGGGTGAGGCGATGTAGGCAAGCTTCGGGTGTTAGGAGAGCTTGGGTTATAGGAGAGCTTGGAGGGGGATCATAGTTTGTTGGTGTAGGAGAGCTTATTGGAGTAGGAGAGGTTGATGGCGTAGGAGAGATTGGGTGAGTAGGAGAGCTTGAGCTGTAGGATAGCTTGAGGGCTTAAGAGAGCACGGGGGTGTAGGAGAGCATTGGGGTAGGAGAGCTTGCGGGTAGGAGAGCTTGGAGGAGTTAGGAGAGCATGGCGGCTCGGAGAGCTCGGGGAAGGAGTAGAAGAGCTTGGGGTGTATATGAGCTTGAGGGGTAGGCGTGCTCGGGATGGGTGTAGGAGAGCTTGGGGTGATAAGAGAGCTTCGAGGTGCAGGAGAGCATGGGGGAGCAGAGCTTGGTGGGTTCGAAGAACTTGATGGGGTACGAGAACTTCGTGTGGTAGGGGATCTTGGAGGAGGGCGGGTAGGAGAGCTGGGGTGGGAGAGGAGCTAGGGTTGGTAGGAGAGCTTGGGGGGCTGACAGGAGAGCTTGGCGGTTTGGAGAGCTTGGTGGGGTTAGGACAGCTTTGCGGGTTATGGGAGCTGGTGTGTAGAAGAGCTTGGGTGGCAGGAGAGCTTGAGGTATTAAGAGAGCTCGAAGGGTGTAGAAGAGCTTTCGGGAAGAAGAGCTTGGAGGTATAAGGAGAACATGGGGTAGGGGGCTTCGGGGAATGGGCAGGAGAGCTCGGGGTGGGAGGAGAGTTTAAGGGGAAAGAAGTTGTTGGGGGGCTAGGAGAGCTTGCAGTTTAAGCGTGATTGGGTGGTAAGACAGCTGGGGCGCGTTAGGAGTTCTTGGGGTGGTAAGAGAGCTTTGCGGTGTATGAAAGCATGGGGGAGCAGTGCTGAGTGGCGTAGGAGAGTTCGTTGGGGTATGAGAGCTTTGTGGTGTAGGAGAGCTTGTATGTGGAGGTGTAGGAGAGCTTGGGGGAGGAGAGCTTGTGGTGTGATAGGAGAGCTTGGTGTGGTAGAAGAGCTTGGCGGGTTAGGAGAGCTTGGCGGGGTAGGAGAGCTTCGGGATAGGAGAGCATGGGCGGTAGGAGCTTGAGGGTCAGGCGAGCTTGGGTTGCAGGAGAGCTTGGGTTGGTAAGAGAGCTTGGAGGTGTAGCAGAGCTTGGGGGAGCAGAGCTTGGAGGTGTCGGAGGACTTATTGGCTTAGGAGTAGTGGTTGGGGTAGGAGAGCTTGGGCGTGTAGGATAGCTTCTGGGTTTAAGAGAGCCCGGGGGGGCTGTTGAATAGCTTGACGGCGTAGGAGAGCATTAGGGTGTAGGGGAGCTTAGGGGCGGGGGATGGGGGTGGGGGCGAGGCGGTGTAGGAGAGCTTCGGGTGTTAGGAGAGCTTGGGTTTTAGGAGAGCTTGGAGGGGGTGCATAGTTTGTTGGTGCAGGAGAGCTTATTGGTGTAGGAGAGGCTGATGGCGTAGGAGAGCTTGAGCGGCAGGATAGCTTGAGGGGTTAAGAGAGCACGGGGGTGTAGGAGGGCATTGGGGGGTAGGAGAGCTTTGGTGTTGGAGAACTTGGGGGCGTAGGAGAACTTGAAGTGTTTGAGAGTTGGAGGGGTCGGAGATCTTGAGGAGGTAGGAGGGCTTGTGGTTAGGAGAGCTTGGCGGGTAGGAGAGCTTGTGGGGTCGGAGAGCTCGGAGGAGCATTAAAGCATGGTAGTAGAGCTCGCGCGGGTAGGAGAGCTTGAGGGTTAGGAGAATTTAGGGGGTTTGGATGGCTTGGTGGGTCAGCGAGCTTGCGGGTGCAGGAGAGCTTGTGGTGTTAGGAGAGCATGAGTGTTGGAGAGCTTGTGTGGGTGGGTGAGCTTCGGGGTTAGGAAAGCATGGATTTAGTAGAGCTCGCGGGGGCAGGAGAGATTGGGTGAGTAGGAGAGCTTGGCGGCGGTTGGTGAGCTCGGGGGCTGGGAGAGCTCAGGTGGGTTTGTGAACTTGGTGGGGTAAGGGAGAATTGCGGAGGTAGAAGAGCTTGGTGGTTGTAGCAGAGCTTGGCGGGGTAGGACAGCTCTGGGGGTTGGGGAGCTTGTGGGTTCGCAGATCCTGGTGGGGTTAGGAGAGCTTGGGTGTAGGAGAGCTTCGGGTATAGGAAAGCTTGGGGTGGGGGTAGGAGACCATGGCGCTTAGGAGAGCTTACGGGTGTCAGAGAGATTGTGGGGTTAGAAGAGCTTGGGTGAATGGGAGTGCTTGGTGGGTAGGAGAACATGCGCATAGTAGAGTTTGGGGGATTAGGAAAGCTTGGGTGTTTAGAAGAGTTTGGGGCATAAGAGAGTTTGCGGGGCAAGAGAGCTTGATGGGGAGGTGAACTTGGAGGGGTAGGTGAGCTCAGCGGGTCGGAGAGCTCGCACGGTGGGTAGCTAAACTTGCGGTGGACGAGAGAAATGGGAGATAGGAGAGCTTTGGAAGTAGGCGAAATTAGGGCTAGGTGAGCTTAGGGGTAGAAGTGCATGGTGGGTAGGAATGCTTGTGGGGTAGGAAAGCTAGAGGGTTAGGAGAGCTTGGCGGGTAGAAGAGCTTGGGTGTTACTAGAGCTTTGCAGGGTAGGAGAGCTTGGCGGTAGGTTACCTTGGGCTGTAGGAGAGCATGGGGTTAGGAGAGCTCGTGGTAGCAGAGCTCGGGGGTGTAGGAGAGCTTGGGGGTCGTAAGAGATCATGAGGGGGTCGGAGTGTTTGGGGGGGATAGGACGGCTTGGGCTGGTAGGGGAGCTTGGGAGATAGGAGAGCTTGATTGAGTAGGAGAACGTGGCGGGGGATTGGGTTGGTGACCCCGGCGGTAAGAGAGTCGGGTGGGTTAGGAGAGCTTGGGGATGTAGGAGAGATAGCGGAGGTAGGAGAGCTTTGGTTGGTACGAGAGCTTGGGTGTAGGAGATCTTGGTGGTGGCCGAGGTTGGTGGGTTAGGAGAGCTTGGGGGGTAGGAGAGCTTGAAGGGTTAAGAGAGTCCGGCGGGGTGCATAGGGGAGCTTAGGTGGGAGAGGGGATCTTTCGGAGGGAAGAGAGCTTGTGGGGGACGCGTTGGACAGCTTGTGTGGTGTAGGATAGCTTTAGGGCAGGAGGACTCGGGTTGTAGGAGAGCTTGGAGTCAATAGGAGAGGTTGGCGGGGTATGAGAGCTATGGGGTAGGGGGGCTTGAGCGGCAGGAGAGCTTGAGGCTTTAAGAGAGTCCGGGGGGTAGGGGAGCATAGACGGAAGGGGAGCTTGGAGGGGTTGAAAAGCATGGGTGTATGAAAGCTCGGGGAGGAAATTTTAGGTGTCGGAGAGTTTGGGGGTAGGAGTGCTTGGGATATAGGTGAGTGTGTTTGGGTACGAGAGCGTGGTGGGGTAGGAGAGCTTGGGGGTGGTATGTAGGAGAGCAGGGGGGAGGAGATAATGGTTGGATAGGAGAGCTTGGGCTGGTGATAGGAGAGCTTGCTGGAGTCGGAGAGTTTGGGGTTTAGGAGCGTTCGTGGGCTAGCAGTGCATGGGGGTAGGAGAGTTTGAGGGATTAAGAGAGCCCGGGGTTGCAGAAGAGCTTTGGCGGGTAGGGGATTTCGGGCAGGTACAAGAGCTTAGGGGAGGGGTAGGGGAGCTTGTGCGTAGTAGGAGAGATTGTGTGTAGCAGAGCTTGGGGGATTTGGCGCACTTGCGGGTTAGTTGCATTTGGGAGTTAGGAGAGCTTGCGGGTGGGCAAGAGAGCTTGTGTCGTAGAAGTGTTTGGGATGGTAAGAGAGCTTGGAGTAGTCGTAGAGCTTGGGGGAGCAGAGCTTTGTGGTGCAGGACAGCTTATTGGGGTCGGGGAAGTTGGTGGGGTAGGAGAGCTTGGTCGGGTAGGAGAGATTGTGTGGGAGGAGAAATTGGGAGGGTAGGAGAGCTTGGGGCTGGTATGAGAGCTTGGCAGGGTAGAATAGCTTGTGATTTAGGGGAGCTTGGTGGGGTAGGAGAACTTGAGGGACTATATAGCCCGGGGGGTGTAGGAGGACTCGGGGAGTTGGGTAGGAGAAATAGGGGGGTAGGAGAGCTTGGGGGGGTAGGAGAGCTTGGAGGTTAGGAGAGCTTGAGGGGACTAGGAGAGCTTGAGCGGCGTAAGAGTGCTTTGGGGCAGGATAGCAATGGGGTGTTGCTTGGGGGGCGCGTTAGGAGAGCTTGGGGGGCCGGTAAGAGAGCTTGGGGTGTTAAGAGAGCTTGGGGGGAGGAGAACTTCGGGCAGAGGAGTTTGCAGGGATAGGATATCTTGGGGGTAGGAGAGCTTGGTGGTAGGAGAGATTGGGGGATAGGAGAGCTTGAGGAGTAGGGGAGATTGGGGGATAGGAGAGCTTTGGGGGTAAAAGAGCTTGGGGTGTAGGAGCGATTGGGGGATAGGAGAGCTTGCGGGGTACAAGAGCTCGGGGTGTAGGAGAGATTGGAGATTAGAAGAGATTGCGATGGTAGGAGAGATTTGGAGGGTAGGAGAGATTGTTGGGGTAGGAGAGCTAGAAGTGGTTGGAGAGCTGAGGGGTGTAGGAGAGTTTGGGGTGGTTAGGAGATCTTGGGGGTTAGGAGAGCTTGGGGGTACGAGAGCGTGGGGGTAGGCGAGCTTGGGAGGCAGGACTGCTTAGGCGGTAGAAGAGTTGTGGGGGTAGAAACATAGAAACAAAGAAAATAGGTGCAGGAGTAGGCCATTCGGCCCTTCTAGCCTGCACCACCATTCAATGAGTTCATGGCTGAACATGCAACTTCAGTATCCCATTCCTGCTATCTCACCATACCCCTTGCTCCCCCTAGTAGTAAGGACTTAATCGAACTCCTTTTTGAATATATTTAGTGAATTGGCCTCAACAACTTTCTGTGGTCGAGAATTCCACAGGTTCACCACTCTCTGGGTGAAGAAATTCCTCCTCATCTCGGTACTAAATGGCTTACCCCTGATCCTTAGACTGTGTCCCCTGGTTCTGGACTTACCCAACATTGGGAACATTCTTCCTGCATCTAACCTGTCTAACCCCATCAGAATTTTAAACGTTTCTATGAGGTCCCCTTTCATTCTTCTGAACTCCAGTGAATACAAGCCCAGTTGATCCAGTCTTTCTTGATAGGTCAGTCCCGCCATCCCGGGAATCAGTCTGGTGAACCTTCGCTGCACTCCCTCAATAGCAAGAATGTTCTTCCTCAGGTTAGGAGACCAAAACTGTACACAATACTCCAGGGGTGGCCTCACCAAGGCCCTGTACAATTGTAGCAACACCTCCCTGCACCTGTACTCAATTCCCCTCTCTATGAAGGCCAACATGCCATTTGCTTCCTTAACCGCCTGCTGTACCTGCATGCCAACCTTCAATGACTGATGTACCATGACACCCAGGTCTCTGTGCACCTCCCCTTTTCCTAATCTGTCACCATTCAGATAATAGTCTGTCTCTCTGTTTTTACCACCAAAGTGTATAACCTCACATTTATCCACATTATACTTCATCTGCCATGCATTTGTCCACTCACCTAACCTATGCAAGTCGTTCTGCAGCCTCATAGCATCCTCCTCGCAGATCACACTGCCACCCAACTTAGTGTCATCCGCAAATTTGGAGATACTACTGGTTAAGGAGCAAATTAAGGCAATAGTTCGGAAGGACATTAGCTTGGATGATGTGGAATCTATATGTGTAGAGCTGCAGAATACCAAAGGACAAAAAACGTTAGTGGGAGTTGTGTACAGACCTCCAAACAGTAGTAGTGATGTTGGGGAGGGCATCAAACATGAAATTAGGGGTGCGTGCAATAAAGGTGCATCAGTTATAATGGGTGACTTTAATATGCACATAGATTGGGTTAACCAAACTGGAAGCAATACGGTAGAGGAGGATTTCCTGGAGTGCATAAGGGATGTTTTTTTAGACAAATATGTCGAGGAACCAACTAGGGGGGAGGCCATCTTAGACTGGGTGTTGTGTAATGAGAGAAGATTAATTAGCAATCTCGTTGTACGAGGCCCCTTGGGGAAGAGTGACCATAATATGGTGGAATTCTGCATTAGGATGGAGAATGAAACAGTTAATTCAGAGACCATGGTCCAGAACTTAAAGAAGGGTAACTTTGACGGTATGAGGCGTCAATTGGCTAGGATAGATTGGCGAATGATACTGAAGGGGTTGACTGTGGATGGGCAATGGCAGACATTTAGAGACCGCATGGATGAACTACAACAATTGTACATTCCTGTCTGTCGTAAAAATAAAAAAGGGAAGGTGGCTCAACCGTGGCTATCAAGGGAAATCAGGGATAGCATTAAAGCCAAGGAAGTGGCATACAAATTGGCCAGAAATAGCAGAGAACCCCGGGACTGGGAGAAATTTAGAACTCAGCAGAGGAGGACAAAGGGTTTGATTAGGGCAGGAAAAATGGAGTACGAGAAGAAGCTTGCAGGGAACATTAAGACGGATTGCAAACGTTTCTATAGATATGTAAAGAGAAAAAGGTTAGTAAAGACAAACGTGGGTCCCCTGCAGTCAGAATCAGGGGAAGTCATAACGGGGAGCAAAGAAATGGCGGACCAATTGAACAAGTACTTTGGTTCGGTATTCACTGAGGAGGACACAAACAACCTTCCGGATATAAAAGGGGTCGGAGGGTCTAGTAAGGAGGAGGAACTGAGGGAAATCCTTATTAGTCGGGAAATTGTGTTGGGGAAATTGATGGGATTGAAGACCGATAAATCCCCAGTGCCTGATGGACTGCATCCCAGAGTACTTAAGGAGGTGGCCTTGGAAATAGTGGATGCATTGACAGTCATTTTCCAACATTCCATTGACTCTGGATCAGTTCCTATGGAGTGGAGGGTAGCCAATATATCCCCACTTTTTAAAAAAGGAGGGAGAGAGAAAGCAGGGAATTATAGACCTGTCAGCCTGACATCGGTAGTGGGTAAAATGATGGAATAAAATTATTAAGGATGTCATAGCAGCGCATTTGGGAAATGATGACATGATAGGTCCAAGTCAGCATGAATTTGTGAAAGGGAAATCATGCTTGACAAATCTTCTGGAATTTTTTGAGGATGTTTCCAGTAGAGTGGACAAGGGAGAACCAGTTAATGTGGTATATTTGGACTTTCAGAAGGCTTTCGACAAAGTCCCACACAAGAGATTAATGTGCAAAGTTAAAGCACATGGGATTGGGGGTAGTGTGCTGACATGGATTGAGAACTGGTTGTCAGACAGGAAGCAAAGAGTAGGAGTAAATGGGGACTTTTCAGAATGGCGGGCAGTGACTAGTGGGGTGCCGCAGGGTTCTGTGCTGGGGCCCCAGCTGTTTACACTGTACATTAATGATTTAGACGAGGGGATTAAATGTAGTATCTCCAAATTTGCGGATGACACTAAGTTGGGTGGCAGTGTGAGCTGCAAGGAGGATTCTATGAGGCTGCAGAGCGATTTGGATAGGTTAGGTGAGTGGGCAAATGCATGGCAGATGAAGTATAATGTGGATAAATGTGAGGTTATCCACTTTGGTGGTAAAAACAGAGAGACAGACTATTATCTGAATGGTGACAGATTAGGAAAAGGGCAGGTGCAAAGAGACCTGGGTGTCATGGTACATCAGTCATTGAAGGTTGACATGCAGGTACAGCAGGCGGTTAAGAAAGCAAATGGCATGTTGGCCTTCATAGCGAGGGGATTTGAGTACAAGGGCAGGGAGGTGTTGCTACACTTGTACAGGGCCTTGGTGAGGCCACACCTGGAGTATTGTGTACAGTTTTGGTCTCCTAACCTGAGGAAGGACATTCTTGCTATTGAGGGAGTGCAGCGAAGGTACACCAGATTGATTCCCGGGATGGCTGGGCTGACCTATCAAGAAAGACTGGATCAACTGGGCTTGTATTCACTGGAGTTCAGAAGAATGAGAGGCGACCTCATAGAAACGTTTAAAATTCTGAGGGGGTTAGACAGGTTAGATGCAGGAAGAATGTTCCCAATGTTGGGGAAGTCCAGAACCAGGGGACACAGTCTAAGGATAAGGGAGAAGCCATTTAGGACCGAGATGAGGAGGAATTTCTTCACCCAGAGAGTGGTGAACCTGTGGAATTCTCTACCACAGAAAGTTGTTGAGGCCAATTCATTAAATATATTCACAAAGGAGTTAGATGAAGTCCTACTACTAGGGGAATCAAGGGGTATGGTGAGAAAGCAGTAATGGGGTACTGAAGTTTCATGTTCAGCCATGAACTCATTGAATGGCGGTGCAGGCTAGAAGGGCCGAATGGCCTACTCCTGCACCTATTTTCTATGTTTCTATGTTTCTATCCCCTCATCTAAATCATTAATGTATAGTGTAAACAGCTGCGGCCCCAGCACAGAACCTTGCGGTTCCCCACTCGTCACTGCTTGCCATTCTGAAAAGTCCCCATTTACTCCTACTCTTTGCTTCCTGTCTGACAACCAGTTCTCACTACATGTGGGCACACTATCCCCAATCCCATGTGCTTTAACTTTGCACATTAATCTCTTGTGTGGGACCTTGTCGAAAGCCTTCAGAAAGTCCAAATATACCACATCAACTGGTTCTCCCTTGTCCACTCTACAAGAAACATCCTCAAAAATTTCCAGAAGATTTGTCAAGCATGATTTCCCTTTCACAAATCCATGCTGACTTGGACCGATCATATCACCATTTTCCAAATGCACTGCTATGACATCCTTAATAATTGATTCCATCATTTTACCCACTACCGATGTCAGACTGACTGTCTATCATTCCTTGTTTTCTCTCTCCCTCCTTTTTAAAAAGTGGGGTTACATTGACTACCCTCCACTCCATAGGAACCGGTCCCGAGTCAATGGAATGTTGGAAAATGACTGTCAATGCATCCACTAGTTCCAAGGCCACCTCCTTAAGTACTCTGGGATGCAGTCCATCAGGCCCTGGGGATTTATCGGCCTTCAATCCCATCAATTTCCCCAACACAATTTCCCGACTAATAAGGATTTCCCTCAGTCCCTCCTTCGTACTAGACCCTCCGACCCCTTTTATATCTGGAAGGTTGTTTGTGTCCTCCTTAGTAAATACCGAACCAAAGTTCTTGTTCAATTGGTCTGCCATTTCTTTGTTCCCCATTATGACTTCCCCTGATTCTGACTGCAGGGGACCTACGTTTGGCTTACTAACCTTTTTCTCCTCACATATCTATAGAAACTTTTGCAATCCGTCTTAATGTTCACTGCAAGCTTCTTCTCGTACTCCATTTTTCCTGCCCTAATCAAACCCTTTGTCCTCCTCTGCTGAGTTCTAAATTTCTCCCAGTTCCCGGGTTCGCTGCTATTTCTGGCCAATTTGTATGCCACTTCCTTGGCTTTAATGCTATCCCTGATTTCCCTTGATAGCCATGGTTGAGCCACCTTCCCTTTTTTATTTTTACACCAGACAGGAATGTACAATTGTTGTAGTTCATCTATGCAGTATCTAAATGTCTGCCATTGCCCATCCACAGTCAACCCCTTCAGTATCATTCGCCAATCTATCCTAGCCAATTCACGCCTCATACCTTCAAAGTTACCCTTCTTGAAGTTCTGGACCATGGTCTCGGAATTAAATGTTTCATTCTCCATCCTAATGCAGAATTCCACCATATTAGGGTCACTCTTCCCCAAGGGGCCTCGCACAACGAGATTGCTAATTAATCCTCTCTATTACACAATACCCCGTCTAAGATGGCCTCCCCCCTAGTTGGTTCCTTGACATATTGGTCTAAAAAAGCATCCCTTATGCACTCCAAGAAATCCTCCTCCACCGTATAGGAGAGATTAGGTGGGTGGGAGAGCTTGGGGTCGGTTAGGAGACCGAGCGGAGGTTGCAGGGCTTTGGGGTGCGGTAGCAGAGCTTTGGTGTAGGAGAACTGTGGCGTATAGGAGAGCTCTGGTGGGTGCAGGAGAGGTTGGGGGTTAGATAAATTTGGGGGGTAGGAGATCTTAGGGACTAGGAAAGCTTGTGGGGTAAGAGAGCTTGGGCTGTAGGTGAGCTTGGGGATAGGAGAGCTTGATGGTGTAGGAGAGCTTGATGGGGTGGGAAAGCTTGTGGATAGGAGAGCTTTTATGTATAGGAGAGCTCTGGGGGGCTGTCGGAGAGGTTGGAGGTTAGGGGAACTTCGGGGGTAGGAGACCTTAGGCGCTAGGAAATCTTGTTGAGGTAGGAGATCTTGCTGGTGTAGGAGAGCTTGATGCGGCAGGAGAGCTTGCGGGGTATGAGAGCTTGTGGAATAGGAGAACTTGGGGGTATTGGAGAGCTTCGGCCTTCAAAGAGCTTGGGGCGTAGGAGAGCTTGGTGGGGTAGGAGAGCTTGGTGGGGTAGGAGAGCCTGGTGGCGTAGGGGATCTTCCGTGTTAGGAGAGATTGCGGAGTAGGAGAACTTGGTTGTTAAAAGAGAGTGGGGGTTATGAGAGCTTGGTCGGGTAGGAGATCTCGATGCGGTTAGGGCACATTGGGGGTTGGAGAGATTGAAGGGTAGGAGAGCTTGATGGTGTATTAATGCTTGATGGGGTAGGAATTCTTGGGGATAGGGGAGCTTTGGAGTACAGGAGAGATCTGGGGGGTGTAGGAGAGGGTGGAGGTTAGGGGAACTTGGGGTTCGGAGACCTTAGGGGCTAGGAAAGCTTGTTGACGTAGGAGATCTTGGTGGTGTAGGAGAGCTTGATGTGGCAGGAGAGCTTGGGGGGTAGGAGAGCTTGTGGAATAGGAGAACTTGGGGGTATTGGAGAGCTTGCGGGTAGGAGAGCTTAGGCCTAAAAAGAGCTTGGAACGTAGGAGGGCTTGTTGGGGTCGGAGAGCTTGGTGGGGTTGGAGAGCCTGGTGGCGTAGCCGAGCTTCCGTGTTCGAAGAGATTGGGGAGTAGGAGAACTTGGGTATTAAAAGAGAATGGGGGTTCGGAGAGCTTGGTCGGGTAGGATATCTCGAGGCGGGGCGGCTTGAAGAGCTTGGGTGGTTGGGGCACATTGGGGTTGGAGAGATTGAAGTGGAGGAGAACTCGGGTGTTCGGCGAGCTTGGGCGGTTAGGAGACTTTGCGGGGTTAGGAGAGCTTGAGGAATAGGCGAGCTTGTGGAGTAGGAGTGCATGGGCGGATAGAATTTGTGTGGGTAGGAGAGATTGGGCGGGTAGGAGAGCTTGGGATGGGTGAGGAGATTTAGTGGGGTTGCAGAGCGTGGGGGTGTGGTAGGACAGCTTGTGGAAAGGAGAAATCTTGTGGAAAGCAGAGCCCGCGGGGTGCAGGAGATTTTGGGTGATAGGGAAGCTTGTGGTGGAGGTAGGAGACTTGGGGGCGAAGAAAACTTGGAGGCGTAGGAGCGCTTCCGCAGTAGGTGAGCTTGGTGCGGAGGAGAGCCTGGGCGGGGAGGAAAGCTTGTTGAGGTAGAAGAGCTTGGGATAGAAGAGCTTGGAGTGTTAGGAGAGTTTGAGGGGTAGTAGAGCTTAGCGTAGGATTGCTTGTGGTGTAAAAGAGCTACGGGGGTAAGGGAGCTTGGTGCGTTGGAGAGCTTGGGGGTTACGGGACCTCGGGGGGGGGTTAGAGAGCCTGGGGGGTAAGGAGAGCCTTGGGGGTGAACAAGATGGGTAGGTAAGCATGGAGAGTCAGCGAGCTTGGGGGGTATGATAGCTTGGGCTGTTGGAGAGCTTCGGAGGTTGGTAGCAGAGCTCAGGATGATAGGTTAGCTTGGGGCGTTAGACTTAGGCTAGGAAATCCTGAGGGGTAGGAGCTTCGGGAGTAGGAGAGCTTGAGGGTTCAGCAGATCTTTCGGGGTAGGAGAGCTTGTGGGGTAGGAAAGCTTGGGGGATAGGAAAGCTTGGGAGTGTTGGAGCCCTCGTGGGGTAGGAGAGCTCGTTTCGGTGGGAGAGCTTTGGGGTTAGGAGAGCTTGGGGTGGTAGGAGACCTTGAGGGGTCAGCGAGCTTGTGGCAGTAGGTGAGCTTGCAGGGTAGCAGAGCTTGGAGGGGTAGACGAGCTTGTGTGTTAGGAGAGCTTGGGCGGTAGGAGAGCTTGAATGTGATGGACGTCTTGGTTTGTAGGAACGCTTGCGGCGGGGTAGTAAAGCTTGGGGGTGTGGGAGAGCTTCGGGGCAGGGTAGAAGAGTTTGGAGGTTATATAAGCTTTGGTGGTAGGAGGGATTTGTGAGGTCGGAGAGCTTGGGTGGTATGAGATCTTGGATGTGTTGGAGAGCATAGGGGGCATAGGAGAGCTCGGGCGTTGGGAGAGCTTGGGGGCTAGGAGAGCTTGGCGGGTAGGTGAGCTTGGGAGGGGGGTTTGGGCAGCCGAGGGGTAGGAGAGTTTGAGCGTTAGAAGAGCTTGGACGATAGGGCAGCATAGAGGATGTAGAAGTGCTTCGGTCTGGTTCGGGGAGTGGTAGAACTTCGGGCTGGGTCGAAGAGCTTGGGCGTGTAGTACGGCTTGCGGAGTTGGAGAGCTCTGAGGACAAGAGAACTTGGTGAGTGGTAGAGCTTGTGCGGGGTAGGAGAGCTTGGTGGGTATGGAGAGTTCGGGCGTTAGGAGAGCTGGCGGGGTAGGAGACCTTGCGCGATAGGAGAGCTTGTGGGTGTTGGAGCGCGTTTGGGCTCGGAGATATTGGGCGTAGGAGAGCTTGCGGTTGGAGAGCACGCGGGGGTAGGAGAGCTTGGGATTAGCAGAGCTTGGAGGGAAGGAGAGCTTGAAGGGCTAGGAAAGCGTGAATGGGGTCGGAGAGCTTGGGGTGCAGGAAAGCTTATGGACAGGATAGCTTGGGGATTATGAGAGCTCAATGGGGTAGGAGAATTCGGGGGTTAGCTGTGATGTGGGGGTAGTAGAGCTGGGGGGTAGGATTGCTTGGGGGTTACGAGAGCTTGGTGGGTAGAAGAGCTTGGGGAAGTAGGAGAGCTTTGAGCGTAGAAGGGAGTTGGGCAGGGAAGAAGAACTTGAGACGGGGTTGGAGAGCTTGATGATGTAGGTGAGCTTGAGGGTAGGACAGCTCATCGGGGTCGGAGTGCTTCTTGTGGTAGGAGAACTGTTTGGGTAGGATTGTTTTTGCTTTAGGAGAGCTTGCTGGTGTGGAAGAGCTTGGCGACGGGAAGGACAGCTTGATGGGCTATGAGTGCTTGGTTGGGTAGGACAGCTTGGGCGGGTAGGAGAGCTTGTGGGATAGGAGAACTTGGGGCGGGTTACAGCGTTTCGAGGGGTCGGAGAGCAGGACAATTAGGAGCACCACGTACAACTGTGAATCTCCAGACTTTGCTGTCTCTATAGCGGGGTAATTAGCATAGTGCACCATAAACAGAACATTTCGGAGGTACATATATACAACTAGTAGAGACTTAAATAGGACAATTAGGTGCTTCGTCAACAGTGCAGTTTGGAGCTCCAGAAAAAAGGCCAATTAGGAGCTCCACAAACAGCTTAGGTTCTCCAGAAAGAGGGGAACTAGGACTTCCAGAAACTGTAGAATTTGCCCCGGAAACAAAGGTATTAGCTTCATAAAGAGATATTTAGCTACAGAAACGGAAATTCCCTCCAGGAACCGGAACATTAGTCACAGAAGGACGGGAGGTAGGAGCTCTAGGAACACGGTAATTATCGCAGAAACAATGAAATACGCGCCACAAATTCGAGAATTAGATCTAAAAACTGTGGAATTAGATCTTGAAAGATGGAAATTAGGAGTTTCAGAAACTGGCAAATTAGCAGCTCCAGAAGCAGGGGACTTTTCTCCAGAAACAGGGCAATGGGAGCTGCAGAAACAGGGGAATTACGTTTAGAAAGAGGAGAGTTACCTCCAGAAAAGGTGAATTTGCTGTTCATGTTGCAGGGTAATTCGGAGAGCACACCTTAAAAAAGAAAATTCGGAGCAATATATCAACAGCAAACTACGAGACACGTAAAATAGGCAATTATATGCTTTACAGACCGCACAATTTGGAGCTTCCTAAAAAGAGAAATTAGGAGCTCCACAGGAATTTTCCACAGAAAGAATAGGTTAGCTCCAGGAACAGTTGAATTAGCAACAGAAAAAGGGAAGTTACCTCCAGAAACAAATGCACTGGAAGATCCACAATCTGGGATATTATGAACTGCAGAAAAAAGATGAACCCCAGAAACAGGGGAATTAGCTCCTGGCACAGGGAAATTGGGGCTGCACAGAGGGGAATTAGGAGTTCCAGGAATCATGGAATCAGTTCAGAAACAAAGGTATTTGCGACAAGAACCAGGGGAAATGGGTCTAGAAAGATGTGATTTAGCAGTTACAGAAACTGCCGAAATGGACACTGTAGAAACTGACGAATTAGATGCTACAGATAAAGGGAATTTGTTCAGTATAGCGGAAGTAGCTCCAGAAACAAAGGAAGTACATTTAGAAAGAGAAGAGTTGGCTCAAGAAACAAGTAAACTAGATACATCTGTAGCAGGAGTATTAGGAGAGGGAATGATAAACAGAATACTTCGGAGCAAAATATATCAGGGAAATGCTAGCCACATAAAAAGCACAATTAGGTGTTTCATAAACAGCGCAAATTGAAGCTCCAGAAACAGGAGAGTTAGGATCTCCATAACTATCTGAAATAACTCTAGAAACAGGGGAACTAGGACCTGCAGAACCTGGGATAATAGGAGTTCGGCAACAGCGGCATTCGGAGCTCCCTTAAGATGGTATTTAGCAGCTCCAGGACCGTTGAAACTAACCCCATAACAAGGGAAATAGCTCCAGAAACAGGGGGAATTGGACATCCTTAATTATAGGAGTTAATGCCATAAACCGGGGTATTAGCTGCAGAAATATTGGAGTTAACACCACAAACTTCGAATTAAGTGCTTCATAAACAACGGAATTAGGAGCTCCAGAGAGAGGGGAATTATGTCCAGAAATATGGCGATTAGCTCCAGAAAGAGAGAGAATCAGGTGCCCCAGAAACATCGGGCTTTTCATCTGCAGATACAAGGTGATTAGCTCCCATCCCGAAGCCCAATTTCCTGCCCATCTCCAATCCCAAGTACCTGCCCATCAGCCAGCCCAAGATTTTGCCGCATCACGTTTTTAAAGTTACTGCCCCATTCCAAGCCCAAGTTCCTATCCACTCCCTAGCCCAAGTTCCTGCGAATCCTCCAGCCCAATTTTCAGCCCCATCCCCGAGCCCAACTTCCTAACCAATTCACCAGTACAAGTTCCTGCCCCATCACAGGCCAAGATCCTGCCCACCCCAGCCGAAGTTCATTCATATCCCCCAGCACAACTTCCAGGCCATTCCCCAGCCCATGTCTCTGCCTCATTACACAATCCAACTTCATTCCCCATCCCGCAGTCCAAGATCCTACCCATGCTGGCACAATTGTCTGCCTCATCCACAATGCAAACCTCCTACATCATCCACTAGGCTAAGTTCCTGCCCAATCCCGTGGCCGAAGTTGCTCACCCATCCGAACCCAATTTCTTGCCCATTCACCATCCTAACTTCCTGCCCATCACGCAACGCAAGTTTCTGCCCGATCACCCAGCCCAATTTCCTGCCCATCCTCCAGCCGACGTTCCTGCCGCATCCACTAGCCCAATTTTTTGCCCATACCCCAGCCCAATTCCTGGCAACTCCCAGCCCATGTTCGTGCCTCATTACCCAGTCCAATTTCCTGTCCATCCCACCGTTCAATTTCCTGCCAATCCCCAGCTCATGTTCCTGCCCATTCTACAACCCAAGTTCCTGTCAATCCCACACCCCAATTTCCTGCCTCATCCACCAGCGCAGGTTCTTGCCCCATCCTCCCGCACAAATACCTTCCCGTCACCCAGCCCAAATTGTTGCCCCATCCAAAGACAAGTTACTGCCCAGCCGCCAGACCAAATTCCTGGCCAAGATCTAACGCAAGTTCCTGCCCGATCACCAAGTTCAATTTCCTGCCCCAAATCCACCCAAATTTCCTGCCACATCCCCAACCCAATGTAATGCCCATCCCGCAGCCCAGCTTCCTGCCACATTCACCGGACCAAGATCCTGCCCATCGCCCAGCCCAAGTTTCTGTCCATCCACCAGCCCAAGTTCCTGCACCATCTTCCGCCCGAAAGTCCTTCACTGTCCTATAGCCGCTTCCTTCCCATACCCCAGCCAATTTGCTGACCATCCTCCAGCCCATGTTCCAGACCATCCCCCAGCATAAATCCATCATCATCCCCCAGCACAAGTCCCTGATCATTCCCCAGCACAAGTCCCTGACCGTCCTCCAGCGTAAGTTCCTGTCACATCCCACAGCTCTAGTTCCTATCCCATTCCCCAGCCAAAGTTCCTGCCCCATCCCGACCCAATTTCCTGCCCGATCCCACAGCCCAAGTTCCTGAACCATTCGCCAGCCCAAGTTTCTGCCCCATCCCCCAGTCTAAAATCCTGCCCCATCCCAGGCTAAATTCCTGGAACATCCGCCAGCCCAACTTCCTGGCCGTCACCTAACCCATTTTCTTGCCTAATCACAAAGCCCAAATAATTGCCACATTCCCCGGCCGAATATCCTGCTACATCCCCCAGCCCAAGTTACTGCCCATCCTACTGCCCAATTTATTTCCAGATCCCACAGCAAAAGATCCAGCCAGTTCCCCAGACAAATTCTTGCCCATTCCCCGGACCAATTTCCTGCCGATCCCCAGCTCAAGAAACTGCCCAAACCTTTGCCTAATTACTGCCCATCACGCTGCCCAAGATCCGGACGACCCATAGCCGAAGTTCCGGTGCATCACCCAGCACAAGATCCTGCCTCCTCCCTTAGCCCAAGTTCCTGCCGTATTCCCCATCCCAAGTGTATGCCTCATACCCACCGGAATTTCCTCACCCATCCCAAATCCAAATTTCCTGCCGATCCACCAGAGCAATTTACTACACCATCCGCCATGCAAGGTTCCTTCTGCAGTAATCGCCCAAGATCCAGCCCATTCCCAAGCCCAAGTTACTGCCCAACCCCCTGCCCTCCCTGCCCTTTCCACAAGCCAAAGTTACTTCCCAACCCCCAGCCCCTCCCTGTCGCATCCCCTAGTTCGTGTACTTTCCCCAACAAAGTTTCCTGCTGGATTCCCAAACACAAGTTTCTGCCCCAGATGAAGCTCCTGACCAATCCAGCCCTATTTCGTGCCCCATTCCCCAGCACAACTTCCTGAACTGCTCTCAGTATAGGTTCCTGGTCCATGCCCCAGACCATGATTCTGCCCAACCCTCAGCCCAAATTCTTGCCCCATCCCCAGCCCAAGCTCCAGATGCATCCTCCTGCCTAAGTCCTTATCTCAGCCCTCAGCCCAAGTTCCTTAATATCGCCAGCCCAAATCTCTGCCCCATTCCCCAGCCCAAATCTCTGCCCCAATCCCCCGTCCAAGTCCCTGCCCCATCCCCTAGCCCAGGATCCTTCCCAGCCTGCGTCATGCCCCAGCCCTATCCACTTTCCCAAGTTCCTTCCTAATCTGGCGGCCCAAGTTCCTGCCCCATCTCCCAGCCCCAGATTTTTCCGTCTCCCATAGCCCAAGTTCCTGTCTATCCCCGTCCCAAGTTGCTGCCCCATTCCAAAGCCCAAGTCCCTGCCCATTCCCCAGTGCAAGTCCCTGCCCCATCCCCTAGCGCAAGATCATGCACAGCCTGCGTCATGCCCCAGCCCCATTCATTTTCCCAAGTTCTTTCCCAATCTGGCGGCCAAAGTTCATGCCCCATCCCCCACCCCAAGCACCTGGCCCATCCCACAGCCCAAGTTACTGCCCTTCCCCGAGCACAATGTCCTGCCCCAGCCCGCAGCCCATGTTTTTGTCCGATCATCCAACCTAATTTCCTGCCCACTCCCCAGCTCATGTTCATGCCTCATTACTCAGCCCAAGTTCCTGCCTCATTCCCCAGAACAAGAACCTGCCCATCCTCCATCGCAAGTTCCTTCCCATCCCCCAGCCAAGTTCCTGCCCCTCCCCCAGCCCAAGATGATGCCCAGCCTTCGTCAAGGCCCTGCCCCAAGTTACTGCCCAATGCCACGGCCCAAGTTGCTGCACATTTACCCAGCCCATGTTCGTGCTTCATTTCATTATCCAAGTACCTGCCGATTCCCCAGCCCAAGTTCCTGCCCCATCCCCCACCCCAAGATCCTGCACAGCCTGGGCCAATTTCCTGCCAAACCCCCAGCCCAATTTCCTGACCCATCCTCCAGCCCAAGTTTCTGCCAAATCTCACAGCCTAATTTACTGCCCCACGCCATAGCCCAATTTTCTTCCTCATTCCCCGACGCATTTCCTGCCTCATCACACATCCCAAGTTCCTGCACCACTCCCAGGGCCACTTCCTGCCCAACACCCCAGTCCAAGATCGTGTCCATTCCCTAGCCTAAGTTCCTGTCCCGTCTGACAGTACAAATTCATATCCCACTCACCAGCACAATTTGCTGCCCCATCCCTCAGCCCAAGTTCCTTCCCAACCCCATCGACCAAGTTACTAACCACCATGGCGTAAGGTTCTGCTTCATCCACCAGCCAATGTTCATTTCTTATTGCACACTACAAGATCCTGGCCCACCCACCAGCCCAAATTCCTGCCAACCTAGCCGAATTGCCAGCCCTATCCGACATCCCAATTTGCTGCCCCATGCCTGCCCACGTTCCTGCCCCTCCCCCAGCCCAAGATCCTGCCTCATACCCAGCTCAAGTTCCTGCCCCATTCACCAGCCCATGGTCCTGCCGACACCTATTTCTAGCTTCCTGCCCAATCCCACCGCCCAAATTCCTATTCCATTTCCCAGCTCACTTTCCTGCCCCATCCACCAGCCTACGTTCATGCCCAAACACCCATCCCAATCTCCTGCCCCAACCCTCAGCCCAATACCTTCCACATCTCCCAGCCCAAGTTACACACATTCCAAGCTGAGCTTCCTGCCCCATCCCACAGCCAGTTCCTCTCCATTGTCCAGCCCGAGTTCCTGCCCATCCGACATCCAAATTTCCTGCACATCCCCCAGCACAAGTTCCTTCCATTCCCCAGCACATGTTTGTACCTCATTACCCATCAAATATCCTGCCCCATCCCACAGTCAAGTTTTTACCCATCCACCAGGCCAAGTTCCTGCCCTTCCCAAAGTCCAAGTTCTGGCCGATCCCCCAGCCTAACTTCCTGCCAATCCCACAGCCCAATTTCCTGCCTCATCCTGCCGACTACCCAGCCAATGTTCCTGCCCCGATCCCCAGCCCTACTTCCTGCCCTCTCCCAAGCCCATGTTCCTGGCCATCCCCAACTCCAGGTTCCTGCCGATCACTCAGCGCAAGATCATTTCCACGACCCAGCCCATATTCGTGCATCATTACCCTGTCCCATTTCGTGTCCAAACACTAGCCCTAGTTCCTTCCATGAACAAGCCCAAGCCCAAGTTCTTGCACCAACTGATAGCCCAAGTTGCTGCCCATCCCTCAGCACAAATTCTTCCCCATCCCCAAGCCCATTTCCTGCCCATCCTAAAGTCGGATTACCTTTCCCAACCCCCAGTGCATGTTTCTGCACATGCCCAACTCCAAGTTCATGCCCATCACCTGCTCAAGTTCCTTCCCATTAATAGTCCATATTCATGCATCATTACCCTGTCAAATTTCTGCCATCCCCCAGCACTTTCCTGCACATTCCCATGCCCAGATTTCTGAGCCATAACAGACCAATTTCCTGCCCATCGCCTACATAATTTCCTTTCCCATCACAGCAACATTTCTTGTACCAGCACCCAGCCCAATTTCCTGAGCCATTCACCAGCCCAGGTTCCTGCGTCTTCCCCTTGACCAAGATCATGCTCATCCCCCCGCCGAATTTCCTGCCCATACCCACCTCAACAGCGCAAGTTCCTGCCCATCCAACAGCCCAGTTTCCTGCCCCATGCGCCTGGCCACATTCCTAACCAATCACCAGTCCAAGTTCCTGCACCATTCCACGGTGCAACTTCTTGACTTCCCCCAGCGCGAACTCCTAACCCATGGCCCAAGTCCATGTCCATTGCTCAGACCGATACTGCACATTCCCCAGCCCATGTCCCTGCCCATCCTCCAGCCCATTTCTCTGCCCATCCACCAGCCCATTTTCCTTCCCATCCTTCAGTCCAAGATCCTGCTCATCCCCCTCAAAATTCCGAGGTTCCTTCCGATCCACCAGCAAAGTCCGTGCACCAGCCACCAACCCAAGTTCCTGCCCAATCCCGCGGCCCATATTCCTGCATCATTAATTAATCCAAGTTCTTGCCCCATCCCCCAGCCCAGGATCCTGCCCATACTGGCCCATCAACAAGCCCCAGCTCCTGGCCCATCTACGAGCCCAAGTTTCTGGCGCATTTACCTGCCCAAGTTACTGCCCATCACTCTGCGTGAGTTCCTGTCCAAACTGCAGTCAAATTGCTGCCCATTACCCAGCCCAAGCTACAGCCCCATCTCGTATTCCAGGTTCCTGCCCATGCCCCAGCACAAATTACTGCCGATCACCCAGTCCAAGTTCGTGCCCCATCCCGCAGCCGAATTTCCTGCCACATCACCCAGCCGAATTTCCTGCCAATTCTCGATTCCAAGTTCATGCCCCATCCGCCAATCCAAATTCCTACACAGGACGCAAAGCAAGTGCCGGCCGATCATCTAGCCCAATTTGCATTCCATGCCCAGCCGAATTTCCCGCCACATCTCTCAGGCCAAGTTACTGCACAACCTCCAGCCCAAGTTCCGGCCCATTTCCAGATCATCTTCGTGCTTCATTCCCCAATCGAAGTTCCTGCCTCATCCCACAGCCCAAGTACCAGCCCATCCTTCTGAACAAGTTAAGATACATCCCCAGGCCCAATTTCCTGCTCATCACCCAGACCTACTTCCTGGCAATCCCCAAGCCCGTTCCTGCCCATTCATCAGCGTGGGTTCCTGCCCCATCCCCCGCCCATCCCCCAGCCCAAGTACCTGCCCGAACCATAGTCAAAATTCCTGCCCCACCCCTCAGCCCAAGTTCCTTCCCCATCCCCCGACGCAAGTTACTGCCCATCACTCTGTGGAACTTCATGACAAATCCCAGCCCAAGTTGCTGCGACTCACCCAGCCCACTTCCAGCCCCATCTCGTAGTCGAGGTTCCTCCCCATTCCCCAGCACAAATTACTCGCTATCCCCCAGCCAAGTTCCTGCCCATCCTCCAACCCAATAACATGCCCCAGCCCCGAGCACGTTCCTGCCCATTTCCCAGCCCAAGTCACTAACCATCCCAACACAAGTTTGCTGCCCATCCCCAACCCAAGTTCGTGTCCATCCGCCTGCCAACATTCCTCCTCATTACAAAACGCAAGTTCCTGCCCGATCACACAGGCGACTTTCCTGCCACATCCCCCAGCCCAAGTTAATGCCTACCCCGCAGCCCAACTTCCAACCCATTCCCCAGCCCAAGTCACTGGCCATCACGCAGACCAATTCCTGCCCCTTCCCCCATCCCTAGTTCCTGCTCCATCCCCCTTATCAACTTCCTGCTCATCCCCAGCCCAAGTTCCTGAGCATCACCAGCTCAATTTCCCGCCAAATCCCACCGCCCAATTTCCTGCACCCATTCCCCGATCCAATTTCCTGCCCATTCCCTAGCCCAAGCTCCTGCCCATTCCCCAGTCCAAGCTCCTGCCCATTTCGCAGCCTATATTCCTGCCTCATTACCACTCCAACTTCCTAGTCCAACCCTCAGCCGAAGATCGTGCTTATCCTGGTCCAACTTCCTGCACGATCCATAAGACCAAGTCCTGCCCCAATCACCAGCCGGATTTCCAGCCCAATCCCTCAGCGCAAGTTCCTGCCCCATTTGCCAGGCCAAATTCCTGCCTATTCGCCAGCCCATGTTTGTGCCTCATTATCCAGTCCAAGTTGCTACTGCAATACACATTCAATGTCACTGCCACATACACAGCCCAAGTTCTAACACATCCCCACCCCAAATTCATGTAAATTCCCAGCGCATGTTCGTGCCTCATGCCAAGCCCAAGTTCCCTGCTCCATCCCGCAGCCGAATCTCCTGCCATATATCCCAGCGCAAGTTCCTGCCAATTTCCGAGCCCAAGTTCCTCCCCATCCACCAGAACAAGTTCTTGTCCATCCCCCAGATTTCGTATTCCCCAGCCCAGGATCCTGCGCCGACCGCCAGGCCAATTTCCTGCAACATCCCAGCCAAAGATCCTGCCAATCCCCCAGCACACGTTCGTGTCGATCCACAAAATCCATGTCCCCTCCCCATCCACCAGTCGAAGTTCCTGCCCCATCCACCAGTCCAAATTCCCGCCCCATCTGCCAGTCCAAATTACCGCCCCATCCACCAGTCAAAGTTACTGCCTATTTCTCAACCCATGTCCCTTCCTCATTACCTAATCCAAGTTCTTGCCCCATCTCCCAGCCCAAGATCCTGCCCATACTGAACTAATTTCCTGGCCCATCAGCAAGCATCAGCTCGTGCCCCATTCATCAGCCCAAGTTCTGCACCTCCGCCTGCGCAAGTTCCTGTCCAAACTGCAGTCCAATTGCTGCCCATCAGCCAGCCCAAGATACAGCCCCATCTCGTAGCCCAGGTCCCTGCCCATGCCCAAGAACAAACTGCTGCTTATCCCCCAGCTTAAGTTCATGCCCCATCACCCAGCCCAATTTCCTGCCCCATCCCGCAGCCGAATTTCCTGCCACATCCCTCAGTCCAAGTTCCTGCCACATTCCCCGGCCAGGTTACTGCACAATCCCACAAACTAAATTGCTTTACATTCCTCAGCCCATGTTCCTTCCTATCGGAAAGCCCAAATTTCTAGCCCATCGCCCAGCCCAAGTTCTGCCCCAGTGGAGTTTAGAAGAATGTGAGAGGATCTCAGAACAACATTTAAAAACTGACGGGTTTGGACAGGTTAGATGCAGGAAGAATGTTACCAATGTTGGGGAAGTACAGAAACAGGGGTCACAGTCTAAGGATCAGGGGTAAGTAATTTTGGACCGAGATGAGGTCAAACGTCTTCACCCAGAGAGTGGTGAACATGTGGAATTGTTTATCACAGAAAGTTGTTGAGGCCAAATCATTAAATATATTCAAAAAGGAGTTCGATGTAGTCCTTACTACGAGTGGGATCAAGGGGTATGTCGCAAAAGCAGGAATGGGGTGCTGAATTTACATATTCATCCATTAACTCATTGAATGGCGGTGCAGGCTCGAAGGGCCGAATAGCCTACTCCTGCACCTATTTTCTATGATTCTATTTCATCGGCAGGAACTTTGGGCAGGATGGGCAGGAACTTCAGCTGGTGAATGGGGAAGGATTTTAGGTTGATGGATGGGGCAGGGACTTGGGTTCCTGGATGGACCGGAACAAGGTATGATCAATCCCTTGGGCCAATTTCCTGCTCATCACCCAGACCAATTCCTGGCCTTTCCCCAGCCCGTACTTGCACATTCCCCAGCCTGAGTTCCTGCCCCATCCCCCAGTCCAAATTCATTCCCATCCCATGGTGCAAGTCCCGGCCCATCCCCCAGCCCAAAATCACTCCCCATCCCAGCCCAAGTTACTGCACATCCTGCAGTCCAATTTCCTACCAATCCTGCAGAAAAATTTCCTGCCCCACCCCCATCCCAAATTCCTGACCATCCCCCAGCCCAAGTGCCTGTCCACCCCCAGGTCCAGGTTCCTGCCGCAACCCATTTCCGAAGATGATGCACCATCCCCCGTTGCAAGATCTTTCCATTTCCCAGACCAAGTTCCTGCCCCAGCCAGGCCCAAGTTCCTGCCCATCCAGTAGCCCAATTTACTGACCATCCGCCAGTCCAACCGCGTCCCCCAGCCCATGTTTCTTCCTCATTATTCTCTCCAAATTCTTGCCCCATCCCCTAGCCCAAGATCCCGCCCATCTCCCAACCCAAGTTTCTGCCCCATCCCCAGCACAAGATCCTGCCCATCCCCCAGCCCAATTTCCTGCCCATCCCCAGCCTAATTTCCTGCCCATCCCATTTCCAATTCCCTGCCGCATCGCCCAGCCCATTTCCCTGCCACTTTATCCACTCCAACTTCTTGCCTATCCCCCAGCCCAAGATCCTGCCCATCCCCCACCCTAAGTTCCTACCCTCCCCCAGCCCAAGATCCTGTCCCATCCCCCAGACCAAGTTCCTGCCCAATCCCCCAGCACAAGTTCCTGTCCCATCCACCAGCCCAAATCCTGCCCATCCTGGCCTAAGTTCCTACCCTCCGCCAGGCCAATTTCCTGCGTTATCCCACAGCCCAAGTTCCTGCCCATCCCCCAGCCCAAATTCCTAAGCAATCAATCTGATCCTTACCCAGCCCACGTTCGAGCATCATTACCCAGTCCAAGTTCCTTTCCAACACCAGCCCAATTTGCTTCCCATCACCGTGCTCAAGTTCCTGTCCCATCTCATAGCCCAAGTTTCTAACCCCAGCCCAAATTTTTATTATTATATGTGTTCATGTATTGTTCAAGTGATTCCCACCCATACTGATGAGTATTCGTACAAATGAAATCGCCAAACTTATGAGTGGAGATGTCACTCTTTTATCAGTTAGGCAAGCTCACGTGATCCCAGGGGAGATTGCGAACCGCATGTGCCCCAGGGTACTTGGGCCTTTAAGCAGGCTTAGCGTAGAGGCTCAGTAGTGCAAGTCACTGAATCTCACGACCAGCAGGTAATTTTGCAGATTTTTTGCAGGTCGGTGGCATCGGCCCACAGGCAGCTTTCGACCACAATTTCGACCCCATTATATTTATGGAATATTTTTAATGTACCTTCTACTTCTAATTGTCCAATAAATTGTACCTTCATTTCCTGCTGATTCACTGGATAGATTTTCTTATTGTCGTAAAAATTAAGAGATGGTATAGAAAGAGCACCTGCCCAGCCGTTCATATATTTCTGGGATGAGCTTCAATACCATAACAAAGCCAAGCTTCTGGCATTTAAAACACGAGCAATATTTGGGAACGGTAACATAGGGGTTATGTTACTGGATTTATAATCCAGAGGTCTTAATTAATGATCAGGAGGTTCAAATCTCACCACCACAGCTGGGGAATTTAAATTCAGTTAATTAATTAAATTTGGAATAAAAAGTTAGTGTTAGTAATGGTGACCATGAAACTGCCGGATTATCGTAAAAACCCATCTGTTCATTAATGTCCTTGAAATAAGGAAGTCTGCCATCCTTACTTGATTCGGCGAAATGTGACTCGAGACCCACGGCAATGTTGTTCACTCTTAATTGCCCCCTCAAATGGCTTGGCAAGCCACTCACTTGTAATAAACTGCTAAAAGCACCATTGGTTCTACAAGGCAGCTCACCACCAGCTTCTCAAGAGCAATTAATGATGGCTAAGAAATGCTGGTCTTGCCAGTGGTGCCCACACCCGTGAATGATTTTTAAATATTGAGATATTCGTTGCTGAATGCAGCCATGTTGATTTGGCACTTTCCAGGAAGGAAATTAAGCAAAAATGCCTGCAAGGTGTTGATGAAGGAATGCTCTCCCAAATTGGTGCACAAAGTCAGAAAGAGGGAATTTCTTTTCAGGAATTCGAGCCCACAAAATGTTGTCCTGGCAGAATGGGAGGAGGGAGTGGCTATTGTTGACGCTATCTCCACCATTCCACGTATATGGAATCAAAACCCAAAATGTTTATGGCCGTACTAATTCAGCCAAGTTAACGAATGCACCAAATTACCTACCGTTATTACCGTTATGTATGTAACCCTTGGAAATCTGTATAGCACCATCACCGGATGGCTTACCTTTTGCAGTCCCAAGGGATCCCACCCTACCTTGCGAGCACTTTATTTAGTCAGGCCTACCGCACTGCACCAGCACTCTGGAGTTCAATTAAAGGAGGCAAGTCACATTTACTCATTGAATACTGTACTCAGCTTCATCCTTTATGACGAGCATAACAGTTGACGACGAGGTAACGAACAACCGCGCGAAAATGCAAAGAACTGTTGGTATCCTGGAGAAATTCTCAGAAGGGGACGATTGGAGGCCTACTTGGAGCGACTCGACTAATACTTCATCGCCAACGAGCTGAAAGTTGACCAGAACGGTGCCAAACGAAGGGCGATCCTCCTCATCCGCTGTGGGCTAACAACCATGGCCTCATGAAGAATCTTCTAGCTCTGGTGAACCCAAAAGCCTGATCATCTGAAGAATTATGTAACGCTGGTCCGGGAGCACCTAAATCCGATGAAAAGCTTTTTGATGGCGTGATATCGCTTCTATAGGTGTCAACGGTCAAAGGGACAGGTAGTGGCGATCTACATCTCCGAACTAAGGCGTCTTGCAGGACATTGTGAGTTTGATGGATTCCATGAGCAAATGTTAAGATAAGTTTTTGTGCTTTGCAATGGCCATGAGGTTATCCTTCGCAAACTATTGACAGTTGAAACATCGAATCTGAGCAAAGCCACAACGATAGCCCAGGCATTTATGTCCATCAGCGATAACACCAAACACATTTCGCAGGACAAAGACATTTCGGCTTGTACTGTGCATAAAGTAACTTCGTTTTCAAGCACGAATTCACATGGCAAAACGTACACGCTGGCTGCTGCAAGTCCTCAGATGACCCAGAGTCCGCTATTAATCGTGTATGCGAGTCAGTTAACACATTGTTGGCGTTGTGGAGGTGATCATCAGGCTCATTAATGCCGCTTCAAACACTATGTTTGCAAAGGTTGCAGAAAAATGGGAAACGTTCAGCGAAAATACAGGCGAGCTGCAAACCTGAAAATACTGCAAACCAGCACGTTACAGAGGAAGATCGATCCATGGTGGATCAGGCTGAAATCGATATTCGAACCGAGAAGGCAGAAGTGTATGTGTTTTACATCTTCACCACGTAATATCCATGAATTATGTTAAAAATTGAACTGAACGGTATTCCAGTTTCCATGGAACTGGACACGGGTGCGAGTCAGTCTATAATGAGCAAAATGGCCTTCGACAGGCTGTGGTGCAACAAAGGCCCAAACTTAGCTCCCATTCACACCAATCTATAAACTTACACCAAAGAGTTGATCCCTGTAATTGGCACTGTAGAAGTAAACGTCTCCTATAATGGAGCAGTGCAAGAACTCCTACTATGTATCATGCCAGGGAATGGTGCCACATTGTTCGGCAGAAGCTGGTTGTGAAAAATCCGCTGGAACTGGGATGACATCCGAGAACTTCCGTCCATCGGCGATGAATCACGTATCTAGGTCCTGAGCAGATTCCCTTTGTTGTTCGAGCCAGGCATTGGTCGTTTCTCGGGGGCGAAGGTGCAGATCCCGCTATACGACGCATCAAACACAAGGCACAGGCGGTAGTGTGTATGATGTGAAGGAAAGTGGAAATTGAGCTTGAAATGCTCAAGCGAGAAGTCATCATTGTACCGGTAGAATTTAATGAGTGGACCAGTCGGATTGTCCCGGTACACAAAGGTGATGGCACGGTCAGGATTTGTGGGGTCTATATGGTAACGATTAACCATTTTTCTCTACAGGACGAGTACCCGCTACCCAAGGCAGACGACCTATTTGCTACCCTGGCTAGAGGAAAGACGTTCACCAAGTTGGAGCTGAGCTCGGCCGACATGATAAAGAAGGTGGAGGTATCTTTGAAAGAACTCACCTACATCAACACGCAAAGAGGTCTGTTCATCTGTAACTGATGTCCGTTTAGGATTCCTTCAGCCGTGGCAATTTTACAATGCAACAAGGAGTGCCTGCTAAAGTCGGTTCCATGCACCATGGTCTTCCAGGACGAACTACTGGTCACAGTTCGGGACACCATCTAAAACTTGGAGTACGTGCAAGAGTTTCTAAGTTGGCTAGACCGCGTGGGACTCTGGTTGAAACGCACTCTGTTTTCCTGCCGCCAGAGATCGAGTTCTTCGGAAGAAGAATCGCAGCAGACGGCATCAGACCCAGCGACACCAATACGGAGGCTTTCAAGAACGCGCTGATGCCACAGAATGTGACGGAGCTGTTGTCGTTCCTGGGACACCTTAACTACTACTGTAATTCCCTTCCTGGGATAAGCACCCTGCTATATCCCCTACATGCGCTACTGTGCAAGGTAGACGACTGAGTATGGGGGAATTCTGAATAGGCTGCTTTTGAGAAAGCCAGAAATCTGTTTTGTTCAAACAAATTGCTTGTTCTGTACAACCCATGAAAACGATTAGTTTGCAATGCATCGTCATGCAGGGTGTGCGTTACAACAGGCTAACGAATCGGGGATTTTGCAACTGGTCGCCTGCGCATCAAGGAGTTTGTCCAAGGCCGAAAGGACCTAGGCCATGATTGAAAATGAACTCTGGCGTGTGTGTTTACGGGGTGAAAAAAATGCACCAGTATTTGTTTGGTCCCACGTTTTAGCTAGAACCTGACATTTTGCAATTCTCAGAGAGCAAAGTGATTAACACCAATGCCTCCGCAGGCATCCAATGATGGGGGCTCACGTTGTCAGCGTACAACTATGCAATCCACCACAGACATGCTCTCAGTCGGCTACCATTGCCGACCCCCATGGTGGAAATGGCAGAGCCTGCAGATTGTTGTTGGTGGTGGATGCATTCTAAAACGAAAGGTCACCCGTTACGAACTGCCAGATCTGGAGATGAACCAGCCACGATCCTTTACTTTCGCTGGTAAAAAAAAACTTGCGGGAGCTGATCCAGTGTCCCAATGGAGATGTAGGAAGAGATTAAGCTGTAACAAAGGTGCAAAGAAGAAATGTCCTTACAGCCGTACTGTCTTTTGTGGGGTAATTGCGTGGTCTTGCCCAAGAAAGGCAAAGAAACACTCATACATGACCAACACAGCACCCACCCAGGCATAGTAATGATGAAAGCCATAGCCAGATCCTGTGTGTGGTGGCCCGGCATCGACTCAGATTAAGAAAATCATGCATACATCAGTGCAACACTTGCTCTCAACTGAGCAATGCACCGAGAGAGGCACCGCTAAGTTTGTGGTCGAGACCCTCCAAACCGTGATCTGGGATCCACGTTGACGTTGCGGGCCCATTTCTAGGCAAAATGTCTTGGTTGCTGTGGATGCTTATTCAAAATGGATTTAATGCGTAATAATGTCTGTGAGCATGTCCACCGCCACCATCGAAAGCCTACGAGCCATACTTGCCAGATACGGACTGCCTGATGTCCGAGTCAGCGACAATGGGCCGTGTTTCACCAGTGCTGAACTCAAGGAATTCATGACCAGTAACGGGATCAAACACGTCACAGCTGCTCCGTTCCAGCCTGCATTCAACGGCCAGGCAGAAGGACAGTTCAAACCATCAAGCGTAGCTTGAAACGAGTGTCAGAAGGCTCCCTGCAGAACCCACTGTCCCGAGTCCTGCTCAGACATCACTCGTTCACCGGAGTTCCCCCAGCCGAGCTGCTCCTGAAACGGGAGCTCAAAACTAGGCTCTCTCTTGTCCATTATGATCTCCATGATCATATCGAGGACAGGCGGCATCAACAATGCATGCACCATGTTCGCACAAACTTGTCACGCATAATTGCGGTCAATGACCATGTATTTACATTCTATTATGGACTTGGTCCCAAATGGCAAGGTGGCACGGTCATAGCTAACGGACTAATGTGCAGAAAGCATTTGGACCAAATCATGTTGCGGTTCACTAACAGCTACGAGCGACCTGAAGAGGACAGCACCAAATTCGACACTAAAACACACACACAAGTGGCAGACGACATCACGGTTGACCACCAAGCCGAACTTACAATGCCCAGCAGCCCGGCAAGGACAGCTGCCCAGAACCCCAGTGAAGAAACAACCAACTCATCCACACATGTATTTGTACTGAGACGATCGACAAGGGAGGTTAAAGCCCAAGATCATCTCACTCTGCAAATAAGTGTACTATGTACAGCAAAATTGCAAAAGGACAAAGGGTGTTAAAAAAACAAGCCTGAAGGATTTGTGTCTTAATGCAAGGAGTATCCGTAATAATGTGGATGAATTAACTGTGCAAATAGATGTGAACAAATATGATGTGATTGGGATTACAGAGACGTGGCTCCAGGATGATCAGGGCTGGGAACTCAACATCCAGGGGTATTCAACATTCAGGAAGGATAGAATAAAAGGAAAAGGAGGTGCGGTAGTATTGCTGGTTAAAGAGGATATTAATGCAATAATTAGGAAGGACATTAGCTTGGATGATGTGGAATCTATATGGGGAGAGCTGCAGAACACCAAAGGGCAAAAAACGTTAGTGGGAGTTGTGTACAGGCCTCCAAACAGTAGTAGTGATGTTGGGGAGGGCATCAAACAGGAAATTAGGGGTGCATGCCATAAAGGTACAGCAGTTATCATGAGTGACTTTAATATGCACATAGATTGGGCTAACCAAACTAGAAGCAATACGGTGGAGGAGGATCTCCTAGAGTGCATATGGGATGGTTTTCGAGACCAATATGTCGAGGAACCAACTAGGGGGGAGGCCATCTTAGACTGGGTGTTGTGTAATGAGAGAGGATTAATTAGCAATCTCATTGTGCGAGGCCCCTTGGGGAAGAGTGACCATAATATGGTGGAATTCTGCATTAGGATGGAGAATGAAACAATTAATTCAGAGACCATGGTCCAGAACATAAAGAAGGGTAACTTTGAAGGTATGAGGCTTGAATTGGCTAGGATAGATTGGCGAATGATACTTAAGGGGTTGACTGTGGATGGGCAATGGCAGACATTTAAAGTCCGCATGGATGACCTACAACAATTGTACATTCCTGTCTGGCATAAAAATAAAAAAGCGAAGGCGGCTCAACCGTGAATATCAAGGGAAATCAGGGATAGTATTAAAGCCAAGGAAGTGGCATACTAATTGGCCAGAAATAGCAGCGAACCTGGGGACTGGGAGAAATTTAGAACTCAGCAGAGGAGAACAAACGGTTTGATTAGGGCAGGGAAAATGGAGTACGAGAAGCAGCTTGCAGGGAACATTAAGATGGATTGCAAAAGTTTCTATAGATATGTAAAGAGAAAAAGGGTAGTAAAGCCAAACGTAGATCCGCTGCAGTCAGAATCAGGGGAGGTCATAACGGGGAACAAAAAAATGGCAGACCAATTGAACAAGTACTTTGGTTCAGTATTCACTAAGGAGGACACAAACTACCTTACAGATATGAAAGGGGTCAGAGGATCTAGTAAGGAGGAGGAACTGAGGGAAATCCTTATTAGCCGGGAAATTGAGTTGGGGAAATTGATGCGATTGAAAGACGAAAAATCCTCAGGGCCTGATGGACTTCATCCCAGAGTACTTGAGAAGGTGGCCGTGGAAATATCGGATGCATTGACAGTCATTTTCCAACATTCCATTGAATCTGGATCAGTTCCTGTCGAGTGGAGGGTAGCCAATGTAACGCCATTTAAAAAAAAAAATGAGGGAGAGAGAAAACAGGGAAGTATAGACCGGTCAGCCTTACCTCTGTAGTGGGTAAAATGATGGAAGCAATTATTAAGGATGTCATAGCAGCGCATTTGGAAAGAGGTGACATGATAGGTCCAATTCAGCATGGATTTGTGAAAGGGAATTCATGCTTGGCAAATCTTCTGGAATTTTGTAAGGATGTTTCCAGTAGAGTGGACAAGGGACAACCAGTTGATGTGGTATATTTGGACTTTGAGAAGGTTTTCGACAAAGTCCCACATAAGAGATTAATGTGCAAAGTAAAAGCACATGGGATTGGGTGTAGTTTGCTGACTTGGATTGAGAACTGGTTGTCAGACAGGAAGCAAAGAGTAGGAGTAAATGGGGACTTTTCAGAATGGCTGGCAGTGACTAGTAGGCCGCAAGGTTCTGTGCTTGGGCCCCAGCTGTTTACACTGTACATTAATGATTTAGACGAGGGGATTAAACGTAGCATCTCCAAATTTGCAGATGGCACTAAGTTGGGTGGCAGTGTGAGCTGCGAGGAGGATGCTATGAGGCTGCAGAGTGACTTGGATACGTTAGGTGAGTGGGAAAATGCATGGCAGATGAAGTATAATGTGGACAAATGTGAGGATATCCACTTTGGTAGTAAAAACAGAGAGACAGACTATTATCTGAATGGTGACAGATTAGGAAAAGGGAGGTGCAATGAGACCTGGGTGTCATGGTACATCAGTTATTGAAGGTTGGCATGCAGGTACAACAGGCGGTTAAGAAAGCAAATGGCATGTTGGCCTTCATAGCAAAGGGATTTGAGTACAGGGGCAGGGAGCTGTTGCTACAGTTGTGGCCACACCTGGAGTATTGTGTACAGTTTTGGTCTCCTAACTTGAGGAAGGACAATCTTGCTATTGAGGGAGTGCAGCAGAGGTTCACCAGACTGATTCCCGGGATGGCGGGACTGACCTATCAAGAAATACTGGATCAACTGGGCTCGTATTCACTGTTGTTCAGAAGAATGAGAGGGGATTCATAGAAACGTTTGAAATTCTGATGGGTTCAGACATGTTAGATGCACGAAGAATGTTCCCAATGTTGGGGAAATCCAAACCAGGGTTCACAGTCGAAGGATAAGGGGTAAGCCATTTAGGACCGAGATGAGGAGAAACTTCTTCACTCAGAGAGTGGCAAACCTGTGGAATTCTCTACCACAGAAAGTTGTTGAGGCCAATTCACTAAATATATTCAAAAAGTAGTTAGATTAAGTCCTTACTACCAGGGGGTTCAAGGGGTATGACGAGAAAGCAGGAATGGCGTAATGAAGTTGCAGGTTCAGCCATGAACTCATTGAATGTCGGTGCAGGCTAGAAGGGCCGAATGGCCTACTCTTGCAGCTATTTTCTATGTTTCTATGTTTCCATGTTTCTACTGACTATACGAGGGAGTGCTGCTATGTATGTAACCCTTGCAATCTGTATCACACCATCAGAGGGCCTACATGTTGGAGTACCAAGCAATCGCAGCATCCCTTGTGCACTGTATATAAGCAGGCCTTCCACGCAGTACCAGCACTCGGGAGTTCATTTAAAGGAGCTAAGCTCACACTTATTCATTGCATACATTACTCAGTTTAATCCTTTATTGAGCATAACAAATACAGTGTATTATTTATGCGCAATGACGTCCCTTAAAACTGTATTAACGAAAGAGCATGGTTCAAGTTGAACCTGCAGTATCGCCTGGAAATATTCTTTCAGTCACACTGCTATATAGATTCAAGCCAAATCTTCCTCCTATCTAATGGACAGTACCTGCAAGAGGTCGTGGCTTCATAACCATTGGTTGGCATAGTGTATCATTATGTACAATTATCATAATGGCAAAGGAAACGTCTTAAAAGGAAAACAATTATAGAGCACCTTTTACATTCATAATGTGTCTAAAATGTTAACTGAAATTGAAAGAAACAGAAAATAACATTTGAAATATTATTTACCATCCACTTTACAAAACTTGCAGACAGTACCATAACAAAAGGAATGTGGGAAGAAGAGGAGAAGCCCCTCCAAAACTTCACCCACTAAATCCACATGAGGACAAAGCCCTGTAAATCAAGGGGAAATGGAAAAGTTGAAGGGCGGCCACCAAGTGAGAGGTGCAAACATTCTCCTGATTTTTGTTATCCTATTCTGTCATTCACCCATCTCTGCCAAACCTCATTCTGAACTAGTTTAAACTGCCAACGTTAATGATAGCTACATGAAAATAGTGTTGATAAGCACACTATTGTAAGTTCAGTTAATCTAGGTGTTTCACAGGAAGAAAAATCGAGGACACAATAATGTTCCAAGCACAAACACTTACAGTCTATTCCTTCCAAGTATCAGGTAAGATACATTCAGCCTGCAAGATTAAAAGACTAATTTGGGAAGAGTAGCAGACTGAGATGCAGAGTATGAGGGAGCCTATGCTGCTAGTGGTAGTGGTAGCTCTGGTGGTGAAGGAGGAATTTGCTGTACAATGACCAGCTTACAGCTCTGCTAAGCTGCGAACCTTTTGGATCTCAACCTCCCAGAAGGAGCCTTTTGGAGCATCAAACATTGCTTCAGTCATTGGGGACTGTGCCAAATAGTATGATGCAGATGGCATCTTGATGGAAGTTCCATTAGCCACATTGCTCACTTTGCATGGTAGCTTTTTAGCAAACCATGAAGCATACGACAACTCTATGGGTATTGCAACTGAACTGATCACCCCCATGGATGCTCAGTTTGATCCAATAGTGAATTGGGGTTCCAGAGTGAAACAGGACAGCACCCCTGACATTAATAGGTTTGGGATAATCCAGAGGTTTATTTATCTTATTGCTGTGCAAAGCAGTCGCAGTTGTGAAAGAATTCCGAGCAAATGATGGTACTGCCTTTAAGGTTATCAAAAACATCTGGGCTAGATCCTCCCCATTTTGCTTGCTTAACGCCCACTTAATTCCCATTTAACCACTAAAATGACACACAATGCCCAGTTTTCGCCTATTTTGTCAAAAATGGAAACTGACAGGCTGATTTATGAGGCTTATCGTTGAGCATTATTTAAGGTCAAGAAAAAATATCAACATCCGCCCAATATTTTGGAGTGTAATCAGCAGAATGGGCGATTTCAAAGTCTATATTATTGCACAGCGTCACTTTCCTCACGGACTTAACGCCGAGATTCAATAATTACGTCCAGTGCTTGTTTTTTGTCGTAACGAGCATATTTACAACAACTAGCGGCCATGGAGATCACCTACCTTCAATTTCACCACCTCACACACATAACATCCTTAATATCACCCGCTCAAATATCCTCCCACAAAAAGTAAACCTAACCGGAACAGATGCCAGTGGTGTGGCTGGCATTTGGCAAATCCCACGTTTAAGTGAGGAGCTGATATCGGTAACATTTGCCTGAAAAGGTGCGATGTGAGTGACAACGCTGACATACTGCTGTGTGTGTGTGCAGCTCAGACATCAATGGTGCCCATCAGCTTGGTGCCAATTAACCTTTACTTCATTAATGTTAAGTTGTATTTAACCCTTACATGGTAAGGAATCACCAGAATTTAACAGTCCACTATCGAAGACAATGAGCAACAAGATTATGTTCTGTAACAAAAGAATAACACCAACATTGGTCTTAAATCGTAAGTAACACAGCCAATGCCACCCAACCACCGCCCACATCCTACTTTTTCTACCATTGACATAAATCTCATGGTCAACATGTCCAGCAACACAGAATACAAATGCATAGCAGGAGCGTGGTCCCCAACGCCTATACATTTCAACAAATTGCAAGAATCCAAATTGAGATATAACACAGCCATCACCTGCGCACATGCACCTCACTTTGCTTCCCCACCCTCTTTCATCTGCCCAGTTCTAACCCTACCCCTCCTCGCTTCACGGAGCTTTGATGAGCAGCTCCTCAGGCAGTGCTACATTACATAGAAACATAGAAAATAGGTGCAGGAGTAGGCCATTCGGCCCTTCTAGCCTGCACCGCCATTCAATGAGTTCATGGCTGAACATGAAACTTCAGTACATTGAGGGGGAGGTGAAGGTAGATGCTTTGCTTGGATGGGTGTGGGAGCGCAGGGTGCTGAGGGGGCAACATTATCTGATGCCTAAACAGAATCTTCATCCTTCCTTTCAACTGTCGTTCGCAGTGGTGGAAACTGGAGGTGTAGTGCCACGTTCTGGGACCACCGGGAGATCAATAGAAGCCGTTTTCCTGTCTATCACATCCAGAGACACCGCCATGCGCGGCATTTTCCCGGACATGGTGGCCAGGTGTGGCCGGGGCGGGTGGGGGGAGAGTAGAGGTTGAAGACAGCTAGGGGGGTAGAAGAGAACTGGGGCGGTGGGGTACAAGACAGCTTTGGGGGCAGACGATAACATTGAAGGGTAGAAGAGAGCTTCGGAGGTAGAAGACAGTTTGCGGGGAGTAGAGGAGTGTGGGGGGAGGTAGCAGACTTGGGGGGTAGAAGAGCTTGGGGGAGTAGAAGAATTTTCGGGGTGTACAGAAGAGAGCTTGCGGTGGCGGGTGTAGAATGGAGCTGGAGGAATGTCTGGGATGGGTAGAATAGATTTTGGGGCTGTGGTAGAAGACTGCTTGGGGGAAAGTAGAAGAGAGCTTAGGGTGGAGTACAGGAGAGATTGGGTGGTGTAGAATGGATATTGGGGTGGGAAAGAGAGATTAGGGGAAGTGAGCTGGGGAGAGAGAGATTGGGGCAGAAGTGAGGTTTGGAGGTTATAAGAGCTGGGGTAGAAGATAGCTGGTGGTTGGGGGTTAGAAGAGAGCAGGGGAGTGGGGGTAAAATAGAGCAGAGTGGAGGGGGTAGAAGAGAGATTGCGTAGCGCATAGTGGCTTCCTTGGGGGTAGAAAGGTGCTTGTTGGTGCGTTAGAAGAGAACGTGGGGGTAGAAGGGTGCTTGGAGGGGAAAGAGAGCTTGGGGAGAAACCACGTTGGGGAGGGAAGAGAGCTGAGCGAAGAGAGCTTGGAGGTTGTGAGTGCTTTTGGGGGGCGTGGGAGAGCGCGTAGGGGGAGAGCGTTTGAGGGGAGAGAGCTTGAGGGGGAGAGAGCGTGGAGGTGGAGAGAGCTTGTGGTGCAAGAGAGAAGAGAGGGCTTGGAGTGTGGGGGGGGCGGTTGGTGAGAAGGGGAAGCTTGGGGTGGGGTTTGCAGAGAAGAGAGAGCTTGGATGGGGGTAGATAGCGAGATCCTAGGGGAGGAGACATTCGGGGGACAGAGAGCAATGGGGAGGTGAAAGGTAGCTAGGGTGGTGAAAACGCTGGCGTTGGGGGAGAGAGATCTGGGGGGGAAAGAAAGCTGTGTGAGAAGTGTTCGATAGCATGGTGGGTAGAAAGCTTCGGGAAGAGGTGTGAGAATTCTCGTGGGGTAGGAGCGCTTGGGAAAGGGTAGGATAGCTTAGGAAGTAGGAGAAATTGGGGGCTAGGGAGTCTGCAGGGTCGGAGATTTGAGGGGGCAGGAGAGCTTGGCAGGGGGGTAGGATAGCTTGGGATGGGTTGGAGATCTTGGGGGGTAGGAGAGATTGGGGAGTAGGGTGCTTGGACGGTAGGAGATTTCGGGCGGTAGGAGACCTTGGCGGGGTAGCAGTATGAGTGCTTGGGTGGTGTAGGAGAGCTTTGGGTCGGATGGAGAGCTTGGGAGTCGGAGAGCTGCGGTAGTAGAGCTTGGGGGGTAGGGGACCTTCGGGAGTTGGACAGTTTAGGGGTTAGAGAGTTTGGGGGTACGAGAGTTGCAGGGGTAGGAGAGCTTGGGGTAGGAGAGCTTGCGGGGTAGGAGAACTTGGGGGGATGATAAGAGAGCTTGGAGATTAGCAGAACTTAGGAGGCTAGGATAGCTTGGGGGGTAAGAGAGCTTGGGCGGGTAGGAGAGCTTGGCAGGTAGGAGAGTTTGGGGATGTTAGGGTTAACTTCAAACCACCAATCGGGATTCGTTAGCCTTAAAGTAAATGACGTTTTTATTAATAAAAGACAGAAGGGGAACTATCCTTGAAGGAATGCTCAAAGATACGGCCAGATGCATCTTATTTTATACAGATTCAGATTATAGCATTACATAATTACGCAAGTTTATATTCATACGTGCTGATTGATTAATACATGATGATTGGTAGGTTGCTTCCTCCAATCTAGCTTCTATATGCCTTAATTGGTAATTCCGGATACATGGTGTTATGATTCTTTTTATTTAAATCGTATATTTTTATACCATTCACATTCTATATTATCTGAGTCTCTGCCCGACTCTCAAGGCCTTTGGTCTATGAATTGGAATATCTGCTCCCCTGTGTAAAGCCTCCCACACTTGTTTCCCACAGTCTGAAAAACAGGCTGTCGGATTCTTTTTAAACACCTGTTAACTCCATTTTAAAACATCCAAATTATTATTAATAATTGTAATTACGATTTGACATCTGCCCTTTCAGTCCCTTGTTTTGGTCCCTGATTATTTCTAAATAATCAGCTGACCACATATAAGATTTTGGCAATCTGCAGGAAATGATGATATCACATTCATATCATTGGTATTGCTCGTTGTTCGGTCTTTTGCGGAGTCATTACATACTACCCCTGACCGTTTCCCTGGGATATTAGCACGCCACTCTTATTTATTTTTGTACATATGGAGCATAAGTTCGGGGGTCTTAGTTGTTTCCCTAACGCGATACAAAGTAATTCGCCTCCTTATCATGTCGACACTACATAGTTAACAAGGTTGTTTGGTGTTCAGCTAGAACCACGCGGTTGTATATCCCTCTGATCGTACACATCAAATATAGTTGGATCACGATACCTATCCCTACCACCACCATTATTACCACAATTGGATGCCACATTAATTTGAGGACCGCGTGGGCTTTAGGTGACTAGCACTTAAAAATGTCCAACCCGTGAAGAACCGTAAAGTCACTTAGTTTCTCCATCACTCAGAATAGTTCTTGACTTGTGTAACTCATTCAGACATTTTTTCTGTATTGTGTTCCTAACACAGGTGAGGCTGCACACGGCGAGGTTAAAGTAACAGTGACCTCAGTCTTTAATAGGACACTCCAGGTTGAGGAACAGGCCTTAGTGGCCGGCTGATATACTGAGCTCCCAAGGGATGCTGAGATCACACTGGCCTTCAGCGGATGAGCTCCCTGGTGGCAGAACATGGGAGTGCATGCTTTACAGGCACACAACATAACTCCCGCCCAAAGTCAAAGTGAAAACTATTTACAAGGTGAGGCGTTCGGGAGCCTTTCTTTGTCTGGTGGACCGCCTCGGTACAAATGTCTGTTCTGTTGTGTTGTCTGTGGCCTCGCTGGGCTGGCGTGTTATTGGCCTTGCAGGCTTACTCGGTGAGTCTGGCCTTGCTGTGCTGTTGGGCATGATGGGTACGATTACCTGGTCCGGTGTGGTGTCATTGATCCTTTGGTTGTGTGTTGTGGGCTCGAAAAAGGTCGTGTCTGCTATGGGTTGTCAGGGCAGTCTGTAAACCGCAGCCTCGTTTGGTCCAGGGGCTTTCTGCAAATGTGTCCATTGTCTAGTTTGACTACAAACACCCTATTCCCTGCTTTAGCTATCAGCGTGCCTGCGATCCACTTGGGACCATGTCCTTAGTTTAGCACATACACAGGGTCATTAAGGTTAATTTCCCATGAAACAGTTGCGCGATCATCATTTACATTTTGTTGCTGCTGCCAGCTCTCTACCTCATCATGCAGGTGGGGGAGAACCAGTGAGAGTCTGGTTTTAAGTGTCCTTTTCATGAGTTGCTCAGCCGGGGGCCGCCTGTGAGCGAGTGGCGACTCGTGCAGTTGCTGAGCAGTACTCGGGACAGGCGGGTTTGGAGTGAACCTTCTGTGGCTCGTTTAAGGCTCTGTTTGATGGTTTGTATTGCCCACTCTGCCTGCCCATTGGAGGCTAGATTAAACGGGGCCGAGGTGACATGTTTGATCCAATTGCGGCTCATGAATTCTTTAAATTCGGCACTGGAGAAACATGGCTCGCTGTCACTGACAAGTATATCACGCAGGCCATGGGTGGCAAAAATGGCCCTCAGGATTTCAATGGCGGTGCATCACGACATTATTTCACATTCAATTCATTTTGAAAAACCATTCACCACCACCAGGAACATTTTACCGAGAAACAGTCCTGCATCGTCGACATGGATCCTTGACCATGGTATGGAGGGCCAGGACCAAAAACTTAGTGGTGTCGCTCTTGACGCGTTGCTCAACTGAGCTGCACTGCCGCAGACAGGACTCTAAATCAGAGTCGATACCGGGCCACCAAACGTGGGATCATGCTTTCGCTTTCATCATTACTATAGGCGGGTTTCTGCTGTGTAGATCCGAGATGAACTTCTCCCTGACCATTTTTGGTAGCGCTACGTGGTTACCCCACAACTGTCTGAAAGGACAGCTCGTCCTTTCGCAGCTGGAACGGCTTGATTAGCTCTTGCATTTCAACGGGGATGCTGGTCCAGCCCCCATGCAGTAAACAGTTTTTTTACAAGGGTAAGCAAAGGATCCTGCCTGGTCTAAGTCCTAATATGGCGGGACGTGACAGGTGATTTATCATTTTCATATGCTTCCTTAACCATCAACAAGTAAGCGGGCTGCACCACCATCAACAAGTTTGCGGGCTGCGCCATTTCCACCCACGTGGTGGGCAATGGTAGCCGACTGAGAGTATCCGCACAGTTCTTGGTGCCTGACCTGTGACGGATGCGGGTATAGTGATATGCTGATAGCGCGAGTGCCCAACTTTGTATGCGGGCGTTGTGCAAGGCCCCGTGGGGAAGAGTGAGCATAAAATGATGGAATTCTACGTTAGGATGCAGAATGATACAGTTAATTCAGAGACCATGGTCCAGAACTTAAAGACGGGTAACTTTGAAGGTATGAGGCATGAAGTGGATACGATAGATTGGCGAATGATACTTAAGGGGTTGACAGTGGATGTGGAATGGCAGACATTTAGAGTTCGCATGGATGAACTACAACATTTGTACATTCCTGTCTGGCTTAAAATAAAAAAGGGAAGATGGCTCAACCGTGGCTCTCAAGGGAAATCAGGGATAGTATTAAAGCCAAGGAAGTGGCATACAAATTGGCCAGTAATAGCAGCGAACCCGGGACTGGGAGAAATTTAGAACTCAGCAGAGGAGCACTAAGGGTTTGATTAGGGCAGGGAAAATAGAGTATGAGAGGAAGCTTGCAGGGAATATTATGACGGACTGCAAAAGCTTCCGCAGATATGTAAAGAGGAAAAGGTTGGAAAAGACAAACGTAGGTCCCCTGCAGTCAGAATCAGGGGAAGTCATAACTGGAAGAAAAGAAATGGCAGACCATGAAACAAATACTTTGGTTCGGTATTCACGAAGGAGGACACAAACAACGTTCCAGATATTAAAGGGGTCAGAGGGTCTAGTAAGAAGGAGGAATTGAGGGAAATCCTTATCATCGGGAAATTGTGTTGGGGAAATTGATGGGATTGAATGCCGATAAATCCTCAGGGCCTGATGGATTTCATCCCAGAGTACTTAAGGAGGTTGCCTTGCAAATAGCGGATGCATTCACAGTCATTTTCCAACATTCCATAGACTCTGGATTAGTTCCTATGGCGTGGAGGGTAGCCAATGTAACCACACTTTTTAAAAAAGCAGGTAGAGAGAAAACAGGGATATATAGATCGGTCCGCCTGACATCGGTGGTGGGTAAAATGATGGAATCAGTTATTAAGGATCTCATAGCAGCGCATTTGGAAAGAGGTGATATGATGGGTCCAAGTCAGCATGGATTTGTGAAAGGGAAATCATGCTCAACAAATCTTCTGGAATTTTGTGAGGATGTTTCCAGTAGAGTGGATAAAGGAGAACTAGTTGATGTGGTGTAGTTGGACTTTCAGAAGGCTTTCGACAAGGTCCCACACAAGAGATTAATGTGCAAAGTTAAAGCACATGTTTTTGGGGATAGTCAGCTGACGTGGATTGAGAACTGGTTGGCAGACGGGAAGCAAAGAGTAGGAGTAAATGGCTACTTTTCAGAATGGCAGGCATTGACTAGTGGGGTACCGAAAGGTTCTGTGCTGTGGCCCCAGCTGTTTACACTGTACATTAATGATTTAGACGAGTGGATTAAAGGTAGTATCTCCAAATCTGCGGATGACATTAAGTTGGGTGGCAGTGTGAGCTGCGTGGAGGATGCTATGAGGCTGCAGAGCGACTTGGATAGGTTTGGTGAGTGGGCAAATGCATGGCAGATGAAGTATAATGTGGCTAAATGTGAGGTTATCCACTTTGGTGGTAAAAACAGGGAACCAGACTATTATCTGAATGTTGACAGATTTGGAAAACAGGAGGTGTAGCGAGACCTCGCTATCATGGTACATCAGTCATTGAAGGTTGTCATGCAGGTATAGCAGGCGGTTAAGAAAGCAAATGGCATGTTGGCCTTCATAGCGAGGGAATTTGAGTACAGGGGCATGGAGGTGTTGCTACAGTTGTACAGGTCCTTGGTGAGGCCACACCTGGAAGACTGTGTACAGTTTTGGTCTCCTAACTTGAGGAAGGACATTTTTGCTTATCAGGGAGTGCAGTGAAGGTTCACCAGACTGATTCCCGCGATGGCGGGACAGACATATCAAGAAAGACTTGATCAACTGGGCTTGTATTCACTGGAGTTCAGAAGAATGAGAGGGGATCTCATAAAAACGTTTAAATTACTGACGTGTTCAGACAGGTTAGATGCAGGAAGAATGTTCCCAATGTTGGGGAAGTACAGAACCAGGGATCACAGTCTAAGGATAAGGGGTAAGCCATTTAGGACCGAGATGAGGAGAAACGTCTTCATCCAGAGAGTGGTGAACCTGTGGAATTCTCTACCACAGAAAGTAGGTGAGGCTAACTCACGAAATATATTCAAAATGGAGTTAGATGTATTTCTTACTACTAGGGGGTCAAGGGATATGGCGAGAAAGCAGGAATGGGGTACTGAAGTTGCATGTTCAGCCATGAACTCATAGAATGGCGATGCAGGCTCGAAGGGCCGAATGGCTTATTCCTGCACCTATTTTCTATGTTTTTTATGTTTCTATTAACATGTATCTCCTTGTTTTCAGCGAACCGGGATGTGAATGGCATGTGATCGGTTTCCAGCTCAAATTTGAGGCCACACAGGTACGGACTCATTTTCAAAACCCTGAACACACACGCTAATGACCATTTCGCAACGATGCTGTTGGCCCTCTCGGCCTTTGACACGCTCCTGGAAGCATGGGCAATTTTCCCGCAATGTTAGCTTGTTGTAATACACACCCGACTCCGTACAACGACGCGTCACATGCTATCACAAGTTTTTTTACACGGTTTATACATTTCAAGCAGCTTGTTGGAGCGTAAAAAGTTTCTGGCTTTTTGAAAAGCAATTATTTAGGTTTTTATCCCCATACCTCATTCCGACCTTTGCGCATTACATATGTAGGGGCTCTAAAAGGGTGCTTAACCCCGGTAGGAAGTTACCAAAATAGTTGAGGAGTCCCAGGAACGGCCGCACCTCCTTGACGTTCTGTGTCCTGTGCGCGTTCCTGATAGTGTCTGTCTTGGCGTCTGCGGACCGAATGCCGTCCGCCGCAAAATTCCTCATCAAAAACACCACTTCTGTTGCCATGACGATGCATGTCGACCTCTTGAGCCGCAGCCCTACGCGATTCAGTCGCTTGAGGAACTCCTCCAAGTTTTGCAGGTGGTCGACGGTGTCCCAACCCGTGACCAATATGACGTCCTGAAAAACCATCGTGCGTGGTACCGACTTGAGTAGGCTCTCCATGTTTCTCTGGAACATCGCTGCAGCCGACCGAATTCCAAGCGGTCATCTTTTGTAGATGAACAGTCCATTTCCGTGTTGATGCAGGTGAGGCCCTTTGAAGAATTCTCCATCATGTAGGCCGAAATCAGGTCGAGCTTGGTGATCGTCTTGCCTCCTGTCAGCGTCGAATAGTTTGTCTACTTTAGGTAGCGGGTAATAGTCCTGTAGCGAGAAAGGATTCATAGTTATTTTATAATCGCCGCAAATCCTGACCGTGCCATCACTTTTGAGTACTGGAACAATCAGACTGGCCCACTCGCTGAATTCCACTGCGGGGATGATGCTCTTGCATTGCAGCCTGTCCACCTCCATTGCCGCACTCCCCCTGAACCTTGTGGTGAATGGGTCGTGCTTCTGGGGCCAAGTGGATCCACCCGTTCACCCCGCAAAAGTTTCCAATGCCTGGCTCAAAAAGGGAAGGAAATTTGTTAAGAACCTGGGTACATGAGACCTCATCGACATGTGATAGCGCTCGGATGTCGTCCCAGTTCTAGCATATATTGCCCAACCAGCTCCTTCCAAGCAGAGTGGGGCCATCGCCCGGGACAATCCAGAGTGTCAGTTCGTGCACCGTGCCCTCGTAGGTGACCTTGACCATGGCGCTGCCCAGGACAGTGAAATGCTCTTTGGTACGTTCTCAGTTTCGTGTGGATGGGGCTCAGGCTGGTCTGAGTGCCTTGTTGCACCACAGTCATTCAAACATCTTTTTTCTCATGATGGATTGGCTAGCGCCAGTGTCGAGTTCCATGGCTATGGCTAAGCCATTCAATTTTACTTTTAGCATTATAGCTGGACATTTTGTCGAAAATGTGTGCACCCCATATACTTGAGCATCTGCCTCCTCTCTCTGAGGCTCGAAATTGCTTTGATCCACGATGGACCGATCTTCCTCTCCAACTTGGTGGTTAGCTGGTTTTGCAGAGCTTGCAGCTCATCTGCAAGCTCGTTGGAGGTGCCCTATTGTTCCTGAGCTCTTGCAAACATACCCGTTAAAGCGGCATAAATAGGCTGAATGGAAGCCTTCACAACGCCAACAAGATGTGAATTGCCTTTCATTCTTCCTTTGTTGCAGATCTGAGTCATCTGAGTCACCTGAGGCCTGCTGGCAGCTGCAGACTCGTGGTTTCAGCCCTGTACATTTCTGCTCGCAAACACACTTTTCAATTAATTTATGAAAATTGCTATCACTTGTGTGCTGAGAGATTTGTTTGCGGTTATCATTGGTGGACATAAACACCTTGTAATTGCAATGGCCTTACTGAGGGCCGGTGTCTCTACAGTGAAAACTTTTCATAGGATGGTCTCGTGGCCAGTACAAAAAAGCGTATGAGCATTTGCTCCAGGTAGCTATCAAACTCACATTGTCCTGCAAGTCGCCTCAGATCGGTGACGTAGCTCGCCACTTCCTGACCTTCAGATTGCTGGCATGTGTCGAACCGATACCTCGCCATCAACATGCTCTCCCTCGGGATAAGATGCTCCCAAACTAGTATACACAGCTCCTCATATGACTTATCTGTGTGTTTCACCGGAGCCATAAGATACTTCATGAGGCTGTAGGTCGGTGCCCCCAGATTGTGAGGAGTGCCGCTCTCCTTTTTGCAGCGCTTCCTTCACTGACGGCTTGTTGGCTACAAAGAACTGGTCTAGCCGCTCGACATAGGCTTCTCAGTTCGAACCCTCTAAGAACTTCTCCAGGATGCCCACAGTTTGCTGCATCTTTGCATTGGATTCGTATATTCGTCGCTGGGTATTGTGTTCCTAGCCCAGATGAAACTGCACACTGGGAGGATAAAGTAATTGTGACCTCAATCTTTATTAAGACACTCCAGAGTGAGAAACAGGCCTAAGGGGCCGGCTTATATACAGTGCTCTCATGGGATGCTGGGATCCCTTGGGACTTCAGGGAAACACTCCCTGCTGGTGGAACATGGGAGTGCATGCTTTTCAGATAAACAACAAAACCCAACTTCAAAATTAAATGTAACAGTACAGCATGCATATTGGATACCATCACCAATTTAAAAATGATGTATAACAGTTTTAACATGTGTATTGCTTATCATTCTCAATGTATCAAATAAATGTAACAGTTGTTCTCTGTGTATTGGTTATCATACCAAATTTCACAATTAAATATAAGTTTTACCCTATTTATACGTACATTCATACACGCATTTAACAATTAAATGTATCAGTTTTATCCGTTTATTGGTTATCATACCCAATTTGACAATGAAATGTAGAGGTTTTACCCTGTGTATTCGTTATCATACCCAATTTAACAATTATATTTCACAGTTTTGCACTGTGTATTCGTTATTGTACCCAAGTTAACAATTATATGTAAGTTTTGCCTGCATATTGGTTATAAAACTAGCTTTAAGATTAAAATATTTCAGTTTTACACTGTGTATTGGTTATCATATCCAATTTAGTAAATAAATGTAACAGTTTCCCACTGTATCTTTATTAACAAACCCAATTTAACAATTATCTGCCACAGTTTTAACCCATATATTGGTTATCATTATCAATTTAACAAAGAAATAGAAAGGTATTACCATTTGCTTTTTTTATAATCAAATGAACAATTAAAGGTAACAGTCTTATCCTTTGGATTTGACAATTCACTCATTTAACAATTAAAAGTATAAGTTTACAACATTGTATTGATTAGCGTATCCAATTTAACAATTACTTGTAACAATCTTACCCTGTGTATTAGTGATAATCAATTTAACAATTAAATGTAATAGTTTGACGCTTTTCATTACATACCATACTCAGTTTAACAGTTAAATGTAACGGTTTTACACTCGACATTGGTTATCACACACAATGTAACAATTAAATGTAACAGATATACTTTGGCTATTGGTTATCGTAGCCACATCTACAATTGAACCTCACAGTTTTACCCTGCGTATTGGGTGTCATGCTTGACAGAGACGGTAGGTACCGGATTTGACTCTCCATTCACATGAGTTCTCATTTCTAGTGTGGAGGTAAGTAATTCTTGACAACGTGAGACTGCCTATGATGTTGATGATAGTTATCATACAGAATCTTACAATTAAATGTAAAAGTCGTACATGTGTATTAGTTATATCCAATTTACAATTAAATGTAACAGTTTAAGACTGTGTATTAGTTATCTTACGCAATTCAAATATTACATGCAACAGTTTTACGAGAGTATTGGTAATCATACCCAATTTGAGATTCAAATATAAATTTACCCTGTATTGCATACATACCGAAGTTAACAACTAGCTGCAACACTCTTATCCAGTATATTAGCTAATATCAACAATTTCACAATTAAGTGTTATTTGCACCCTGAGCATTGGATATCATATCCAATTCAGCTATTAATTGCCAGTTTGCCCCGGTTTCTTTGTGATCATAACAAGTTACCGTTTCCATGTTACAATTTTACTCTGTGTATTAGTTATCATACCTAATTCAACAATTAAATGCAAAAGTATTACTCTATGTATTGGTTATCATACCCAATTTAAAAGTTAACTCTGACTGTTTTACTCTATGTATTAGTTATCATGCGAAATTTTACAATTCAATGTAACAGTTTAAATCTGTGTGTTAGTTATCATACCCGATTCAACAAACCAACGTAACAGTATTACTCTGTATATTCGTTTTTATCCACAATGTAGCAATTGCATTTAAGAGTTTTACCATGTGTATTCGTTATCATACCCAACTTAACAATAGAATGTGAAAGCTTTGCCTCGTGTAATATTTATACCCAAATAAAATATTACATGCAAAACTTTTACAGGATATTTTAGTTTTTATAATATATTTAATATTTAAATGTAACAATTTTACATTGTGTAATGGTTACCATACCCAATGTAACAATTAAATGTAAGCATTTTACCCTGTGTGTTCGTTATCATACCCACTTCAACAATTATATGTAACAGTTTTACCCTGTGTATTGGTTTTCATCCTCAATGTAGAAATTAAATTGTTTGGTTTTACATTGCGCAATGGTTATCTTACCAATTGTAGAAAGATTGAAACATAGAAAATAGGTGCAGGAGTAGGCCATTCGGCCCTTAGAGCCTGCACCGCCATTCAATGAGTTCATGGCTGAACATGCAACTTCAGTACCCCATTTCTGCTTTTTCGCCATACCCCTTGATCCCCCTAGTAGTAAGGACTACATCTAACTCCTTTTTGAATATATTTAGTGAATTGGCCTCAACAACTTTCTGTGGTAGAGAATTCCATAGGATCACGACTTTCTGGGTGAAGATGTTTCTCCTCATCTCGGTCCTAAATGGCTTACTACTTATCCTTAGACAGTGACCCCTGGTTTTGGACGTCCCCCAAATTGGGAACATTCTTCCTGCATCTTAGCTGTCTAAACCCGTCAGAATTTTAAACGTTTCCATGAGATCCCCTCTCATTCTTCTGAACTCCAGTGAATACAAGCCCAGTTGATCAAGTCTTTCTTGATATGTAAGTCCCGCCTTCCCGGGAATCAGACTGGTGAACCTTCGCTGCACTCCCTCAATAGTAAGAATGCCCTTCCTCAAGTTAGGAGAATAAAACTGTACACAATACTCGAGGTGTGGCCTCACCAAGGCCCAGTACAACTGCAGTAACACCTCCCTGCCCCGGTAGTCAAATCCTCTCACTAGGAAAGCCAACATGCAATTTGCTTTCTTAACCGCCTGCTGTACCTGCATGCCAACCTAATATGTCACCATTCAGATAATAGTCTGTCTCTCTGTTTTCACCACCAAAGTGGATAACCTCCCATTTATTCACATTACAATTTAAATGGACCTTCGAGCCTACGCCACCATTCAATGAGTTCATGGCTGAACATGCAACTTCAGTACCCCATTCTTGCTTTCTCACCATACCCCTTGATCCCCCTAGTAGTAAGGACTTCATCTAACCCCTTTTTGAATATATTTACTGAACTGGCCTCAACAATTTTCTGTGGTAGAGAATTCCACACGTTCACCACTCTCTGGGTGAAGATATTCCTCCTCATCTCGGTCCTAAATGGCTTACCCCTTATCCTTCGACTGTGGCCCCAGGGTCTTGAATTCCCCAACATTGGAATCATTCTTCCTGCATCTAACCTGTCTAAACCAGTCAGAATTTTAAACGTTTCTATGAGATCCCCTCCAATTCATCTGAACTCCAGTGAATACAAGCCCAGTTGATCCAATCTTTCTTGATATGTCACTCCCGCCATCCCGGGAATCAGTCTGGTGAACTTGCGCTGCACTCCCTCAATAGCAAGAATGTCCTTCGTCACGTTTAGGAGACCGAAAATGTGCACCATACACCAGGTGTGGCCTCAGCAAAGTCCGGTACAACTGTAGTAACACCTCCCTGCTCCTTAACTCAAATCCCCTCGCTATGAAGGCCAACATGCCAATTGCTTTCTAAACCGCCTGCTGTGCCTGTATGTCAACCTTCACTGGCTGATGTATCATGGCACCCAGGTCTCGTTGCACCTCCCCTTTTCGTAATCTGTCACCATTCAGATAATAGTCTGTCTCTCTGTTTTTACCACCAAAGTAGATAACCTCACATTTGTCCACATTATACTTGATCTGCCATGCATTTGCCCACTCACCTAACTTATCCAAGTCACTTTGCAGCCTCATAGCATCCTCCTCGCAGTTCACACTGCCTCCCAACTTAGTGTCATCCGCAACTTTGGAGATGTTACATTTAATCCACTCGTCCAAATCATTAATGTAAAATGTAAACAGCTGTGGCCCCAGCACAGAACCTTTCAGTACCCCACTAGTCAATGCCTGCTATTCTGAAAAGTACCCATTCACTCCTACTCTTTGCTTCCTGTCTGACAACCAGTTCTCAATCTACTTCAGCACACTACCCCCAATCCCATGTGCTTTAACTTTGCTCATTAATATCTTGTGTGTGACCTTGTCGAAAGCCTTCCGAAAGTCCTAATACACCACATCAACTGGTTCTCCCTTGTCGACTCTACTGGAAACATCCTCAAAAAATTCCAGAAGATTTCTCAAGCATTATTTCCGTTTCATAAATCCATGCTGACTTGGATCTTTCATGTCACCTCTTTACAAATGCGCTGCTATGACATTCTTAATACTTGATTGCATCATTTTACCCACTACCGATGTCAGGCTGACCGGTCTATAATTCGCTGTTTTCTCTCTCCCTCCTTTTTTGAAAAGTGGAGTGACATTGGCTACCCTCCACTCCATAGGAACTGATCCAGAGTCTATGGAATGTTGGAAAATGACTGTCAATGCATCCGCTATTTCCAAGGCCACCTCCTTAAGTACTCTGGGATGCAGACCATCAGGCCCTGGGGATGTATCGGCCTTCGATCCCATCAATTATCCCAGCGCAATTTCCCGAATAATAATGATTTCCCTCAGCTCCTCCATCTTACTAGACCCTCTGACCCCTTTTATATCCGGAAGGTTGTTGTGTCCTCCTTAATGAATACCGAACCAAAGTACTTTTTCCTTTCGTCAGCCATTTCTTTGTTCCCCGTAATGACTTCCCCTGATTCTGACTGCAGGAGACCTACGTTTGTCTTTACTAAACTTTTTCTCTTTACATATCTATAGAAGCTTTAGCAGTCCGTTTTAATATTCCCTGCAAGCTTCCTCTCGTACTCTATTTTCCCTGCCCTAATCAAACCCTTTGTCGTCCTCTGCTGAGTTCTAAATTTCTCCCAGTCCCCGGGATCACTGCCATTTCTGGTCAATTTGTATGCCACTTTCTTGGCTTTAAACCGATCCCTGATTTCCCTTGATAGCCACGGTTGAGCCACCTTTCCTTTTTTATTTTTACGCCAAACAGGGATATACAATTGTTGTAGTTCATCCATGTGGTCTCTAAATGTCTGCCATTGCGAATCCACTGTCAACCCCTTAAGTATCATTCGCCAATCTGTCATAGCCAATTCACGACTCATACCTTCAAAATTACCCTTCTTTAAGTTCTGGACCATGGTTTCTGAATTAACTGTTTCGTTCTCCATCCTAATGTAAAAGTTCACCATATTATGATCACTCTTCCGCAAAGGGGCATCGCACAGCGAGATTGATAATTAATCCTCTCTCATTACAGAACACCCAGTCTAAGATGGCCTCCCTCCTAGTTGGGTCCTCGACATATTGGTCTAGAAAGCCATCCCTTATGCACTGCAGGACATCCTCCTCAACCGTATTGCTTCCAGTTTGGTTAGCCCAATCTATGTGCATATTAAAGTTACCCTTGATAACTGCTGCACCTTTATTTCATGCACCCCTAATTTCCTGTTTGAGGCCCTCCCCAACATCACTACTGCTGTTTGGATATCTGTACACAACTCCCACTAACATTTTTTGCCCTTTGGTGTTCTGCAGCTCTACCCATATAGAGCTATGGGGAGCGGAATTGAATCCACGATCAAATCGAATGGCAGAGCAGGATCATGTGTTTGAACAGTCTATTCCTGCTCCTATTAGTTATGGTAACCATAGTTGGCAGGATTCCAAACCTGCGCAGGCAAACCCAATGCATTTCTCGTCCATCGCCTGAACCACTCGGCCACGACTACTAGGTCTCTGACTCGATAAATGTTACTCATGCAAAACTCAATCATCCATCTCTCTGCAGCAGAAGGGCACATCTTCCTTAAACCTTGGGAACAGTCAATCACCTCTTGCTGTATTTGTTACTGTTCTATATTGCTCTTGAACATGTTAACATAAATCTACACCAAGAAACAAATGTAAAATTAATTAGCTTAAAAATGTTTAATACCCGTCAAGTCATTGAATTCGGGTCTCCCACGTGACAGGCAGGAATACTGACCATTATACTAACGAGAAACTGATGGCGGCTAAATGTGTCAGAACAGTAATCGAGATTCAAAGAGAACTGGGCATCGTGAGAAAGAGACAAACCGATTGAGAGACTGAGACAAACAAAGAAGCAGCGAGAGGCAGACAGCGAGATAGAGATAACATGAGAGAAAGAGATCGACAAATTGAGAGAGACAGAGCGAGATGGAGACAGACAGTCGAAGAGTGACAAAGACTTAATGCTGGAGTTCTTTGAGGAAGTCACGAGCAGGGTGGATAAGGGGGCACCAGTCGATGCGTAGTATTTAGAGTTGCAGAAGGCATTCGATATTGTGCCACATAAGAGGTTACCGTGGAAGATAAAAACGCTCAGGTTTGTGGATAATATTTTAAAATGGATCGAGGATTCGTTAACGAACATGAAAACAGAGAGTCGAGATAAATGCGTAATTTTCCCATTGGCAAAGAATGACGAGTGTGGTGCCACAATGATCGGTGCTATTTATCATCTATATGAATGACGTGGATGAAGGGACGGAGTGTAATGTGTCAAAGTTTGCTGATCATACAAAGAATGGTTGGAAATCAAATTCTGAGGATACAAAAAATCTGCAAAGGGCCTCAGACAGGCTAAGTGAGTGAGAAAAATTAGCCAGATTGATGATAATGTGGGAAAATGCGATGTTGTCCAGTTTGGCAGAAATAATAGAAAAGCACGTTACAATTTAAATGGTGAAACATTGCAAACATATTATCTATGGTTCTATGAATTGGTCATTTAGATTGATGAATGATATTAAAGGCTTGACGGCGGTTAGGCAATGACAAATATTTAAAGGTTACATGGATGAAATTCAACAATTGTACATCCTTTCTGGAGTAAAAATAAAACGTGGAAGGTGTCCCAACCGTGGTTAACAAGGGGATTTTAGGATAGTGTTAAATCTATGGAAGATGCATGAAAATTGGCCAGAAAATGCAGCAACCATGAGGACTGGGAGAAATTTAGAATTCAGCAAAGGAGGAGAAAAGTTTTAATTAATAGGGGGGAAATAGAATATGACAGGAAGCTTGCTGGGAACATAAAAACGGACTGCAAAAACATCTATTGATTTGTGAAGAGAAAAAGATTGGTGAAGGAAATTGTAGGTCGCTTGCAGTCTGATTCTGTGGATTTATAATGAGGAAATAGCACACTAGTTGAACGGATACTTTGGTTCTGTCTTCATAAAAGAAGACACAAATAAACTTGCGGAAATACTAGGGGACAGAGGTTCTAGTGAGAAGGAGGAACTGAAGGAAATTGGGTGGGAAATTGTGTTCGGGAAATTGATGGGATTGATGGCCGATAAATCGCCGAGGCCTAATAGTCTGCATCCCAGAGTAATTAAGGAAGTGGCTCTAGAAATAGTGGATGCATTGGTGATCATTTTCCAACGGTGTATCGAGCCTGGATCAATTCCTACGGATTGGAGTGTAGCTAATCGCACACGACATTTTAAAAAAGGAGGGAGAAAGAAAACAGGTAATTAAATACCGGTTCGCCTGACATCAGTAGTGCGGAAAATGTTGTATCAATTATTAAAGTTGAAATAGCAGCGCATTTGGATAGCAGTGATAGGATCGCTCTGAGTCAGCATGGATTTCTAGAACTTTTTGAGAATGTAATTAGTAGAGTGGGCACGGGAGAACCAGTGGATGTGGTGTATTTGGACTTTCAAAAGGCTTTTGACAAGGACCCACACAAGAGATTTTGTGCAAAATTAAAGCACATTGTATTAGCGGTAATGTATTGACGTGGAAACAGAACTGGTTGGCAGACAGGAAGCAGAGAGTTGGGATGAACTATTCCTTTTCAGAATGGCAGACAGTGACTAGTTGATTGCCGCAGACCCCAGCTACTTACAATATACATTAATGATTTGATGAAGGAATTGAGTGTTCTATCTCCACGTTTGCAGATGACACGAAGCTGAGTTGCGGTGTGAGCTGTGAGAAGGACGGTAAGGGGTTGCACGTTGACTTGGACAGGTTAGGTGAATGGGCAAAAGCAAGGCAGATGCAGTATAATGTTGATAAATGTGAGGTTATCCACTTTGGGGGCAAACACATCAAGGCAGAATATTATCTGAATGGCGGCAGATTAGGAAATGGGGACATGCAACGAGACCTGTGTGTCATGGTACATCAGTCATTGAAATTGCCATGCAGGTACAGGTTCAGCAGACGTTGAATAAGGTAAATGGCATGTTGGCTTTCATAGCTAGTGGTTTTGAATACAGGAGCATGGAGGTCTTATTGCAGTTGTACAGGGCATTAGTGAGGTCTCGTTTGGAATATTGTGTTCAGTTTTTGTCTCCTATCCTGAGGAACGACATTATTGCTATTGAGCGATTGCAGCGAAGTTTCATCAGACAGACTCCAGGGATGGCAGGACTGATATATTAGGAGACACTGGATTGACTGGGCTTGTATTCACTGGAGCTTAGAAGAATGAAAGGGGATTTCATCGAAACATATACAATTCTGACGGAATTGGACAGGTTCGATGCAGCAACTATGTTCCCAATGTTGGGGAAGTCCAGGACCAGAGGACACAGTCTAAGTATAAGGGCTAAGCCATTTACGACCGAGATAAGGAGAAACCTCTTCACTTAGAGTGTGGTGAACCTGTGGAAATATCTACCACAGAAAGTTGTTGAGGCCAATTCACTAAATATATTCAAAAAGGAGTTAGATGTAATCCTTACTAGTAGGGGGATCAATGGAGTATGGCGAGAAAGCAGGAATGGGGTACTGAAGTTGCATGTTCAGCCATGAACTCATTGCATGGCGGTGCAGGCTAGAAAGGCCTAAAAGCCTACTCCTGCACCTATTTTCTATGTTTCTATGCTTCTATGTGTTGCCCTAAATTACCCAGTCCTCTAATTCTAATTCTCACCTGTCACATAGTGTCAGAGAATGAGTTAAGCAGTATCTATCCAACACTCACCTGTCACTTGGTATCAGAGAATAAGAGGGGCAGTATCTATCCATCACTCACCTGTCACATTGTATCAGAGAATGAGAGAGGCAGTATCTATCCAACACTCACCTGTCACATAGTGTCAGAGAGTAAGACAGGCAGTAGCTATCCTAAACACACCTGTCACACAGTATCAGATAATGAGAGAGGCAGTATATATCCAACATTCACCTGTCACATAGTGTCAGAGAATGAGAGAGGCAGTATCTATCATACACTCAACTGTCACATAGTGTCAGAGAATGAGAAAGGCAGGATCTATCCAACACTCACCTGTCACATAGTGTCAGAGAATGACAGAGGCAGTATCTATCCAACACTCACCTGTCGCATAGTATCAGAGAATGAGAGAGGCAGTATCTATCCTACAATCACCTGTGACATCGTCTCAGAGAATGAGAGAGGCAGTATCTAACCAGCACTCACCTGTCACACAGTATCAGAGAATGAGAGAGGCAGTCTCTATCCTGCACTCACATGACATATAGTGTCAGAGAATGAGAGAGGAAATATCAATCCAACTCTCACCTGTAACATCGTTTCAGAGAATGAGAGAGGCACTATCTATTCTACACTTACCTGTCACATAGTGTCAGCGAAAGAGAGAGGCAGTATTTATCCAACACTCACCTGTCACATCTTGTCAGAGAATTAGAGAGGCAGTATCTATCCTACACTCACCTGTCACACAGTGTCAGAGAATGAGAGAGGCAGTATCAATCCAAATCTAACCTGTCACATCGTGTCAGAGAATGAGAGAGGAAGAATCTATCCAACACTCACCTGTCACATTATATCAGAGAATGAGAGTGGCAGTATCTGTCCTCCACTCACATGTCACATAGTGTCAGAGAATGAGAGAGGCAGGATCTATCCTACACTCACATGTAATATATATTGTCAGAGAATGAGAAAGGCACTATCAATCCAACACTCACCTGTCACTTGGTATCAGAGAATGAGAGACACAGTATCTATCCAACACTCAGCTGTAACATTGTATCAGAGAATGAGAGAGGCAGTATCTATCCAACACTCACCTGTCACATCGTATCAGAGAATGAGAGGGGCAGTATCTATCTTACACTCACATGTCACATTGTATCAGAGCATGAGAGAGGCAGTGTCTATCCAACACTCACCTGTCACATCTTGTCACAGAATGAGAGAGGCAGTATCTGTCCTCCACTCACATGTCACATAGTGTCAGAGAATGAGAGAGGCAGTATCTATCCTACACGCACCTGTTACTTGATATCAGAGAATGAGAGACACAGTATCTATCCAACACTCAGCTGTAACATTGTATCAAAGAATGAGAGAGGCAGTATCTATCCAACACTCACCTGTCACATCGTATCAGAGAATGAGAGGGGCAGTATCTATCCTACACTCACATGTCACATTGTATCAGAGAATGAGAGAGGCAGTATCTATCCAAAAATCACGTGTCACCTAGTTTCAGAGAATGAGAGAGACAGTATATATCTAACACTCACCTGTCACATTGTATCAGAGAATGAGAGAGGCAGTATCTATCCAAAAATCACCTGTCACCTAGTTTCAGAGAATGAGAGAGGCACTATCAATCCAACACGCACCTGTCACATAGTGTCAGAGAATAAGAGAGGCAGTATCTGTCCAACACTCTCCTGTCACATAGTGTCAGAGAATGAGAGAGGCAGTATCTATCCTACACTCACCTGTCACATAATGTCAGAGAATGAGAGAGGCAGTGTCTATCCAAAACTCACCTGTCACATCGTATCAGAGAATTAGAGAGACAGTATCTATCCAACACTCATCTGTAACATTGCACCAGAGAAAGAGAGAGGCAGTATCTATCCAACACTCACCTGACACATCTTAGCAGAGAATGAGAGAGGCAGTATCTATCCAAAACTCACCTGTCACATAGTGTCAGAGAATGAGCGAGACAGTATCTATCCAAGACTCACCTGTCACATAGTGTCAGAAAATGACAGAGACAGTATCTATCTAACACTCACCTGTCACATTGTAGCCGAGAATGAGAGAGGCAGTATCTATCCAACACTCACCTGTCACATAGTGTCACAGAGTGAGAGAGGCTGTAGCTATCCTAAACACAACTGTCACACTGTATCAGATAATGAGAGAGGCAATATATATCCAACATTCACCTGTCACATAGAGTCAGAGAATGAGAGAGGCAGTATCTATCATACACTCAACTGTCACATAGTGTCAAAGAATGAGAAAGGCAGGATCTATCCAACACTCACCTGTCACATAGTGCCAGAAAATGAGAGAGGCATTATCTATCCAACACTCACCTGTCGCATAGTGTCAGAGAATGAGAGAGGCAGTATCTATCCTACAATCACCTGTCACATCGTCTCAGAGAATAAGAGAGGCAGTATCTAACCAGCACTCACCTGTCACATAGTATCAGAGAATGAGAGATGCAGTATCTATCCTGCACTCACATGTCATATAATGTCAGAGAATGAGAGAGGAAGTATCAATCCAACTCCCACCTGTCACATAGTGTCAGAGAATGGGAGGCGCAGTGTCTATACGACATTCACCTGTCACAAAGTGTCAGAGAATGAGAGAGGGTGTATCAATCCAACACTCACCTGTCACATAGTATCAGAGAATAAGAGAGGCAATATCTATCCAACACTCACCTGTCACATAGTGTCAGAGAAAGAGAGAGGCAGCATCTATCCAACACTCACCAGTCACATTGTGTCAGAGAATGAGAGAGGCAGTATTTATCCAACACTCATCTTTTACAATTTATCAGAGAATGAGAGAGGCAGTATCTATCCAACACTCACCTGACACATCTTAGCAGTGAATGAGAGAGGCAGTATCTATCCAACACTCACCTGTCACATAGTTTCAGAGGATGAGTGAGACAGTATCTATCCAACACTCACATGTCACTTGGTATCAGAGAATAAGAGAGGCAGTATCTATCCAACAATCACCTGTCACTTGTATCACATAATGACAGAGGCAGTATCCATCCAACGCTCACCTGTCACATAGTATCAGAGAATGAGAGAGGCAGTATCTGTCCTAAACTCACCTGTCACATAGAGTCATAGAATGAGAGAGGCACTATCGATCCAAAACTCGCTGTCACATCGTGTCAGAGAATGAGAGAGGCATTATCTCATCAGCACTCACCTGTCACATAGTGTCAGAAAATGAGAGCGGCAGTATATATCTTACACACACCTGTCACAACGTGTCAGCGAATGAGAGTTGCAGTATCTTTCCAACAATCACCGTCACTTAGTATCAGAGAATGAGAGAGGCAGTATCTATCCTACACTCAACTGTCACATAGTGTCACAGAATGGGAGAGGCAGTGTCTATCCAGCACTTACCTGTCACATAGTGTCAGAGAATGAGAGAGGCAGTATCTATCCATTACGTACCTGTCACATAGTGTCAGAGAAAGAGTGAGACATTATCTATCCAACATTCAACTGTCGCACAGTATCCGAGAATGACAGATGCATTATGTATCCAACACTCAACTGTCACAGAGTCAGAAAATGAGAGAGGCTGTATCTATCCAACATTCACCTTTCACATCTTGTCAGAGAATTAGAGAGGCAGTATCTTTCCTACACTCACCTGTCACACAGTGCCAGTGAATGAGAGAGGCAGTATCAATCCAAATCTCACCTGTCACATTGTATCAGAGAATGAGGGAGGCAGTATCTGTCCTCCACTCACATGTCACATAGTGTCAGAGAATGAGAGAGGCAGTATCTCTCCTACACTCACATGTCATATAGTGTCACTGAATGAGAGAGGCACTATCAATCCAACACTCACCTGTCACTTGGTATCAGAGAATGAGAGACACAGTATATATCCAACACTCAGCTGTAACATTGTATCAGAGAATGAGAGAGGCAGTCTCTTTCCAACACTCACCTGTCACATCGTATCAGAGAATGAGAGGGGCAGTATCTATCCTACACTCACATGTCACATTGTATCAGAGAATGAGAGAGGCAGTATCTATCCAACACGCACCTGTCACATAGTGTCAGTGAAAGAGAGAAGCATTATCTATCCAACATTCACCTGTCGCACAGTATCAGAGAATGACAGAGGCATTATGTATCCAACACTCAACTGTCACAGAGTCAGAAAATGAGAGAGGCTGTATCTATCCAACATTCACCTGTCACATCTTGTCAGAGAATTAGAGAGGCAGTATCTATCCTACACTCACCTGTCACACAGTGTCAGAGAATGAGAGAGGCAGAATCAATCCAAATCTCACCTGTCACATTGTATCAGAGAATGAGGGAGGCGGTATCAGTCCTCCACTCACATGTCACATAGTGTCAGAGAATGTGAAGGCAGTAACTATCCTACACTCACATGTCATATAGTGTCACAGAATGAGAGAGGCACTATCAATCCAACACTCACCTGTCACTTGGTATCAGAGAATGAGAGAGGCAGTATCTATCCAACACTCACCTGTCACATCGTATCAGAGAATGAGAGGGGCAGTATCTGTCCTACACTCACATGTCACATTGTATCAGAGAATGAGAGAGGCAGTATCTATCCAAAAATCACCTGTCACCTAGTTTCAGAGAATGAGAGAGACAGTATATATCTAACACTCACCTGTCACATTGTATCAGAGAATGAGAGAGGCAGTATCTATCCAAAAATCACCTGTCACCTAGTTTCAGAGAATGAGAGAGGCAGTATCTATCCAACACGCACCTGTCACATAGTGTCAGAGAATTAGAGAGGCAGTATCTGTCCAACACTCTCCTGTCACATAGTGTTAGAGAATGAGAGAGGCAGTATCTATCCTACACTCATATGTCACATATTGTCAGAGAATGAGAGAGCCAGTGTCTATCCAACACTCACCTGTCACATAGTGTCAGAGAATTAGAGAGGCAGTATCTAACCACCACTCACATATCATATAGTGTCAGAGAATGAGAGATGAAGTATCAATCCAACTCTCACCAGTCACATAGTATCAGAGAATGAGGGAGGCAGTATATATCCAACACTCACCTGTCACATCGTATCACAGAATGAGAGAGGCAGTATCTATCCAGCACTCACCTTTCACAGAGTGTCAGAGAATGAGAGAGGCAGTATCTATCCAACACTCACCTTTCACATAGTGTCAGTGAATGAGAGGCAGCATCTATCCCACAGTCTCCTGCAACATAGTTTCAGCGGATGAGAGAGGCAATATCTATCCAACACTCACTTGTCACATAGTGTCAGAGAATGAGCGAGGCAGTGTCTATTCAACACTCACCTGTCACATAGTGTCAGAGAATGAGAGAGGCAGTATCTATCCCACACTCACCTGTCACATAGTTTCAGCGAATGAGAGAGGCAGTATCTATCCTACACTCACCTGACACATCGTGTCAGACAATGAGAGAGGCAGTATCTATCCAACACTCACCTTTCACAAAGTGTCAGAGAATGAGAGAGGCAGTATCTATCCAACACTTACCTGTCACATAGTGTCAGAGAATGAGTGAGGCTGTAGCTATTCTAAACTCACCTGTTCCACAGTATCAGATAATGAGTGACGCAGTATCTATCCAACATTCCACTTTCACAGATTGTCAGAGAATGTGAGGGGCAGTATCTATCCCACACTCACCTGTCACATAGTGTCTGAGGATGAGAGAAGCAGTCTCTATCCTACGCTCACCTGTTACATACTGTCAGAGAATGAGAGAGGCAGTACTTTCCAACACTCACCTGTCACAAAATGTCAGAGAATGAGTTGGACATTATCTATCCCACATGTCACAATCCTCCTGTCATTGGTATCAGAGAATAAGAGAGGCAGTATCTATCCAACAATCACCTGTCTCTTGTATCAGATAATGAGAGAGGCAGTATCTATCCAACACTCACCTGTGACATGATGTCAGAGATTGAGAGAGGCAGTATCTATCCAACACTCACCTGTCAAATAGTGTCAGAGAATGAGAGAGGCAGCATCTATCCTGCACTCACCTGTTACATAGTGTCAGAGAAAGAGAGATGCAGTTTCTATCGAACACTCAGCTGTCACACAGTGTCAGAGAATGAGAGATGCAGTATCTAACCAACACTCACATGTCACATATGTCAGAGAATGAGAGAGGCAGTATCTATCCTGCACTCACCTGTCACATAGTGTCAGAGAATGAGAGAAGCAGTATCTAACCAACACTCACCTGTCTCATAGTGTCAGAGAATGAGAGATCAGTATCTATCCAACACTCACCTTTGACATAGTGTCAGTGAATGAGAGAGGCAGCATCTATACCACAGTCACCTGCAACATAGTTTCAGCGGATGAGAGAGGCAGTATCTAACCAACACTCACCTGTCACATAGTGTCAGAGAATGCGAGAGGCAGTATCTATCCTGCACTCACCTGTCACATAGTATCAGAGAATGAGACAGGCAGTATCTATCCAACACTCACTTGTCACATAGTTTCAGCGAATGAGAGAGGCAGTATCTATCCTACACTCACCTGACACATCGTGTCAGAGAATGAGAGAGGCAGTATCTATCCAACACTCACCTGTCAAATAGTGTCAGAGAATGAGAGAGGCTGTAGCTAACCTAAACTCACCTGTCCCACAGTATCAGATAATGAGAGAGGCAGTATCTATCCTGCACTCACATGTCACATAGTATCAGAGAATGAGAGAGGCAGTATCTAACCAACACTCACCTGTCACATAGTGTCAGAGAATGAGAGAGTCAGTATCTATCCAACACTCACTTGTCACATAGTGTCAGGGAATGAGAGAGGCAGTATCTATCCCACACTCACCTGTCACATAGTTTCAGCGAATGAGAGAGGCAGTATCTATCCTACACTCACCTGGCACATCGTGTCAGAGAATGAGAGAGGCAGTAGCTATCCAACACTCACCTGTCACATAGTGTCAGAGAATGAGAGAGGCTGTAGCTGACCTAAACTCACCTGTCCCACAGTATCAGATAATGAGAGAGGCAGTATATATCCAACACTCACCTGTCACATAATGTCACAGAATGAGAGAGGCAGTATCTATCCAACACTCCACTTTCACAGATTGTCAGAGAATGAGAAAGGCAGTATCTATCCCACACTCACCTGTCACATAGTGTCAGAGGATGAGAGAAGCATTCTCTATCCTGCATTCACCTGTCACATAGTGTCAGCGAATAGAGAGGCAGTATCTTTCCAACACTCGCCTGTCACATCGTGTCAGAGAATGAGACAGGCAGCATCAATCCTACACTCACCTGTTACATACTGTCAGAGAATGAGAGAAGCAGTACTTTCCAACACTCACCTGTCACATAGTGTCAGAGAATGAGTTGGACATTATCTATCCAACATGTCACAATCCTCCTGTCATTGGTATCAGAGAATAAGAGAGGCAGTACCTATCCAACAATCACCTGTCTCTTGTATCAGATAATGAGAGAGGCAGTATCTATCCAACACTCTCCTGTGACATGGTGTCAGAGATTGAGAGAGGCAGTATCTATCCAACACTCACCTGTCAAATAGTGTCAGAGAATGAGAGAGGCAGCATCTATCCTGCACTCACCTGTTACATAGTGTCAGAGAAACAGAGATGCAGTTTCTATCGAACACTCAGCTGTCACACAGTGTCAGAGAATGAGAGAGGCAGTATCTAACCAACACTCACCTGTCACATAGTGTCAGAGAATGAGAGAGGCAGTATCTATCCTTCACTCACCTGTCACATCGTATCAGCGAATGAGAGAGGCCGTATCTCTCCAGCACTCACCTGTCACATCATGTTCGAGAATGAGAGAGTCAGTATCTATTCTACACTCACCTGTCACACAGGATCAGAGAATGACAGGGGCAGTATGTATCCAAAACTCAACTGTCAAAGTGTCCGGAAATTAGAGAGGCAGTATAAATCCAACATTCACATATCACATAGTTTCAGAGAATGAGAGAGACAGTATCTATCTAACACTCACCTGTCACATTTTATCAGAGAATCTGAGAGGCAGTATCTATCCAACAATCACCTGTCACATAGTGTCAGAGAATGAGAGAGGCATTATCTATCCAAAACTCACCTGTCACATAGTGCCAGAGGATGAGAGAAGCAGTATCTATCCTGCACTCACCTGTCACATAGTGTCAGCGAATAGAGAGGCAGTATCTCTCCAACACTCGCCTGTCACATCGTGTCAGAGAATGAGACAGGCAGCATCTATCCTACACTCACCCGTTACATAGTGTCAGAGAATGAGTGAGGCAGTATTGATCCAACGCTCAGCTGTCACATAGTGTCTGAGAATGAGAGAGGCATTACTTTCCAACACTCACCTGTCACATAGTGTCAGAGAATGAGTTGGACAGTGTCTATCCAACATGTCACAATCCTCCTGTCATTGGTATCAGAGAATGAGAGAGGCAGTATCTATCCAACACTCACCTGACACATCTTAGCAGAGAATGAGAGAGGCAGTATCTATCCAACACTCACCTGTCACATAGTGTCAGAGAATGAGCGAGACAGTATCTATCCAACACTCACCTGTCACATAGTGTCAGAAAATGACAGAGGCAGTATCTATCTAACACTCACCTGTCACATTGTAGCAGAGAATGAGAGAGGCAGTATCTATCCAACACTCACCTGTCACATAGTGTCACAGAGTGAGAGAGGCTGTAGCTATCCTAAACACAACTGTCACACAGTATCAGATAATGAGAGAGGCAATATATATCCAACATTCACCTGTCACATAGAGTCAGAGAATGAGAGAGGCAGTATCTAACATACACTCAACTGTCACATAGTGTCAAAGAATGAGAAAGGCAGGATCTATCCAACACTCACCTGTCACATAGTGTCAGAAAATGAGAGAGGCATTATCTATCCAACACTCACCTGTCGCATAGTGTCAGAGAATGGGAAAGGCAGTATCTATCCTACAATCACCTGTCACATCGTCTCAGAGAATAAGAGTGGCAGTATCTAACCAGCACTCACCTGTCACATAGTATCAGAGAATGAGAGATGCAGTATCTATCCTGCACTCACATGTCATATAATGTCAGAGAATGAGAGAGGAAGTATCAATCCAACTCTCACCTGTCACATAGTGTCAGAGAATGAGAGACGCAGTGTCTATACGACATTCACCTGTCACAAAGTGTCAGAGAATGAGAGAGGGTGTATCAATCCAACAGTCACCTGTCAGATAGTATCAGAGAATAAGAGAGGCAATATCTATCCAACACTCACCTGTCACATAGTGTCAGAGAAAGAGAGAGGCAGCATCTATTCAACAGCATCTGTAACATTGTATCAGAGAATGAGAGAGGCAGTATCTATCCAACACTCACCTGACACATCTTAGCAGAGAATGAGAGAGGCAGTATCTATCCAACACTCACCTGTTACATAGTTTCAGAGGATGAGTGAGACAGTATCTATCCAACACTCACGTGTCACTTGGTATCAGAGAATAAGAGAGGCAATATCTATCCAGCAATCACCTGTCACTTCTATCACATAATGACAGAGGCAGTATTCATCCAACGCTCACCTGTCACATGGTATCAGAGAATGAGAGAGGCAGTATCTGTCCTAAACTCACCTGCCACATAGAGTCAGAGAATGAGAGAGGCACTATCTATCCAAAACTCGCTGTCATTGAAACATAGAAACATAGAAAATAGGTGCAGGAGCAGGCCATTCAGCCCTTCTAGCCTGCACCGCTATTCAATGAGTTCATGGCTGAATATGAAACTTCAGTACCCGCTTCCTGCTTTCTCGCCATAACCCTTGATCCCCCGAGTAGTAAGGACTTCAACTAACTCCCTTTTGAATATATTTAGTGAATTGGCCTCAACTACTTTCTGTGGTAGAGAATTCCACAGGTTCACCACTCTCTGGGTGAAGAAGTTTCTCCTCATCTCGGTCCTAAATGGCTTACCCCTTATCCTCAGACTGTGACCCCTGGTTCTGGACTTCCCAAACATTGGGAACATTCTTTCTGCATCTAACCTGTCTAAACCCGTCAGAATTTTAAACGTTTCTATGAGGTCCCCACTCATTCTTCTGAACTCCAGTGAATACAAGCCCAGTTGATCCAATCTTTCTTGATAGGTCAGTCCCATCATCCCGGGAATCAGTCTGGTGAACCTTCGCTGCACTCCCTCAATAGCAAGAATGTCCTTCCTCAAGTTAGGAGACCAAAACTGTACACAATACTCCAGGTGTGGCCTCACCAAGGCCCTGTACAACTGTAGCAACAACTCCATGCCCCTGTATTCAAATCCCCTCGCTATGAAGGCCAACATGCCATTTGCTTTCTTAACCGCCTGATGTACCTGCATGCTAACCTTCAATGACTGATGTACCATGACACCCAGGTCTCGTTGCACCTTCCCTTTTCCTAATCTGTCACCATTCAGATAATAGTCTGTCTCTCTGTTTTTACCACCAAAGTGGATAACCTCACATTTATCCACATTATACTTCATCTGCCATGCATTTGCCCACTCACCTAACCTATCCAAGTCACTCTGCAGCCTAATAGCATCCTCCTCGCAGCTCACACTGCCACCCAACTTAGTATCATCCGCAAATTTGGAGATACTGCATTTAATCCCCTCGTCTAAATCATTAATGTACAATGTAAATAGCTGGGGCCCCAGCACAGAACCTTGCGGCACTCCACTAGTCACTGCCTGCCATTCTGAAAAGTACCCGTTTACTCCTACTCTTTGCTTCCTGTCTGACAACCAGTTCTCAATCCACGTCAGCACACTACCCACAATCCCATGTGCTTTAACTTTACACATTAATCTCTTGTGTGGGACCTTGTCGAAAGCCTTCTGAAAGTCCAAAGCATCAACTGGTGCTCCTTTGTCCACTTTACTGGAAACATCCTCAAAAAATTCCAGAAGATTTGTCAAGCATGATTTCCCTTTCACAAATCCATGCTGACTTGGACCTATCATGTCACCATTTTCCAGATGCACTGCTATGACATCCTTAATAATTGATTCCATCATTTTACCCACTACTGAGGTCAGGCTGACCGGTCTATAATTCCCAGTTTTCTCTCTCCCTCCTTTTTTAAAAAGTGGGGTTACATTGGCTACCCTCCACTCCACAGGAACTGATCCAGAGTCAATGGAATGTTGGAAAATGACTGTCAATGCATCCGCTATTTCCAAGGCCACCTCCTTAAGTACTCTAGGATGCAGTCCATCAGGCCCTGGGGATTTATCGGCCTTCAATCCCATCAATTTCCCCAACACAATTTCCCGACTAATAAAGATTTCCATCAGTTCCCCCTCCTTACTAGACCCACTGACCCCTTTTATATCCGGTGACCCCTTTTATATGACATAGTGTCAGAGAATGAGAGAGGCATTATCTCATCAGCACTCACCTGTCACATAGTGTCAGAAAATGAGAGAGGCAGTATATATCCTACACACACCTGTCACAAAGTGTCAGCGAATGAGAGAGGCAGTATCTTTCCAACACTCACCGTCACTTAGTATCAGAGAATGAGAGAGGCAGTATCTAACCTACACTCAACTGTCACATAGTGTCACAGAATGGGAGAGGCAGTATCTATCCAGCACTCACCTATCACATAGTATAAGAGAATGAGAGAGGCAGTATCTATCCATTACGTACCTGTCACATAGTGTCAGAGAAAGAGTGAGGCATTATCTATCCAACATTCAACTGTCGCACAGTATCCGAGAATGACAGATGCATTATGTATCCAACACTCAACTGTCACAGAGTCAGAAAATGAGAGAGGCTGTATCTATCCAACATTCACCTGTCACATCTTGTCAGAGAATTAGAGAGGCAGTATCTTTCCTACACTCACCTGTCACACAGTGTCAGTGAATGAGAGAGGCAGTATCAATCCAAATCTCACCTGTCACATTGTATCAGAGAATGAGGGAGGCAGTATCTGTCCTCCACTCACATGTCACATTGTGTCAGAGAATGAGAGAGGCAGTATCTCTCCTACACTCACATTTCATTAGTGTCACAGAATGAGAGAGGCACTCTCAATCCAACACTCACCTGTCACTTGGTATCAGAGAATGAGAGACACAGTATATATCCAACACTCAGCTGTAACATTGTATCAGAGAATGAGAGAGGCAGTCTCTATCCAACACTCACCTGTCACATCGTATCAGAGAATGAGAGGGGCAGTATCTATCCTACACTCACATGTCACATTGTATCAGAGAATGAGAGAGACAGTATCTATCCTACACTCAACTGTCACATAGTGTCACAGAAGGGGAGAGGCAGTATGTATCCAGCACTCACCTGTCATATAGTGTCAGAGAATGAGAGAGGCAGTATCTATCCTACACGCACCTGTCACATAGTGTCAGAGAAAGAGAGAGGCATTATCTATCCAACATTCACCTGTCGCACAGTATCAGAGAATGACAGAGGCATTATGTATCCAACACTCAACTGTCACAGAGTCAGAAAATGAGAGAGGCTGTATCTATCCAACATTCACCTGTCACATCTTGTAAGAGAATTAGAGAGGCAGTATCTATCGTACACTCACCTGTCACACAGTGTCAGAGAATGAGAGAGGCAGAATCAATCCAAATCTCACCTGTCACATTGTATCAGATAATGAGGGAGGCAGTATCAGTCCTCCACTCACATGTCACATAGTGTCAGAGAATGAGAGAGGCAGTATCTATACAACACTCACATGTCATATAGTGTCACAGAATGAGAGAGGCACTATCAATCCAACACTCACCTGTCACTTGGTATCAGAGAATGAGAGAGGCAGTATCTATCCAACACTCACCTGTCACATCGTATCAGAGAATGAGAGGGGCAGTATCTATCCTACACTCACATGTCACATTGTATCAGAGAATGAGAGAGGCAGTATCTATCCAAAAATCACCTGTCACCTAGTTTCAGAGAATGAGAGAGACAGTACATATCTAACACTCACCTGTCACATTGTATCAGAGAATGAGAGAGGCAGTATCTATCCAAAAATCACCTGTCACCTAGTTTCAGAGAATCAGAGAGGCAGTATCTATCCAACACGCACCTGTCACATCGTGTCAGAGAATTAGAGAGGCAGTATCTGTCCAACACTCTCCTGTCACATAGTGTTAGAGAATCAGAGAGGCAGTATCTATCCTACATTCATATGTCACATATTGTCAGAAAATGAGAGAGCCAGTGTCTATCCAACACTCACCTGTCACATAGTGTCAGAGAATTAGAGAGGCAGTATCTAACCACCACTCACATATCATATAGTGTCAGAGAATGAGAGATGAAGTATCAATCCAACTCTCACCAGTCACATACTATCAGAGAATGAGAGAGGCAGTATATATCCAACACTCACCTGTCACATCGTATCACAGAATGAGAGAGGCAGTATCTATCCAGCACTCACCTTTCACAGAGTGTCAGAGAATGAGAGAGGCAGTATCTATCCAACACTCACCTTTCACATAGTGTCAGTGAATGAGAGAGGCAGCATCTATCCCACAGTCTCCTGCAACATAGTTTCAGCGGATGAGAGAGGCAGTATCTATCCAACACTCACTTGTCACATAGTGTCAGAGAATGAGCGAGGCAGTATCTATCCTACACTCACCTGACACATCGTGTCAGACAATGAGAGAGGCAGTATCTATCCAACACTCACCTTTCACAAAGTGTCAGAGAATGAGAGAGGCAGTATCTATCCAACACTCACCTGTCACATAGTGTCAGAGAATGAGTGAGGCTGTAGCTATCCTAAACTCACCTGTTCCACAGTATCAGATAATTAGAGAGGCAGTCTCTATCCAACACTCCACTTTCAAAGATTGTCAGAGAATGAGAGAGGCAGTATCTATCCCACACTCACCAGTCACATAGTGTCAGAGGATGAGAGAAGCAGTCTCTCTCCTGCACTCACCTGTCACATAGTGTCAGCGAATAGAGAGGCAGTATCTTTCCAACACTCGCCTGTCACATCGTGTCAGAGAATGAGACAGGCAGCATCTATCCTACACTCACCTGTTACATACTGTCAGAGAATGAGAGAGGCAGTATCTATCCAACACTCACCTTTCACATAGTGTCAGTGAATGAGAGAGGCAGCATCTATCCCACAGTCACCTGCAACATAGTTTCAGCGGATGAGAGAGGCGGTATCCAACCAACACTCACCTGTCACATAGTGTCAGAGAATGAGAGAGGCAGTATCTATCCTGCACTCACCTGTCACATAGTGTCAGAGAATGAGAGAGGCAGTATCTATCCCACACTCACCTGTCACGTAGTTTCAGCGAATGAGAGAGGCAGTATCTATCCAACACTCACCTGACACATCGTGTCAGAGAATGAGAGAGGCAGTATCTATCCCACACTCACCTGTCACAGTTTCAGCGAATGAGAGAGGCAGTATCTATCCTACACTCACCTGACACATCGTGTCAGACAATGAGAGAGGCAGTATCTATCCAACACTCACCTTTCACAAAGTGTCAGAGAATGAGAGAGGCAGTATCTATCCCACACTCACCAGTCACATAGTGTCAGAGGTTGAGAGAAGCAGTCTCTATCCTGCACTCACCTGTCACATAGTGTCAGCGAATAGAGAGGCAGTATCTTTCCAACACTCGCCTGTCACATCGTGTCAGAGAATGAGACAGGCAGCATCTATCCTACACTCACCTGTTACATACTGTCAGAGAATGAGAGAGGCAGTACTTTCCAACACTCAGCTGTCACATAGTGTCAGAGAATGAGTTGGACATTATCTATCCAACATGTCACAATCCTCCTGTCAATGGTATCAGAGAATAAGAGAGGCAGTATCTATCCAACAATCACCTGTCTCTTGTATCAGATAATGAGAGAGGCAGTATCTATCCAACACTCACCTGTGACATGATGTCAGAGATTGAGAGAGGCAGTATCTAACCAACACTCACCTGTCAAATAGTGTCAGAGAATGAGAGAGGCAGCATCTATCCTGCACTCACCTGTTACATAGTGTCAGAGAAAGAGAGATGCAGTTTCTATCGAACACTCAGCTGTCAAACAGTGTCAGAGAATGAGAGAGGCAGTATCTAACCAACACTCACCTGTGACATAGTGTCAGAGAATGAGAGAGGCAGTATCAATCCTGCACTCACCTGTCACATAGTGTCGGAGAATGAGAGAGGCAGTATCTAACCAACACTCACCTGTCTCATAGTGTCAGAGAATGAGAGAGGCAGTATCTATCCAACACTCACCTTTCACATAGTGTCAGTGAATGAGAGAGGCAGCATCTATCCCACAGTCACCTGCAACATAGTTTCAGCGGATGAGAGATGCGGTATCTAACCAACACTCACCTGTCACATAGTGTCAGAGAATGAGAGAGGCATTATCTATCCTGCACTCACCTGTCACATAGTGTCAGAGAATGAGAGAGGCAGTATCTATCCCACACTCACCTGTCACATAGTTTCAGCGAATGAGAGAGGCAGTATCTATCCAACACTCACCTGACACATCGTGTCAGAGAATGAGAGAGGCAGTATCTATTGATCACTCACCTGTCACATCGTATCAGAGAATGAGAGAGGCAGTATCTATCCAAAACTCACCTGTCACAAAGTGTCAGGGAATTTCAGAGGCAGTATCTATCCTGCACGCATCTGTCACATAGTGTCAGAGAATGAGAGAGACAGTATCTATCTAACACTCACCTGTCACCGAGTTTCAGAGAATGAGAGAGGCAATATCTTTCCAAATCTCACCTGTCACATAGTGTCAGAGAATGAGAGAGGCAGCATCTGTCCAAAACTCACCTGTCACACAGCATCTGAGAATGAGAGATGCAGTATCTATCCAAAACTCACCTGTCACAAAGTGTCAGGGAATGAGAGAGGAAGTATCTGCCAACATTCACTTGTCACACAGCATCAGAGAGTGAGAGATGCAGTTTCTATCCAACACTCACCTTTCACATAGTTTCAGAGAATGAGAGACGCAGTATCTTTCCAACACCCACCTGTCACATCGTGTCAGAGAATGGGAGAGGCATTATCTATCCAACGCCCACCTGTCACATAGTGTCAGAGAATGAGAGAGGCAGTATCTATCCAGCACTCACCTGTCACATCGTATCAGAGAATGAGAAAGGCAGTATCTATCCAACACTCACCTGTCACAAAGTATCAGGGAATTTCAGAGGCAGTATCTTTCCTGCATTCAGCTGTCACATAGTGTCAGAGAAATAGAGAGACAGTATATATCTAATACTCACCTGTCACATTGAATCGGAGAAAGAGAGAGTCAGTATCGATCCAACACTCACCTGTCACATAGTGTCAGAGAATGAGAGAGGAAGTATCTACCAACATTCACTTGTCACACAACATCAGAGAATGAGAGATGCAGTATCTATCCAACACTCATCTTTCACATAGTTTCAGAGAATGAGAGATGAAGTATCAATCCAACTCTCACCTGTCACATAGTGTCAGAGAATGAGAGAGGCAGTTTATATCCAACACTCACATGTCACATAATATCAGCGAATGAGAGAGGCAGTATCGATCCAACACTCACCTGTCACATAGTATCAGAGAATGACAGATGCAGTATGTTTCCAACACTCAGCTGTCACAGTATCAGAGAATGAGAGAGGCTGTATCTAACCAAAACTCACCTGTCACATCGTGTCAGAGAATGAGAGAGGCAGTATCTAATCAACACTCACCTGTCACATTGTATCAGGGAAAGAGAGAGGCAGTATCTATCCTCCACTCACATGACACCTAGTGTCAGAGAATGAGAGAGGCAGTGTCTATTCTGCACTCACCTGTCACATAGTGTCAGAGAATGAGAGAGGCAGTATATATCCAACACTCACCTGTCACACAGTTTCAGAGAATGACAGAGGCAGTATGTTTCCAACACTCAACAATCACAGCATCAGAGAATGAGAGAGGCTGTATCTATCCAACACTCACCTGGCACATCGTGTCAGAGAATGAGAGAGGCAGTATCAATCAAACACTCACCTGTCACATAGTGTCAGAGAATGAGAGAGGCAGTATCTATCCAACACTCACCTGTCACATTGTATCAGAGAATGAGAGAGGCAGTATCTATCCTCCACTCACAAGACACCTAGTGTCAGAGAATGAGAGTGGCAGTCTCTATCCAACACTCACCTGTCACATCGTATCAGAGAATGAGAGGGGCAGTATCTATCCTACACTCACATGTCACATTGTATCAGAGAATGAGAGAGACAGTATCTATCCTACACTCAACTGTCACATAGTGTCACAGAAGGGGAGAGGCAGTATGTATCCAGCACTCACCTGTCACATAGTGTCAGAGAATGAGAGAGGCAGTATCTATCCTACACGCACCTGTCACATAGTGTCAGAGAAAGAGAGAGGCATTATCTATCCAACATTCACCTGTCGCACAGTATCAGAGAATGACAGAGGCATTATGTATCCAACACTCAACTGTCACAGAGTCAGAAAATGAGAGAGGCTGTATCTATCCAACATTCACCTGTCACATCTTGTAAGAGAATTAGAGAGGCAGTATCTATCGTACACTCACCTGTCACACAGTGTCAGAGAATGAGAGAGGCAGAATCAATCCAAATCTCACCTGTCACATTGTATCAGATAATGAGGGAGGCAGTATCAGTCCTCCACTCACATGTCACATAGTGTCAGAGAATGAGAGAGGCAGTATCTATACAACACTCACATGTCATATAGTGTCACAGAATGAGAGAGGCACTATCAATCCAACACTCACCTGTCACTTGG